>NC_143398.1:246458976-246832591 GCF_052110815.1 Crocodylus siamensis | reverse complement strand
TCTGGGCTGGTTTGCACAGGGCTGGTCCTGCTTCAGGCAGGGGGCTGGACTCAACCACCACCCCAAACACCATGGACAGCCCCCCTCCCCTCAAAACTATGACACAGCCCCCAACCAAAAACTAAGGGACCGCCCCCCCCAAACGCCATGAACAGCCTGTCCTCGCCACAAAAATCTATGGGACCACTCCCCCAAACACCATGGACAGCCCCTCTCCCCCCAGAACTACGGGACCGCCCCCCCCCCCAAACACCATGGCCAGCCCCACTCCCCCAACTATGGGACCGCCACCCCTAAACAACATAGACAGCCCGCCGGCCCCCCCACAAGACTACGGGAGCGCCCCCCAAAACACCATAGCCAGCCGCCACCTCCACCCCCCAACACCATGGCCAGCCCCCCTCACCACAAATCTACCGCACCCCCCCCCCCCAAACAAATACCATAGCCCGCCCCTCCCGCAATAGGATGGCAAGGCCCCGCCCCCCGGGGCGGGCGGCGCAAGCTTACCGCGGCCGTAGCCAGGCTGTGCATGGCGACGCCGCCGGGGCTCGGGCCGAGCTCAGGAGGCCGCCATGACTCCGCGCTGCCCCCCCCCGGCGCCCTCTAACCCCTCCCCGTGCGCATGCGCCGGGTGCGCGGGCGGGGAGGGCAGCGGCACTGCGCATGCGTGCCCTCGCGCGCGGGGCATGCTGGAGGTGGCGCGGTGACGTCGACACGCCGTGCGTGTGGCCTCACGCTGCCGCCCGGTTCCCGCCATTTGCCTTCAGCCCTCCCCCCACCCCCTCAGGAGCCGCCGCCGCGCGCAGGTATGGGGGGGCCGTCTCGCGGGGGAGGGGGGTGCTTCCCCCGGTGCGGGAAGCACCCCCCCCCCCCCGCCCTGCGGGGAGGAGCAGCAAACACGGGGCCGCGGCGGTGGGTTCGGGGGGGGACGGACGTGCAGGCCCTGCCTGTTGCGTGCCTCAGTACTCTCGTCTCTAAAATGGGCCTAATCCTCCCCGAATGCTCCTCCGATCCCCTTCCCCTGCCCAGTTCACTGCTGTGCTCCCTGCCCGGTCTGCCGCACCGCTTTCTGCTCCCTGCCCACCGCCGACGCTGCCCGACCGCGGCCCTCATACCCCGTCCCTGACCCGGCCTGCAGACGACCGCGCTTGCTGCGCCCGTCCCTTCGCTGCTCCCCCCTCCCCTTTCCTCTTCTGTTCGGTGCGTCCCCCCTCCCCTTTAGTACGGGAGGGTGCGCCCCCGCCTCCCCTTTGATGTGGGAGGGTGCAGCCCCCTCGTGTATGCACCTCCCTCCCATTTAATGCCAGCTAAACAATTTTGTCTTGTTCCCGGGCAGCCACCGTGGACAGAGTTCGAGACCGGGCACGTTCCAGGGGCATCGAGGCGAGTCGGTCGCTACCGATGAGCAAGAGCGAAAGGGTCCCCCCTCGTTTTTTAAAAATTTCTGGAGCCCGGCTGCTCCATTAAACCAATTAGCTGTCCTGGTGTCCCGGCACTGTTGGCGTCCTTGGGTTTTAACGGGCGTCCTTGGGTTTTAACGCAGAATAACATCCTAATGGTTACGTTTGGGATTATGTGTGGGTTCCCTTGGGAAGCACTTCCCTTTTTTTTCCATAGTTTCATAGTAGTTAGGGTCAGAAGGGACCTCAGTAGACCACCGAGTCCGACCCCCTGCCCTGGGCAGGAGCGAGCTTGGGGCTGGATCAGTCCAGGTCATTCCTCTGTGAGGTCGTAGAATATTGGCACAATAACGGCACTCTTCACATTTTGTTCATAACCTGCGTTGCCGGGCATCCCGCAGTGCTGGGTGTTATCCCGATCATAGCAAGAGCAGTGTGCGAGAGAGGTGCGCGGTGCAGCTGGTAGAGGAGATAGGGGTCACGATAATATGAATAGATGATGGCGTGACTTTTGTCCTTTAAGAGGAGAGGTGTTCCTGAAAAGATGGTTGTTGTGTAAATTTACCAGGACTTTGCAGAAGTTGCAGGTATAGATTTCCTTGAAAACTTTCTTGTTACTTATTTGGTCTCAGCCAAAATCAGGTTTGTTTGGAAAATTTGTAGGGTCTTCACAGAGGTTTTTCAAAGTTTGATTTTTTGGTGTCTATTCAACACTGTTCGGTGCAGCTTATCTTGAGAGAGTAAAATAATTAATGCTCTGAAAATAAATTGGGATTTTTTTGTAGTCCAGATATCCTGAAATAATAACATGCAATTGGTTTATTGCTGTACCTCCCAAAAATGCTGCTGCTTTTTTTTTTTTTTTTTTTAACACTTCCACAGCTATTTTTATTTGCCAATTGTACGTCTCTTTCGAACAGGTTTCAAGGTGGGGCCAACACAATCTCTTGTAAGTTAATAGCAAGACAGCATGGCTCCGCTGAAGGTACACGGCCCCGTCCGGATGCGTAGTATGCAGACTGGGATTACAAAATGGAAAGAAGGAAGCTTTGAAATAGTGGAGAAGGACAACAAAGTGAGTCTAGTGGTTCACTACAATGTTGGAGGAATTCCAAAGACATTTCAGGTACACCAACTATCAAGGCTTTTTGTCTGAGCTGTGCATAGATTGTGCCCTTTTGTGACCAGCTGTCCTCTCTGAGACTATTAAGTATCACACAGACTTCCCTCTGAGACTGTTTCTTGTTCCTTATTTCCAGCACACTAATCCTTTTGTCTAACCCTGCTGTAAATTATTCAGATGTTCTGGTAGGTGAACTGCCATACCAGGCAGGGAGCGCACTATTAATTGGGAAGAAATGAGACCTAGAAACCACGAAAAAAAGACAGAGCTGTGTAGCATCTGGCCTCTCAGCTTGTTGGAAATCCAAACCCTTTCACTTGATACACTTACACAATTGAGATGAAAGTCTACTGGCACCTCAGGGCCTTTTCTATTCTGGTGCTTTTCCCAGTTGAAATGCTGAAAAACTCCAGTGTGGATCTACCAGTAGTCTTTCTGCTTACTGGTGTGAGGCTCTTCTTCAAAGTGTTGGCTTGTCTAGGTTTTAAATGCTCCAAGCAGTGTGACTTGCACCATCTCTCTTTGGAAATTTGTGAGTGCTTGCCATCAGGAAATCTCTTCCAATATTCAACCTTATTTTTCCTTCTTTCATTTGCCTTTTATTCCTCTTAATTATTATTTTTAATGCAGTGGTGCCCTAAATACATTTTGTCCAGCTTATGTGAGAAGATTGTAAACTCTTTAGAGCCTGTACTGGCTAAAAATCCCAAACAGACAAAGAATTGAAGGAAAGAGCATTAAAAGCTCTTGGGAATTGCTATAATAGATTGGACCCATGTAAGATAAGGGAAGAACCACCCAGAATTGCACTTTAAGTATTACTGTGTACTTGGTAAGGTCCTTCTGACCTCATGAGTCTTGGGGAGTGGTGGTACTTTGAATGGATTAGGAGGATTTACTGGTTCAGGAAGTACCTGTTGCATCTGTTTTCCTAGATGCACAGCAAGCTACCGCACTGCTGGCAGAGATTTTGGCTTAATTGATGGGAAGATTAAACTACCTGTTGTAGAAATCATAGAGGGTGGAAGTAGGGCTGCAAGGGGCCTTCCCAGGTCATCTAGTCCAACCTACTTCCTGAGGCAGGATCATCCCTATCCCAACCATCCTGTACAATTCATGATCTAAACTCTTTGTAAAACTATTGTCACCCCGACACAACACCTGACGTCACACCCAAACCTGCCATGGGTGAAGCAAGGAAACTATGACCGCTAGCAGCCTGCTTCTATAAAAGATTGTTAATATATGCTCAAGAGATCCCAGAAAGAAGACCACATCCTCCTGCTACAGAGGAAGGCTAACACCCTTCCCCACCCCCAGCCCCAGTCCAACCAGGGAGTAAATTCCTTCCTGACCCCAGATATGGTGTTGGTCTGACCCTGAGTGGGGGGAGAGAGACAGGAAGCAGGAACCTCAGGCTTGAAGTCCTAGCAGGAGCATTGGCACAGCCCAATCCCCATCTCCAGCCTGGCTTGCAGCCAACACCCAGTGCCATGAAGGGAGGCTTAAAAAGCCACTGAAAACTCGTGGCGCTCTAGTGTAGTGCCCGAAGACTGGAAGAAGGCCAGTGTGTGGTGCCTATCTTCAAGAAAGGGAGGAAAGTGGATCCAGCTAACTATAGGCCCATCAGCCTGACTTCTATCCCAGGGAAGATCTTAGAAAAGTTTATTAAAGAGGCCATCCTTAATGGACTGGCCGATGCCAGCATCCTAAGGGATAGCCAGCACGGGTTTCTTGCGGGTAGTTCTTGCTTGACTAATCTCATTTCCTTCTACGACCAGGTGACCTATCACCTGGACAAGGGAGAAGAGATTGATGTCATGTATCTTGACTCCAAAAAAGCCTTTGATCTGGTATCCCATGATCACCTCTTGGCAAAACTGGCCAGTTGTGGCCTTGGGTCCACCATGATCCACTGGCTGGCAAATTGGCTCCGTGGTTGGACCCAGAGGGTAGTAATTGATGGCAGTCACTCATCTTGGTGTCCTGTGACCAGTGGGGTTCCCCAAGGCTCTATCCTTGGACCCGTATTGTTCAACATCTTCATTAATGATGTGGATATTGGAGTCAGAAGCAGACTGGCCAGGTTCACCGATGACGCCAAACTTTGGAGCAAAGCATCCACACCAGAAGACAGGCAGGTGATCCAGGCTGACCTGGACAAGCTCAGCAAATGGGCGGACAAGAACCACAGAAAAATGCAATGTCCTCCACTTTGGGAGGAAAAACCTACAGCATCCTTATAGGCTTAGCAGAGCCTTTGGGGTCATCATTGACCACAAGATGAACATGAGCCTGCAATGCGATGCTGTGGCTAGTAAAGCGACCAAAACGCTGACTTGTATCCATAGATACTTCTCAAGCAAATCCCGGGATGTTATTCTCCCCTTGTACTCGGCCTTGGTGAGGCTGCAGCTGGAGTACTGCGTCCAGTTTTTGGGCTCCACAATTCAAAAAGGATGTGGAGAAGCTTGAGAGAGTCCAGAGAAGAGCCATGCACATGATCAGAGGTCAGGAAAACAGACCTTATGACAACAGGCTGAGAGCCATGGGACTCTAGCCTGGAAAAGTGTAGGCTCGGGCGTGATCTGATGGCCACCTATAAGTTTATCAGGGGTGACCACCAGGATCTGAGGGAATGTTTGTTTATCAGGGTGCCCCAAGGGATGACTAAGTCGAACGGTCATAAACTACTACAAGACCGCTTCAGGCTGAACATAAGGAAGAATTTCTTTACTGTCTGAGCCCCTAAGGTCTGGAACAGCCTGCCATCGGAGGTGGTTCAAGCACCTACATTGAACACCTTCAAGAGCAAATTGGATGCTTATCTTGCTGGGATCCTATGACCCCAGCTGACTTCCTGCCCTTTGGGCAGGGGGCTGGACTCGATCTTCCGAGGTCCCTTCGAGCTCTAATGTCTATGAAATCTATGACACGTGCAGCAGAAAGTTTTTTGGGGGGGGCGTGAGCAACCAGCAAAGCCCAGCAGCCTGGAGCACCCTCACAGCAGAGACAGGCATTGCTGCACCTAGATCCTCCCCACCCAGTGCACATCCAGCCTTTCCTTGAACCCTCCAGTGATCCTCTCCTTCCCAGTGTGTAGTGGTGAGATCCTGAGATCTAATCTAAACAGACTTTGCTGCAACTTCAATCCATGGGTCTGCATCCTCCCCTCTACAGCAAAAGAAAAAAGAAGCTTTCCCTCTTCTTTATGGCAGCCCTTCAAGTAGTTGAAGGCTGCTGTCATGTCTCCTTTTCCACAAACTGAACATGTGCCGCTCCAGCCTCTCCTCATGTGACTTACTTTCTAAGCCTTTTATCAGCCTTGTTACGTGCTTGCTCTCTAGACTCTGTCCTGTGCTGTCAATGTGTTCTGAATGTTTTGATATAAAAACGTAGATAAACAGTGCTGAACGCCTTATCTATTGCAAGTGACAGAAAGCTGTTGCGGTGGTGATTTAAAATGTATGTGGCTAAATTCTCAACAGTCAGGTGATGCAGTGAGTAGTGGTTCCTCTTACACAAGGCTTTGGCAGAAGTGTCAACCCTTTTTCATATTCCATTTCAAATTCATCATAGAATTAGTTGGTCAACTTCTAGAAGAAATGAAGAAAATCTTTCTAGATGCTGTAGAGTTGTTGGTTGTAGCCGTGTTGGTCTAAAGACATAGGCAGACAAGGTTCTTTAGGTAAATGTGATAATCTTTTTTAGACCAACTAAATAGTTGGTTGCAAAGAATAATTTTTCCAACTGTTTAGTTGGTCTAAGATATCATGTTTACCTAAAGAACCTTGTCTTTCCAGATGCTAGCAGCTCTTCAAACTCCTTATGTTACACTACTGCTTAAAAACTTGTTTGGGTTAGGTGCTATATGGGAACACAGTAGGAAAGTGCCATGAAGGCCTTACAATCTAGTTGAAATAAGGCATGGCAAACAAATGCATAATGTGGTGGATAATAAATACTGTTGTCTCATTAGAGTTTTTCAGCTGGAGGTTTGGACTTGGATGGTGACATGATGGAGAGTGTTCCCTGATGGGTTTATTTTAGAAGAGAATGAAAGTTTATAGACCCTCTTGAATTCTTACTGACCGAACATGTTTAGTTCAGTGGGCACTGGGTAATTGGGAAAGATTGGTGGTGGGTAATTTCACCAGTCAAAAAACCCACTTGCTGACTGACATGGATTTCATACTTCATATATGGACTTGTGTTTTTACTTATATTGGCTTCTCAAAGCTAAGGACTAAAGACACAGGAAAAAGTGGATGTAGTATAAGTTCCCTCGCCCTGCCCCTTAAGCATTCATCCTTATCTGATGAACTGAGCACTAATGTAATTTATGATCAGAAGGGGTCAGGACCATGTTTCTATCACTTGTAGCTTCCTAGATCAAACAGTTCTATTGGATAGAGACAGGCAACAACTTCTGTCTCGGATGGTAAGACTTTTGCTGCAGTCTGAGGCATGCTTCTATATTAGCCTAACATCACCATTTATATTGTTTGTACTAGTATAGTATCCAAAGCAGAGTAAGGGGGCTAATGCGTTAGGTACAGTACAAATAGAGAATACATGGCAGATAGATCTGGTGCTTTTGAGCACTCGGAACCTTTTCCTGCTTCTGTAATGACCCCATGTATGCACAAAGAAAACACTTTATTAAATACATTGTGAAGCAAGCCCTTAATCTAGGGCAAGACTAAATGAGTAACAGAAAGAGGGAAGAAATGAGGAAGGATAAGGGTAATTAAAATGGGAACATTCAGTTAGGTAACTATTGCACAAGTTTGATGGTTCCTGAGGACCATGAATAATCTTTCTTTCTTTCTTTACCTGTTTTAAACATTTAAGCTCCAGCTACATATAACTGAACAATTACTAGACAGATGATTTTTTTTTCAGTGTAACTCGGAACTTAAGGTATAAAAAGTAGAAAGTAGCAGAGGAATAATTAGAGCAGTGATATGCTTTTTGAATTACAGGCATGTTTGATCATAACACGGCTACTTTTTTTCGTCTTTAAAAAAGAATTAAACCAAGTCAAATATTTACTGAATGCACATCCACACTCTCATGCTTCCTAGCCACATTTCTTCCACGGAGTTGGGAATTTGTCGTCCTTGAGGGCCAATGGAAATTGAGACGTTTTCCAGATCTGAATTTTGTTCTGTAAAAGTTTGCTAAGGCCTGAGTTTTTGGAGGGACGTGGGGGAAAAGTTGCTTTTAAACAGCATGGCACCAGGCATTCTTTTGTTCAAGGTTAACAAGTGTGAGAGATTTCACTTCAGCACAGTATGCTTCAGAAAATACTAAATGCTTGAAAGCAGAGGCTATGTAGCCAGAGTTATGGTGGCGTTCTTGTAGTTTTGTGAACCTCGAGTGTGTTAATTTTGGGCATTTGACCTTTGTTCAAGAATGGAATGGAAACAAAATACTAGTATTTAAGTGCATTTGCAGAAGATAACTGGTTTGGGATTTTCTTTTTCCTAAATGAGGGTGCTTTAAAATGGTTATTTCTTTGATCCCCATTTACAGTCGCTTTTATTTTCTTTCTAGTTAAGCCATAACATTAAAACTGTGGTCCTGAGACAAAATGGTGGAAAACTGTGTTGCCTGATGCTAACGCTAAAGGATGCCAGCTTCCTGACAATTGATAAGGTACCATCTAAGGATGCAAATGAAATGAGGATGTATCTAGATGCCATCCTTCAGGACAGAGTTCATGGTGGTAAGGCCAAAACATTGCAAATAGCCTGAGTAGCAGCAGATGTTGAATGAGCTTGTGTCAGTTCCACTTTGTCCTTCCTTTTCATTTTCTTATCTGTCTGGAGCTTAATTATTTTTTGCTTTTGAGTGCTTTCCTTCAGTCCAGCAAGCCAAACTGTACTTTGACATTATATAACTTCCCTGTAGAATCTTTCTGCCTAGTGCAACAAGCTAGACAGCATATGAACATAACATTAATTGTATTTGTTTCATAAACAGGTTGGTATTTGAAAAATCCCTGCCTGTAACTTACCGTTTTCTTGTACAAGCACAGTCTCCTTGTCTCTTCTTTTTCTGTTAATAGTTTATTGATGTGTTTGGAGACCAGAACCAGTATGAGGAATATCTGTAAGCATGTGCTTTGTTTAAGCTCTTATATTCTGGATACTGTACTGTCTGCTGCATATAGGTTCTGGTTTTTATGCATGTATATGGTGCATGTTTTGAAAACTGATGCTGAAATATTTATTATAATAAAGTCGCAGGACACAAAATTGCAACCAAGTTAAATGGAGTGTGCTTTTATTGTCAGCTGTGAAACCCTCTCAAGGATCTGGTAGCTTTGGAGGTATTCTGGGCAACAGGACAAAACAGAAGGAAACAAACAGGCAGTTTCCGTATGTCGAAAACCAGGTTTGTTAAGCTATTTGATTTCACTGAAGTCTTTTCCTGTCTCTTCCATTTAATCACATGCCCTTTCCTTCTAAGTTTTTGATTAATAATATAGTAGCATGACGGGTAATTAAGATTTGTTTAAAGCCTTTGGAACTGAGAGGGGCTAGGATAGAGGTGTGTGCTGTTGCCTGAGTCCTTGGAGAGGTATGAGGGAATAATGTGGTTTTTGTTTGTGAAAAAATCTTCTGTATTAAGGGAAATTTATTGGCTGACCCTGGAAAAGGGAGCAGTGATTCCTTGTTGGACAGTATGTGGGCCTGCCCTAGAAAGGAAGTAAAGGGGGAAATAGATACCTGAGGATCTGTCGTGGATAGTTCTGAAAGTTGATTGAAGTTTTCATACGGAGTCTGCACACAACAGGGGAGTGACATTTGTATCTGTGACTAGATATACATCTGCAGCTAATATATCCTCAGGTTTCAGCCTGACTTTTGCATTAAAAGTATTAATTTCTGGTTTCAGAAAAATATGATATAATACCCATAATTTTCTTGGGCTTTTCAGGTTATAAAGTCTAAGCCTCCCTGTGCTAACACCAGCTTTTCTTGAGGCCAGTATTTGTGGGTTCCTTTGCTTGTCACTGAGTAAAAGATTTGCTGTGTATCCAGCGGCTTTCAGTTATGTAACTGCGAATGTTCCAAGGCAATGCACCCCCCCTCCTTTTTTTTTTTTGCAGCCTCTAATGGAAATATGTTTTGAGATTAATTTTAAATAAGTAAAATATAATCAAATCAACAGCAGAACAGATGCTTTTGGGGCAGCATCTTGCAGCTTTTTTTGCCAAGCAAACATCAAATGTAATGCCATGAAAGGAGCTGCCAGGGGTTGGCAGCACTTAAAGAGCCCCCAGAAGTGCTCTGGAATACCAGAGACAAGGCTTCTGTTCCACAGAATTTAGGGCTTTTGTAGAAGGAACAAGAGTGAAGCTGAAAAAATTGGGGGAGGGAAAAGGGCTACGGGAGTAGATGTCATAGGATCATAGAGAAGCAGGGCTGGAAAGGGGGGCATCTAGTCTAAACCCCTGTCTGAGGCAGGATCAGCCCTGTGCAAACTACCCCGTACAAATCCATTATGTAAACTCTTTGTAAAACTACTGTCACCCCTGACACAACACGAGACGTTGCACCTGAACCGGCCACAGGGAAAGCCAAGGAGACCACAAAAGCCAGTGTCCTGTTTCTGTAAAAAATGTTGTTAATATATATTCAAGAGGTCCTGGTTTAGAGGGGCATGGGAACTCTGTTTGTGGGCACAGTCTGGCGGTTTTAGATTTTTTTTTTTTTTTTTTAAATAGGCGAAACATGAAATGTCCATGTTCTTGCTTGTTACGTCAGTCTATTTTCAGGTGCCCCGTTTGAAAGTGGTGGGGGCATGTAAACAATATGCTAAAATACAGGTAAAGTCCTGTTCTTTTGGATGATGATGGGTTTTGCTCCCTTGGACTTTGCAGACACCTTCAAAGAGAGTGACTGTGGAAAGCAAGGATGAAAACTCCTTTCGGAAGATGCTGGGCACTTCAGGCAGCAGGGCATCTGTCAAGAGCTCCCCAGGAAGCGCAGCACCCAGCAACAGGGTAAACATTCCGGCATCTCCCACCTCATCAACGCCTCACAGAGCAGGTTTATTGGAAAATCGGTACGAGCTAACATTCTTTTTTGCATGCAGTCGTCAAAACTTGATACTAGTCCCAGGGACTGTCTTAACGTCCCGCACATATAAGTGCGTACCAGCCATTTTCATTTTTTCCCCATAAACTTAGCAAGCAGGTTCAGCAATTTGTCTCCCAGCTTATGGCTGCTGCTGGTATTTGTGCTCTGGGAATAGCCTGAAAGAGCTTTGTGCACAAAATCCTTCTCTATATGTTGTATTTTAAAACTGAATGTTGTGGCACATTGGTAGGAAGTGCAGAGAATACATAGGGCATGTGTGTGGAGGAGAGAGGATTGCCATCTTGTATTGGTTCCTTAAATGTTTTCCCCCCACTCTATTAGTGAAAAGAGGAAAAGAGCACAGCCTTCTGGTTCAGAGATGAATGAAGATTATCCTAAAGAGAATGATTCTTCAACGTAAGTTCTTCCCAGTGTCCAACTTGCCTTCTTTCTTCCCTTGTCCACTGCCCCATGAAGAGAGGGCTTGCTAAAAAAAGTATCCAGATAAATCCCTTTGTCAGGGTGGCACCATATTTGAAGTTAGCCTCATAAAACTGCTGATGTTTTATACATCTGGAAAAATGGGTAAGGCTGTGAAATTCAGCCTTGTCTAAGGCAATTTGGTATGTACAGTTAGTATGTTTGACTTCTGTGTAAGTTGATCACTAACTGAACACATCTTCCATGATGCTGTTGAACACTGAATATTACCTAGGTCTTCACTGTTCAGTAGCAATCTGCACTTGGTAAGCAATGGGTAGCACTTGGTAAGCAATGGGTAGCTTGACAAGCTTGAGCTTTGACTTGTAAAAAGTCATAGCACAAGGAGCAGGGAGGGCATTTCATACAGCAGAGCTGAGAGCTGTGTGGGTAACATGATAGCGATGGGGCGTGTGTAATTAGCAGCTGCTGCAGTTCACCTCCTCCATGGTTCATTTTAACAGTCAATGAGAGTTAAATATTTAAAAATATATGAAAAGCACAAACCTGACCCAGAATATGCCTGGGTTTCTCGCTGCTGCTCTGACTTCAACTCTCTTTTACCTTTAGTAATAACAAAGCTATGACTGACCCAGCTTGGAAGTTTTTAAGTAGTAGCCGAGAGAAGCAGCTGAGCCTGAAACAAGCAGAGGAGAACAGGACGTCAGGTAAACAAGCATTTCATATCTGAAAGGTAGCCTTTTCCTTGGCCCTGGCAATTTTAGTGCAATTTTATCCTGCTCACATTCATTTAGTGCTGCCGCAAATCGTTTTCCCAGCCTATCACTTTGACTAGGTCACTTCTCTTTTTTAGTCTCTACTGGCTCCCTGTCTGTATTGCATCAAACATAAGCTTCTTGCCTTCATTTTCAGAGCCCTTTGTAGCCAGTCCCTCTTGTTTCAATGGCTATTGAGTGGCTGACTTGTGTCGTTGGTCAGTCAAATGACAGCCTCCGCTTGTCCGCTTGTTGAATGCCTTCATGTTTTCCCCCTTACAGCCCTCATACTTTAGTGGAACACCTGGTAAACATTCCACAACTTCCCTCATGCTCCTCAACACTCCCCTTGCTGCCATCCCTACAGAAAACCAAGACACCTTGTCATTGTATATCACTGATGTGCTGACACCATTGTCTGTCACTGTAGTCTGATTTGTTTCCTTCTCTCCCCTCCACCCCACTCCCATTTATCTGACCAGCTGCGGGTTCTTGTCTTCTATTTCATCACTAAACTCTTTGGGGTGGAGGATTGCCTTTTTTGGTTGGTGCTTGTATAGTCCCAGCCAGATTTAGGAGCCTGGTTCATGGCAAATGATCCTATGTACTACAGTGACTTGAATAGCGAACGTCTTAATCTTAATTAGGCAGCCCCAAGGCTAACAAATGTAGTCCTTCTGCAGTCCTGAACACTGAGTACTATGATTCACAAAGAGGAGTGTAACCTAGACCTCTGGATTTGTGAAGAACAGTGGTGCAGAATTAACAGCGGAAATACCTACAGCTTTGTAGCTTGGCTTGTGCAGATATTCCTCTGATGGAACAAATGAGGTAGACGTGATCTAACTGTGAAGAGTTTGGCTTTTAAAAGGCATCAGAATGAGAAGCTGAAATTCTGTTTATCTAAAGGCTGAGGTAACAGCAGCACAAACATCCTGATACTATTGTTCATTTATCTTGGACTTAATCCTACAGGTGTGATAAAGGGTGAAGAATAAGGCTAGCCATAGATGTAGCCCACTGATCTATCAGGACAGTGGGTGTTGTGTTCCCTGCTTCCAAAGATGTGCCCTGGATATTGCTGGGGGCAGGTCTCTGGAAGCAGGGGAAGCCAGACAGGGGCTCCTGGGACTTGAGGGGCCTGAACCTGAGCAAGAATTCCCCAGGTGTATGGGACTGGGCCTGGGAGCACCTGCCCCTAGGCAACGGGAGAGTGCAAGCACCGCCAGCTGCTCACACTTGCTCGCCATAAAGCAAGTGTATGTCCACCACAATTAAGCAACCCAGTTTATTGCAACCTGTCTCAGCCACACAGTGGCATACCAAAAGTTATGGGCATCTATTTATTGTTGCTTTGTGTCTCGACAAATTTTTTTGATGGTGGCACAAAGGCAATGGAAGGCAATATCTCTTTCCACCCTAATCTACAATCTAAATAGATCTTCCTGTAGCCCATCAAGAGTGTGGTTTTTTTCACTTGAATCTTTTAATATTCATCACTTTCAGTGCTACTGCATTTATAATGTAGAAACCTTCCCCCTGCCACCCCATTTGCCCCCAGATATACATTTGTTTACTGTTAGTTGGAAAGTGGATTGAGAGATTTGAATTTTCATTGCAAAGTGTTTGGAAATTTGTAACTCTGTTGGAGATCACAGCTACCAGCAGTTTTCCTCTGAATGGTCTTCTCCAACTTGAACAGCAGTCAGATGTCCATTACACCATTTCAGTTGTTCTTCATTGTAGTAGCCTTTTTGTATTCTGCTGTCCATTAGAACTGGGATTTCAAGGTGTCAGTACCAGTCCTATTTGCTTTAGAATTTCAATACACATACTAAACTACATGTAATTAATAGTTAACACTTAAGTCATGAAGCAGCTGTGGGGGAAAGAATGACTCTTAAGTATTTTTTAAAAATGTTAAAGGTTTTCATTTCCATTACTCAAGTCAAGCATGCACAATAGAGCCTCTCAGAACAAGCTGACATGTTTGTTTCTGTTCTTCAAGGGATTTTACCACTACAGTCATCTTCCTTCTATGGTAGTAGGTCCTCATCAAAGGATTACTCCACTAGCAATTCCAACCTGGACAGGTAGGCATGGCTTTGTAACTTATACAAATGACACAGAGCTGCATTGCAGCATCTTGGTAAATGCACAAGAAATTATAATGCCCAAATAGTAGATATATTCTACAGGTGAAAACTGTCTTTCTTCCTAACAATAATATACAAGTGACTCTCTAGAAGTGCTAAAACTTGCTATGGTTGGATACTAAACCAGCGGGCCAGATCTGGCCTGCAACACTGTCATCTAGCCTGCAGGTCCCCTCACAGATCTGGCGGTTTTGTAGCAGGGCAGTGAATTTCCAGACCTATGGAGAGCCCTGGGCCAACTGTGTTGGATCAGGCACCTGATCCCAACATTCAAAGTTGGGTGGGGTAGCACCAGGTCCCAGCACCCAATCCCAGCATGGAGGGGCAGCCCTAGGGCCCAATCCTGGTGTAGGAGGAGGCAACACCAGGCCCACTTCTGGTGGGGGGGGTCTGGGACACAGTGGCACTGGGGTTCCAGGAGCCAATCCTGGCACGTGGGGCTCTGTCCAGCCTACAGACCAACCCCATGCCACTCGTCTGGCTAGTAGGGCTAAATGGCAGACCTCATAGACCACATGGACCTTAATGTAATGTGGCCTAGGCAGACTTCTTAAAATCTCTGAACCTATTTGTTTAAAGATTTTTCACATAGGATGTAAGGGGTACAATATACTGTGTTGGGGAGCTCTGCTGGAGGAATTAGTTTATCAGTGGAAATATGTGGGTACCCCTTCTGCATTTTGCTTCTTTGATCCCACTTCTACTTCATTGTTTGCAAGGGTTGGGAGGAATTTGACATCCAGAGCAAACTTGCAAGGAAGTGAAATGGTTTGGCAGTCCAAGTGTTAGGCTTGAAATATTCAAAATCCCAGCACAGTCATATCAGCCCTTCATCCTTCCTATCATGATAACCAAATGACTAGTGTTTCAACAGCATCCAGTTTTGCAGTCCTGTGCTAAGCACAAGTCCAGTTACCTTTTTTGCTAATAGGGCAGACACAGAAGCCAGGAAGAAGGGAAGTACTGTCCCCATTCTTGAGATGAGAAACCGAGGTATGGAGGCCTTGTTACTTGCTGAAAGGGTCACAGAGGCAGCAGAGTCATAAATTTTTAGATCACGGTCGAATTAAACCGGATCTCCTTAGTTGTGGTCTAGTGCTTTTACCACAGGACTGTTGCTCCTTCAAACAGCAAACTCGTCAAGTGAGACTAAAACCAAAGAGCATGTTTGTCTTGCCTGAACATCTGAGATTCAGAGGAGTTTTTCCATCAGAAAGGGGCTTACTTGGTGTCCTGGACAGAGTTTTTTCCTCCCAACCATAGCTCGCTGTTTTGCAATATGCTGTCTTGACCCCCTGACAGCTTCACTTCACTGGAAAGATGCTGTTCTTCCAGCAGTGAAACAAATCCTGTGTCACAAGCTACTGCTGATGAAATGAGGTGCTTTCAAAAATTTACATTTTCCACTTTTTCCTCACTTAGGTCCAGCATGTCGAGTCAGGCACCCTCAGCCAAAAGAAGCTTGGGCTTTCTCTCTCAGCCAGCCCCTCTGTCTGTGAAAAAAATGAGGTCTAACCAAGACTACACAGGCTGGAACAAACTTAGAGTGCCCCTTTCCACCCATCCGCAGCAACAGCTCCAAGGGTGAGTTTCAGCTGTGTTGTTGTTAGACATTTTTGTGTCATTGGGATGTGCACAAAGTGAAGGGTACTGGTTCCCCTACAAATGATTCTGCATTTTTCTACAATCCATGAGAATCATGCTGAAAGAAGGAATATTTCCTAGATCAGAGGTTCTCAAACTGAGTTGTGATCCTCCACCCGGGGGCTGCGAGCAACTTAAAAGGGGGCTGCAAACTTCCCGGGAGGTACATGTGGTGGTGCAGGGAAGTGGTGCGCAGCTTGAAGTGGTGGATAGTGACTGCTGCGTGCAAGCTCCCTGTCTGCCACCATCCGGCACTCAGAGTCATGGTATCACAAAGTTTGAGAACCCCTGTCATATTGGGGAATTGAAATTTTATAATATGAAGGTGTCACAGTGAATCCTACCAACTTACTGAAGGAATGTGCTGCTTTGAAAACTTTTCTCCATACCAAATATAGGCAAATAGGTTAAAATGCTATGCACACCTAGTTGGTAGAAATAGCCACCTATGCTATCCAAAATACATACAATGGTACAGTCCCTGCTGTGAATAGCATACAGGCTAGATGAAAAACTGGACTGTTACAAGAGGAGTCGTGGCACCTATGACAGACAGCTGGGACTGTGAATGACGTGTTCATAATTCCCTGTTTCACTAATATCCCTTGTCCTTCTTTTCAGGTTTTCCAACTTAGGGAACACCTGCTACATGAATGCCATTTTGCAGTCCTTGTTTTCAATTCAGTCATTTGCTAATGATTTACTTAAGCAGGGCATCCCATGGAAGAAGATTCCACTCAATGCACTTATCAGGTAAAATTCATCTGCTGGGGTTGGCTAATTTCTCCTCTTGCTGGAAAATGAACTTAATTCCTCGGCACTGGGGTACGTTTGTAGAGCATGACACTTGAGCATGAGCAGATGACTCTTGATTCTGTAGCTGAAATATAGAAAGAAGAGACTAGGTTCTGACCTTTTCTTCCATGGAAATTGTTTGTTTCTGATGGTAGCAAAAGAGTGATATAACCATGATGATCCAGAAAGGATTTCTTAGGGTGATGCCTTTTATCGGACCAATTTTATAGTTGGGAGAGAAGGTTTTGAAAGCAAGGCTTTCTTCATTGCATCATATGTATATATATCTTCTGTTCAAAAGCTTGTCTAACTCTTTCACAACTGTACAGTAGGTCCAAGAAAATAGATCACTCTAAGAAATCCTTGCCTCTCACATAAAAGCCACATGCATGAAACGTACGTTTCCTGTCTCTGGTTTCTTTCTGTTTCTGGATATATCTTTCTTGAAGTCTGTGAATTCTTCCTACACTGTTTAGACTTGGAAGTTGTTCCATATGCCTTTTTGAAATATCCCCTCCTCAGTATTTGCAATAAGGCTTCTATAGCTGGTGCTAATTGTCTGGGCAACTCTGGGTGAATCTTGTGACCCACTGGCTGTTCCAAAGGGGGTGGGAAATAGTGGGGGAGGGGGCTGATCTAGTCCTTAAGTACAATAGAACACACTAATTGCTCCATAGCACTTGTCTTTAATGATGTTGCTTTGTTTCATGCAAAGTATCCACATCCCTTGTTAAATGAAAAATCCTAGTTTTCTTTCCTTATTGGAATAATGGGCATGTGACTGAGGGGGGTGGTTTTCTCCTTATCTAGGGGTGATGGTTAGATAGTTTTTTTCAATTTGAAAGCATTACACTTGAGGGAATCTTCCCATTGTGAAAGTGATTAGATTATGGTAATCAGGAGGAGGAAAGAGCAGTTGCACCAGTGGCTTATTAATAAGGTTGCCAAGAATGATTTTATGTAGATTGAAAGAAGAAGCTCTTGAGTTTCTCTGGCCTCTTGAGTTAGTTTTATAACTGCTGTATGTTGCAACTTGATTGCAAAAAAATAAGACAGCACTGAGTCGAATTGACATTTACAAAAGTTTTTTATTGGCTGTGAGAATTAAGGTTAACTACTCAGGTTGCTTGTTTTGATGTCATCTGATTTCGTAAATAATTTAACATAACACATTTTTCTGTTGATGGTTACATAGAAGACTGTTTGAATCCCACTGAAATTGTGGCATGAGGTCTTACATTTTAAAACACCTGAAACACAAAAAGAGCATCTGTTTCCCTGTGCCTGAGCAATTTTTATACCATCCCACCCCTCTATCATCCCCCCAATAGAAAACAGGCAGCATGAACATTTTCGTGGTAGAAATCTTGCGGTTTGCTCTACCTGTCCAAAACTTTGGAAAGGCAACCGACCTTTCATTGCATTAATTTCTCCAGACGCTTTGCCCATCTGCTTGCTAAAAAGGATGTGTGCAGCCCTGAGGTAAAGAAAGAGCTGCTCAAGAAGGTGAAAAGTGCCATTTCAGCTACTGCGGAGAGATTTTCTGGTTACATGCAGAATGTAAGTGCTCTGTCTTCTAGGAATCATTTGTATGCATTGTGCATTGAGTTAGGAATTGCATTTGACCGAATTGGAGCCCCCTGGAAGCTTATTGCTTGCAATTTTAGTTGTTAATTAAAAGAAATGGCTGCCCATTGGATTTGTAGTTGTATTAGATCTCTCACATGATCCTATCTAAGTCGGTGGCAGTTAGTCTATATGTTGTTGTTTTTTTTTTCTGGTGCATATTTATACATGTATATATTAAAGTTTGAGAGCATACACTCATTGGCTTAAATGACTGGATTCATTTGTACTATTTCCAGGATGCCCATGAGTTCTTGAGCCAGTGCTTGGATCAGCTGAAGGAAGACATGGAAAAGCTAAATAAAACTTGGAAGAGTGAGCCTGCACTGAGTGAAGACAACTCCCCAGGACGGGCTTCGGATGCCCTCTTGGCTACCAAAGTTTACACTTGTCCAGTTATCACTAACTTAGAGTTTGAGGTTCAGCATTCAATCATATGTAAAGTGTAAGTTGATTTTAAGAAGTCTCTCATTTTAGGAGGAAAGTGTTCTTATTCTGTGACCTCTTTGGATGCCCGCAGACCAACAACCAAGGCTAGAACTAAGCAGGCTTTCCCTCCACCTTCCCACATAGTTTCATAGTTTGTAGGGTCGGAAGGGACCTGAGCAGATCATGTCTGACCCCCTGCCATGGCAGGAAAGAATACTGGGGTCAAATGACCCCAGCAAGATGTTCATCTAACCTCCTCTTAAACACCCCCAGGGTAAGAGCCTGCACCACTTCTCTTGGAAGCTGGTCCCAGACCCTAGCCGCCCTGACTGTGAAGTAGCGCCTCCTGATATCTAACCTAAATCTACCCTCTGCCAGCTTGTGACCGTTATTCCTAGTCACTCCTGGCGGTGCTCGGGGAAACAGTGACTTCCCCAATGCCTGCTGATCCCCCCTGACTAGTTTATAACAGGCCACAAGATCCCCCCTCAGTCTTCTCTTTTGGAGGCTGAACAGGTTCAGGTCCCACAGCCTGTCCTCATAGGGCCTGCCCTGCTGTCCCCTGATCATACGAGTGGCCCTCCCCTGGACCCTCTCCATGCTGTCAACATCCCTCTTGAAGTGTGGCGCCCAGAACTGGACGCAGTACTCCAGCTGCGGCCTGACCAGTGCCGCATAGAGGGGGAGGATCACCTCCTTGGACCTGCTCGAGATGCATCTGTGGATGCATGCCAAGGTGCGGTTGGCCTTCCTGACTGCCTCCCCACACTGCCGGCCCATGTTCATCTTGGAGTCAGTGATGTCCCCCAGATCCCTTTCCGCCTCTGTGCTGATAAGAGGGGAGTTCCCCAACCTGTAGGTATGGTGCCGATTGTTCCTCCCAAGGTGCATCACCTTGCACTTGTCTGTGTTGAAACCCATCCTATTCTCGTCCGCCCACCCTTGTAACCTGTCGAGGTCTGATTGTAGCCTTTTGCATCCTTCCAACGTACCCACGTCCCCCCACATCTTAGTGTCATCAGCAAATTTGAACAGGGTGCTTTTTACCCCCTCATCCAAATCGCTGATGAAGATGTTGAACAGTGCGGGCCCGAGGACCGAGCCCTGCGGAACCCCGCTGCCCACGTCCTTCCAGGTTGAGAAGGACCCATCCACTACCACCCTCTGGGTGCGGCCCTCCAGCCAGTTGGCGACCCATTTGACTGTGTGGGTGTCTACACCACAGCCCCCCAATTTCTTAATGAGAACAGGGTGAGAGACAGTGTCAAAAGCCTTCCGGAAGTCCAGGAAGATTATATCCACTGCAACCCCTGCGTCTAACGATCTGGTGATCTGATCATAAAAGGCCACCAGGTTGGTCTGACAGGACCTGCCACTGATGAACCCATGTTGGTTGCCCCTAAGCATGCAGTCTCCTGCTGGCCCCTCCTGGATGTGTGCTAGCATAATTTTCTCAAACAGCTTGCCTAGGATCGAGGTAAGACTAACCGGCCTATAGTTTCCCGGGTCCTCCTTCCTGCCTTTTTTGAAGATGGGAACCACATTGGCCCTCTTCCAGTCCTCCAGTACCTCACCAGAGCACCACGAGAGCTCGTAAAGTTGTGCCAGGGGACTTGCAATGACCTCGGCCAGTTCCTTTAGAACTCTAGGGTGGAGATCATCCAGGCCGGCTGACTTGAATACGTCCAACCCCTCCAGAAGCTCCCTAACTAAATCCTCACTAACCCGTGGCCCATGTGTGCCTCCCCCGGGGCCCGAGGGGGGCCCAGCAGGGAGGTGGCTGTTCTGGTCCCTACTTAGGAAGATGGAGGCAAAGAAATCGTTAAACATGTTAGCTTTGTCGTCTGGTGTGACGACCAAGTTACCCATGTTGTCCTACCCGGGACCTTCTTTTTACCCCCTATGTATTTAAAAAAAGACTTCTTATTGTCCTTAATCTGGGAAGCTAGTCCCAGTTCCATCTCCGCCTTGGCCTTCCTAACTGCCCCGCTACATCCCTGAGCAACTACAGAATAGTCCTCCCTGGTGATGACCCCTTCTTTCCACTGGGTATAAGCCTCCTTTTTAGCATATACATATACAAGATGAACAGAAATAAAGATCTTCAAAGTGCTTGATGCAGCCTGCATAGGGCAACATGTCCATTGTGAGTACACTTGAGAACAAACCTTGTCCCACGCTGCTCTCTTCCGTTACACTCTTTTTGAAGCAGGCTGCTAGCTTTTAATTTATGCAGATTTGGTGTAAAAACTTCCTTGCTTCCCAGTCTGTGTCTCCTACACCAGATCAAGGCTTTACAGCAAGGGGATCACTGAAACTAGATCTCCTTCCAGACCAGGGAAGGCCATATTTTTTCTGTCTCTCTCTTCATGGGTTTTTACAGGGAAAGGACCCTTCCTGTGGTTTCTGTAATGATCAGTTGGGTATGTTGAATCTGTGTATCTGCCTGGTCATTTGCTGTCCCTGGACAATGCCATCCATGGTTGGCACTTGGTTAGCTGGTTGGGTGCTTTGTGGAGGTTTCATACGCGCTATTGTGCAGTTCATGTTGAACTGGGTGTATTAAATCGTGCACTTAAAATAATTGCAGGCTGGTTCATATGCAACTTGACATCAGACAAATTAATTGGGTTCTAGATTTTCTAGCAGGAAAATTCATGTGTAAAGGCATCTTCTGGATTTCTTCCTGCTCTTCCTCCAAAAATGAGCTGCTGCTTTTCCCTGATAGAAGGATGGGTACAGGTGGAGGTTTTCTTCAACTATGCCACCAGCTGCTTTGATTTCCTATGTGACAGATCGCTGGGCTACTCCAAAATAGTTCTGTGGCGTCTGGTCTTGTGTTTGTTGTCAGACTGTGTTTCATGTGATATTTTATACTTCAAAGCTAAGTTTCCCAAATCCAAGAGTAAGCTCTTACAAATCAGTGACACACTATCGTCCTGAGGAGTTGAATCAGGATAGTACTTTCTTTTGGGGAAAGGTTAGTTGCACCATGTCAGTTCTGAGAGCTTTCAGGCTTGTTTTAGACTAAGAATGATGTCTCTTTCTGTTACAGGTGTGGTGAAACGGTCACTAAACGTGAACAATTTAACGATTTGTCCATTGACCTTCCTCGAAGAAAGAAGTTTCTTCCTTCCCGGTCCATTCAGGATTCCCTTGATCTCTTTTTTAGGGTATGTAATGCTACTATTTTCATCTCAGTACATGTACATACCCACATATGTGCATGCTCCCACCCTCCCCCCACTGTATAGTTGAAACTAACAGGACTTAATTCTGCATTTTTGCTAAAAATGAGAGAGAGGGTGTTTCTTGCACCACTCTTACTGGGCCTTTCTAACGGGATGTGGGCATGAAATACATGAGCTTGCACTCCTTTGTGGAGATTGCAGTGAGAAGTCCTATACATTAGTTGTGTTCAAAGTGTTGCATAGACAATATCTGAGCTTTGCAGTGCTCCTGACACTTTACAACAGTGTTAGTGTTTACCCCCTTGTAGAGTTGTAGGGCAGCAGCCAGGCAGGGAGGAGCATGAGCCTGCATGCATCTCCTCCTTCAAAAGATCTCATGGCACCCCAGGGTGCCCTAGAGCCCTGGTTGAGAATCACTAGCTTATGTCATTCATTTTCTGGTGTGTCTTGTTGAAATAAAATGAGAGTTAATAAATAAGCCTTAAAGATGACTACTCTCTTCAGAGAAACCTAGTGGACTGCAGAAGCCATCTGATTGTTTGATTCATTGTCTGGTCTTTGGTTTGCCTTGTCTTAAATAGGCAGAGGAGATTGAGTATTCCTGTGAGAAGTGCAATGGAAAGTCCGCCATTGTCACACACAAGTTCAACAGGCTTCCGAGGTAAGTGGATAACTCTGTTGATCCCCCCTTGATTCGAGTCTTCCCTGAATCTGCCCAGTCTTCCAAGACACCAGCGGTCTCTGGTTTTGTTTTTTTTTCCCCCCCCATTCCTCATACCGTTATTTCTTGTCTTTTTAGCTGTTAAGTAAATCATTCTGTGTGCTAACACTTAAAATTTGTTGGGCTTGGTGGGCTGAACTGGGGGAGAGACAGCTCAGACTGCCTCCCTCAGGTTCCGTTTCTGGATTTCTGATTTTCTGCAAAATGAAGAGGTTTTGCCCACTGATGTAAGAATATCAGAGATGCCAGACTGGGTCTAAGCACAGGTCCAGCTAGCCCATTATCCAGTCTCTCACAGTGCCAGAAAGTGGGCGCTAAGGAAGAGTATGTATATAAAGGCAAGGATTTCTTAGGGTGGTGTCTTTTCTTGGACCTACTGTGTAGTTGGGATAAAGTTACACAAGTTTTTGAATGTAAGACATCCTTCATCAGGGCTGGACCATCACAGCTACAACATCACTCTTGCATTACAGTATTGAGGACGTATCCAGACTTATCTGTCCCCTACCTCTATCCCCCTTTGGCTTCCAGCATTCAGAGGCCTATGGATATTGAGGTTGCACCCCCAACTGCCATGTTGAATACCCACTGACAAACCTGTTCTCAAAGAATTTCTCCAGGCCCCTTTTGAAACTTTTGCTTAAACTTTAGGAATTTGTCAGAAGTGACGTTGAAAAGATGCTGTTTTCCATATGCTCGCGCAAGGAGAAGAGCTGTCCAGTTGAGCTCAGCAGCTGCTTCTTTCCTCCTTGGCACTTGTGCTTTTACCTCACAGTGACTGGGGCTTTGAGGAAGTGAGCAGAGCTTTTCCGATAAATCACTTTCTCTCTGAGAAGTCAGAGCCTGACAGATTCTCCCAATAAAGGCACTGTTGCAATAGAAATCCTAGTACCACTGCATAGCTGCTACCTGGTCTAAATAGAGAGCACTAATAGCTGTGCAAGGCAGAAGATTTCCCACAGGACAAAGGCACGTGTTTGTGAAGAGGACCATGCTCATGCCTGTCTTCTGGCTTTGTTCAGAGCAGTTTCTTAGCTCGGCCATTCTCTGGGAGAAACAAGGGCCTGAATAAAAGCCAGTTGGCTTCAGTTCAGTCTGGATTAGAGTAAAATGATGCTGATTTTTTGAAGTAGGAATCCTTTCATTGGGAAAGTCTGCCTGTCCTCACCACCACAGGGTGTTTCCCTGGTCTGCAGCACTGGTATCTTGCTAGAGAACAGTAGTGATCAGACTGCACAACCCCACTCCCCGCTTTGGGTACACTGTATCTGTGCTTCTTGTTTTGTCCTAATGATATTACTAGACTTATAGATCCCAACTAGCCCAAAGTCCAGGGACTGTGGGGGTGACACCTATACGTACCTCAGACTTCCTCCCTAGCATATAACAGTCAGTCATGGCATTCAGAATCTCATCACAAAAATGAGAGGCTGAGCTAAAATTAAAATATATTTGAAACTGAGGTGAGTATATTCTGTAGAAGAGCAAACTGGGTTTCAGGTGTCTCTTCGTTTCCACCTTACCTGCGCTCTGGTCTTGACCTTCATGGAGCTAATCATGCCTCCCCTTTTATATCTTTCAGGGTCTTGATTCTTCACCTGAAACGATACAGCTTCAATGTAGCACTCTCCCTCAATCACAAAGTTGGGCAGCAGGTGGTTATACCAAGATACTTGACCTTGTTATGGCACTGCACAGAAGGCACCAGGCCGCCACATACTCTGGGCTGGAGTGCACATTCTGCAATGTAAGTGTGCAACATTGAATTGGTGATGGTGGTAGATCCCAGGCTATTAAGCGCCCAACGCATCAGGGAGTCTGTTGCCCTGAGCAGTTATGTATCAGGTGTAGTCCCCATCCAACCTTTGCTTGGCACCCTCTTGTAGAAGAGCCCCATAGAGGCAAGAGAGGATTACATCTCATGATGCAGCAGGGCTGGCTTTGGAGACTTGAAGCTAGGATGGGACACTGTCTGCAAAATAACCTGTGCAATGGTGCTGGGCCAGGCTCTGGAGGATGGGCTGTGTGCTAGGAAACTGCTGTCAGTACACACTGTAATTCAGTGTCAGCTGCAGTGCAGATGCTCTGTTGCAGTTAGCTTTGTGTTAGGCACACCTTGGCTTTTGCCATGGGATGTCACTTAGTGTCCAGTCTATACTGACTTTCCCTAACACCCCCCCCCACCACTCCCGGTCATTTATTCATTTATAAAGCTTTTCCACAGTGTTTATCATCCTAGTATCCAGGCACTTTACATAGTATATTTGTCCTTGTAATACATCTGAAGCAGGGAATATGCATCCCTGGCCCTCAGTTTCCCCTATAAAAGTGAGAATCATTTGCCTGTTGCCCCAGGATGATTCATCAGTTACGGAGTTAGCCTGCTTTGCATCAAGGGCATGCTGCTGGCTTCTATTCAGTCCCACAGTGAGGTAGTGTAGTTAATCCATTCAGCCATGGCATATTTATTTCAGATATAGTCTTGAACATAGAGAGCAGCATTTGAGGTTAACACAAAGGGTTTTCAGCATCTGTTTTAGTAATCGGCAGTTCTAACCACTGACCAGGACAAAAATATCTTCAAGCATCTTTGGGAGGATGGTATTTCTAGTAGGTTTTAATGGGACTCACATTTTTCAAGCCTAATGTTTCCTCCTGATTAGCTGGAGAGATGGAATCCGGCTGCATCATCAGTAGGCTGGAAGAGCAGTCTTTTGTTGGGGGCAGTCTTCTATGTTGCTTGGACAAGGCTGAAACAATGGCAGTCCCCTGACAACTGTAGGTGTGAGGAACTAGGGGGTGCTCAGGTGAGGTTGCAGTGGAATGGGAAATTTGAGGAGAAGCTGAATTAGAATAATTGATGCAACCTGCCAGAGGAGGTCATGGTTTTCAGGTCCTGAACACGCATACGTAGCAGGTGAGTTCTGTAGGGTTTCTTCTATGTGTATAAATATGGCAATAAGTGCTTTGCTTTTTTTTAATAGATCTCGACCATTGAAAGCCTCTCAGATGGTGAATTCCTGCACCATGATAAGCACTTCCACACCTTGTAGGTGAGTTGCAATTCCACAATTTTGTCTGTGAGGGAGTTCTCTGAAAAGCTCCTAGCGTGGTTACTTTTTTTTTTTCCTTGCCTTTCTCCAATGCTGCGGGATCTTCTTTATATCCATTCAAATCCCCTCTCGTGTTTTTTGTTTTTACTTATTTACTGCTTTTTCACCCCGTGTGGAATTAAAGGGTGAAACTTGTTGCCACCAGATGTGGTGGAAGCTGAGAGTTCAGCCAGATTCGCCAGGGGTTCAGACACGTTCTTAGAGAAAAGGGGCATCAGGAGCTATTCATAGTTTTGTAGTTGGTAGGGTCAGAAGGTGTGGGAGGGTGGTTCCGAGGTAGCCACCCCTCCCTGCGTCGGGACTGCCTCCCGCTGGCTAAGGGTCTCTCACCTGTGGTCGCACGCGTCTGACTTGCCTGGCACGACTGTGATTGTAATCTGGTTCAGTTTTCGAATGTCTAGCATGTGCCAGTCCAGAAGTGAGACTCCTCCTGTTCATGGGGTCCTGTCGATGAGGGCTCCGCCTCCCCTACACCCTCGCCCGTACCGCCAGGATGGTGACCGCCAATCTGGGCTGGTCACTCGTCAGAATAACGATCAATACGTCCGTAAAAGAAATGCAAAGGTCAACACAAAGTTCACAGCCAGGGATTCCCTAGAGCCAGGGGCAGCTTGGTCTCTCAGCCGCCTTCCATGGTATTACCCTGTATGCTGGGGTGCTGGCACCCTTTCTCTGGCTCTCTTTGAGCTCTTCAGCCCTCCCCAGGGCTTCCGGAGGCCACTCGGTCCTCCTGATTATGGGTGAGGCAGTTTCACCGTCTGTGAGTGCCCCCATATTACTGTATATAAGGTTCCTGGCTCCTGCCGGGTCTAGCCGCTCCAGGCCGCATCAAACAGTCTGCCGCCTCACTGGGCCGCTTGACTTGGCTCCCGTGCCCCGTTGGGTTTTACCCTTACCCCAGAAGGTCCTGCCGCGTCTCAGGACGGCTCGCATCCGCCCACGTGTGCTCCCGCCGGTATCGGCTCCTCCTCCGCCTTCTTCCGGTTCCCCTCTGCTTGCCGCCGGCGCCTCCTTTATGTTGGCCCTCTCCGTCTGGGCCCCACCTTCGTCCCTGCACCTGGCAGAGGCACGAGTTCGTCCCGCGCTCTTGGTCTGAGAGTGGGGCTTGAATGTGATTGCTTCGGGGTGGGGAGCTTCGGAGCATGTCAGCTCCTTCCCTCCTTCTCAGAAGGGACTTGAGGAGATCATCAAGTCCGACCCCCTGCCATGGGCAGGAAAGAATGCTGGGGTCAAATGACCCCGGCTAGGTGTCTATCTAGCCTCCTTTTTGAAGACCCCCAGGGTAGGAGTGAGCACCACTTCCCTTGGAAGTTGGTTCCAGATCCTAGCTGCCCTGGCTGTGAAGTAGTGCTTTCTGATATCTAGCCTAAATCTATTCCCGATCAACTTCTGGCCGTTATTCCTTGTTACTCCCGGTAGTGCTCGGGAACAGGGACTCTCCCATTGCCTGCTGGTCCCCCTTGGTCAGTTTACTGACGGTTTATAGACAGTTTGAGTACGAGGCGAGGGGCGCAGCCTCTGAATCGGAGCTGGACTTTAAATGAAATGCTGGAGGCTGCAAGAGAGAGGAATGGGGGAAAATCCCTAGGCAGTCCAATTCATTCTCCCTTCCAGCCGCCTCTCTCTGCCACTGTGTGACAAAGGAGACGAGGCAAGAAGGACCTACGGTCTGACCCAGTAAATGGCAACTCTTACGTTCTTAAGTTAATAGATTTTCCCATGTAGCAGATTTCAGTTGGGTCTTACAGCTCCTTGACCCTGCAGCCTGTTTCACCAATATCTGAATTTTATTTTTTTTTGAAGATGGGGTTGTGAGTTAAACTTTTCTCCAGCACTGGGGAATCCTGGCAGTATCTTTAATTTTCAGAAAGTACACCTTCAAATCAAAGAGCTCGGCCATGCTCTGCATGGATTCAGACAGCGATGATGAACCATTGAAGCGCTCTGTGGCCCACAGCCAAAGGTTGTGTGATGTAACCATCAGAGAACTTCCTCAGCAGCAACAGGCACCACCAGAAGATCCAGAAAAGGTAAGGGTCTGCTCCCCTCCATACAATTTGCAATGCAGGCAGTTTCCTATTAGCTAGGGCCTTGCTACATGTTACATCTATTATGCAGTTGACTGGTTAATCATAGAAAATGAGGGTTGGAAGAGTCCAACCCCCTGCTCAAAGCAGGACCAGCCCAACTATATCATCCCAGACAAGGCTTTGTCTACACAGGTCTCCACCACCTCTCTGGCGAGCCTGTTCCAGTGCTTTTACTACCCTTCTTGTGAGACTTTTTTTTCCCTAATATCCAACCTCAGCTTCCCTTGCTGCAACTTGAGCCCATTGCTCCTTGTCATCTGCCACCTGCCACCACTAAGAACAGTCCAGCTCCATCCTCTTTGCAACCTCCCTGCCAGGAGTTGAAGGTTGCTATTCAGTTCCCCCTCAGTCTTCTCTTCTCCAGACTGAATAAGCCCAGTTCCCTCAAGCGCTCCTTGAATCATGTGCCCCAGCTCCTGAACCATTTTCATTGCCTTCCACTGGACTTGCTTCAACTTGTCCACATCATTTCTGTAGTGGGTGCCTCAAAACTGGATGCAGGACTCCAGATGTGTCCTCACCAGTGCTGAATAAACGGGAATAATCTCTTTCCTTGATCCGCTGGCAACATTCCTATTAATGTAGCCCAGGATGCCATTAGCCACCTTCACAATAAGGACGCACTGTTGGCTCATATTTAGCTTATCATCCACTGTCACGCTCCCAGGTCCTTTTCCGCAGATTTAATCACGCAATAAATTTAGACTGGCCATGTGGCAAGTAATTATCACATGATCAAAATTACTTTCCAATGATACAAAGAACCAACCAGCTATAAAGTCAGTGCTTTAAAAATGTGTAACAACTCTAGTGCTGGTTTCTATCCAGCTGTAATTTCAGTGTGTAGCAGTGTCCTCAGAGTCACAAACAAACCCTCGGAACCTCCCAAATCCCTTGCAACCTAGTGTCTGTGATCTCCTGTCTAGCACAGACAACATGAAACATGCGTATATATTATTGGCTCATAACTACCACCGCAGTGCTAAATGGGGGTGCTTTTTACTGTGTTGGCTAATTGATTTCTTTGTATGGTTCATAGACTCATAAAATTAAACTAGATGACCTCTGGAAGTCCTACTTCTCTAACTCCCAGCCTGAGCCAGGATCATCAATTGTCTTGTGTCTTGTTGGAAGCAAAGGCTTTAGGTCAGGTGTGCCAGCTACAAGACATGGTGTTCAGACAATCCCTAGGGCATCTGAATGACTTTCTTACTGAAGCTGTGCACTGACAGAAACATGATGATGGGAGTCATCACTAGTAAAATTACCCAGTAAATATCTTTGTTTAACTGGGGACTGAGACAAACGAGGCAGGGAATACAGCATGCAGTTTAGATGCTTTGTGGACTTGAGCTAAGCAACATCTTTTGGACTGTGGTCCTGTTATAGCTGATAGACAGGGAAAAATTTCACTGTGCACCAAGTGCTTAAATCAGTGGTTCTCAACCTTGTTAGGCTCAAGGCCCCACGTGGGAAATGTCATCTCTTAGGTTTCACTCAGTTTTTGACTGTTGTCAGATCATAGAAAATAATTCTGTGGGAAGACCTCTCAGAAAGACCACATCAGGGCAAAATGTTTTTAACACTGAAATCTCCAGGTTTATCTTCGGAATCATGTTCTTGCACCAAACGGTGTTGATGTTACATCACACTCCATCACACACACACACACACCAGTAAAGATGATGTGTGTACGGATGGGATCTACCAGCTCTCCTGGTCTAGAGGAAATGGTGATAAGAACCGAATTCACTAACCATAGGACAGTACTTTTTCTCTCTAATCAATTAGTTATTCCAAACTGCAAAACATGTTTTGAGACACTTTTACATATCCAAAGCACTGTCACTATATTTAGCTAATAAATAATAGTTGGGTTGGCAGGCCAATCAATTGGCTAGTTAAATATTGTCAGTTGACCACATGTTTTTTGACCAGTCAAAGATGATAGCAATTTTACCAAAAACCCCTACATTTTTGTAGTTTTCTTGACAAATGCATAATGTAACAGTTTTTTGACACATTTAATGGGGCAGTTTTTGCTTTTTCTGTATATTACTTGGACCTATTGACAATTTTCTAGTTTTTGACTGATTATTTGACCAGTCAGTTGACCAAACTTTACCTGGCTGGTCAAATATCCAACCCTAAATAATAATAATAACAGTTGTAGTAACCATAGTATTTGAAACAATAATATACAACTTTTTTTCCTTTCCAATTGAATTTCAGGTTCCATCCAAAATTGTAGCTTGAAAATATCTGACTTAAAATCTCCTAAGAGGAAAAATACATTATTCACCAGCTTTTAACTATATGAAAGACTTGCATTAAAAATCAGTAAATATACCAAGCTGTATAATCACTTGAACGTGGTGTGCTGTAGATGTAGTGCATTGTATAAAAGACAGCATGTTTTTCTATTTGAGCTGTGAATAGTATTTGGCAGCCCAGGTTCCCCCTTTGGATTCACCTGGGAAAAATGTGCGTATCCATGTAAATCCAAAGTGACCCCCCCTGGGTTTTTCCATCCCTAGGGTTCAAAAAGAAATAAAGCAGAGTGTGATAAATCTGCTGACCTGGGAAGTGCTGGCTTTGATGGAATGAGTGAGGATGAGCTGTTAGCAGCTGTCTTGGAGATCAGCAAAAGGGAAGCTTCGCTGACTCTGAGCCATGACGAAGATAAGCCCACCAGCAGCCCTGACACTGGCTTCGGAGAAGACGAGGTCCAGGAACTGCCAGAAAATCTGGAATCGGTGGAGGCAGAGAAGCCCAAAATGGCTACAGAATCAGGTAGGGGCAAGTAATGTCTCTCTGCTGAACCAGAACTTCGGTAACTATAGAGCTGGTCATTTACAGCAGCAGATTGGTATCACACAGGGATGATATAGATAAGTGCACTACACATACAGAGTCTGATGCACGAGTACAGAGAGGCATCTGGATTCTCTGCTACTTGCTATATTGAGCTTTGAAACAGTTGTCTGTAGGTTTTACAGAGTATAATATAAGGTCACTACCAACATTTAGCAAATTTTTCAGCCTCCTGTTTAACACATGCCAGTTGGCCCCCTAACCCCAATGTTAAATCATGTTGCAGTATTCAAAAACGAGTGCTTTGTGTTGAGTGCAACTCGCTTCCAAAAACTGTCTGACTAGCTAACTATTAGCAGATAGCAGTGTAGCAGCAATGTCTGAAGATGGCCTTTGTGTATGAAGTGATATTTTTTTCCCCAAAGGATAACTGAGAACACTTATGTAGTGAAAAATAAGTGGGTTTTATACTTTAATTTGACCTTTTCTCTAGACTATATATACATTTTTTTTTTACCATACTTGTTCTTGCAGTCCATAAGAGAGAGCGTTTGCTTTCCAAAACGCTACCCCTCCCACTCTCCTGCTGTCCCCACATGCACGCATACATTTCAGCACAAGGAGCCCCAGCGTACCTTTGCATATTATGCCCTGCCAGTCACCAGAGTTGCATGCTGTTTTAATGTTCCTGACGTTTGGTGACACTTAATGGAAATTTTGTGCTTTTGCTATGCATTATTTGGTTCTATTGGCAATTTTCTACAGTTTTTGTCTGATATTTGACCAATCAATTGACCAGACTTTATTTGACTGGTCAAATATCCAGCCCTAAATAATAATGATAATGATGATGTTATTACTGTCAGATGGGACCATGGATTTCAGTGGGGATAGCTGAGTCAGTTAGGAGGCAATTCTGTTGTCCTAGGCAGTATTAGAGACAGATACGTGAATTTTTGTCCTACCCTGACTTAAATATGCCCTGTTTGCTGCCCACCACTAAGCACTGCAGGAGTCTGACAGGAGTAATGCATCAGGACCTTGCTCAAGGTCTGGGGAAGACTAGTGTGTGCTCTGAAGTGAGCATGGTAAAGCTGGTAAGCCTGAGTGACCATGTGCTCAGCTTCATAGTTTCATAGTAGCTAGGGTCAGGAGGGACCTGATCAGATCATCTAGCCTGACCCTCTGCCACAGGCAGGAATGAATCCTGGGTTCACAAGACCCCAGACAAGGTGATCATCCAACCTTCTTTTGAATTTGCCCAAGGTAGGGGCGATGACCACTTCCCTGGGAAGTTGGTTCCAGATTCTGGCCACCCTAACTGTAAAATATTGCCTTCTGATCTCTGACCTAAACAGGTTCTCCATCAGCTTATTGCCATTATTCCTTGTCACCCCAGGTGGTGCTGGGGAGAAAAAGGCTCTGCTTATTTGCTGATGATCTCCCCTGATGAGTTTGTAGGCAGCCACCAGGTACCCCCCCAGCTTCCTCTTGCTGAGGCTGAACAGATTCAGGTCCCTCAGTCTCTCCTCATAGGGCCTGTCCTGCTGCCCTCTCACCAAACCGGTGACCCTCATCTGAACTCTCTCCAGGCTGGCCACATCCTTTTTAAAGTGTGGCGCCCAGTACTAGATGCAATACTCCAATTGCGGCCTGACCAGTGTCGCATGGAGACTCAAGAACAGGAAGGCTATACCCTGGAAAACATTGCCAAGGTAATCATTGCATTGCTAGTCAATCATGCTGATATAAGCTGCTATGCTCACATGATTTGGTAGCAATACAAGTGTAGAAAAACCTCCGTGCCTTTAATGTATGTACATCTGTGCCTTGGTCTATTGTCAGTGGCCGTGAACAGGCATGTTAAACGCACCGCACCCTTCTCTTGCTTTCAGAGAAAGTCAGGGAGAGACCTTGCTAGTGTTAAGTCTGATAGAGGGTGCCCGTTCCCAGCCCCCTCTTCTGTGCGACTTGGAGCCCTGGTCTGGAGCATTGCAGCTTCCAGTAAAAGTCTCAATTTGCAGTCATCAGCAGCTCTGTAATGAATCCAGCCTTTCGTTATTCATCTAAGAGGATTAGATGGGTCTGGATTGCAAGCCTGCACTTGAGGTCACGGAGGCTGGAATTCTGCTTTCCCTAATCCTCGTGATTACTAGAACAGATGCTGAAGCCTGTGTTTCCAGCATGACGTCAAACTAGGGAAGGTGTGTTGAGACCACTCGTTCTCATAGCGGAGCCTGACCACATCTTGCCTGCAATAATGGATCTCACTATTTGCCCCCCACCCCAACACAAACGTCTGCGATTCAGCCCACTTATCCTGTCCATAGCACATACCTTACAGGTAAACGGCAAGCTTTTGCCCTTCTTGTTTTCAGAATCCCTTAGAAATCCCGAAGAGACCTAGGAACCTGAAAAGAAGCCCTTGCAGCATTTCAGATGTTGTTGCTTCCCACCATCTCTAGCAAAGACAGGCTTAGAGGCCTCTGTATTTTTAAGGGAAAATAGATGTGAATGCTGAGGGTGGAGCTGCCTCTTTGCGTTCCAAGGGGGCACCATCAAGGCAAGCACCTGTTAAGTAGCCCCACTCTGGCTCAGTCTTCCTTGTGGTAGATGCCAGTGTGCACTTTAAGGGATGGCATCCAGTGTGAGGACAAGAACAGGGGTTCTTTTAAAGTAAAATGTGGCTTGTCCCCACAGCCATTAGCATCCCTGTGAAGTTCTCTCCTGGACTTATGGGAATGCCCAATGCTACATGGCTACGGGCTTTTAAGTCTTTCTAAGGCAGTGGGTGTTGGCTGCAGCCCAGACTGGGGACTCCTGACTGGACTGTGCCAATGCTCTTGCTAAAACTCAAGCCCAGAGGGTCTTGGCTGGAGGATCTTACCTCTTTAGCCTGAGCCTTTAGGGCTCGAGTCAGACAGCCACATTTGGGGTCAGAAAGGAATTTTACACTATGGTCAAATTGGTACAGATGAGGTTGCGGGGGTTGCCTTCCTCTGTAGTGGGGAGCATGGCCTCTGACTGGAGTCTCTTGAAAGTATATTAACAACCTTTTATAGAAGCAGGACATAGGCTGTCATGGTCCCTGTTTTCACTGGGTCAGGGGCAGGGGTGATACCTGGATTGTGTCAGGGGTGACTGTCATGTTGCTCAGAGGCTGGACAGTGGATTTGTCTGGGATGGTTTGGACAAGGCTGATGCTGCCTCATGCAGGGAGTTGGGCTGGATGTCCCTTCCACCCCCCATTTCATAGTTAGTAGGGTCAGAAGGGACCTGAGCAGATCATCAAGTCCAACCTCCTGCCATGGCAGGAAAAAGTACTGGGGTCAAAAAGCCCCAGCAAGGTGATCATCAAGCCTCCTTTTGAAGACTCCCAGGGTAGGAGCCAGCACCCCTTCTCTTGGAAGTTGGTTCCAGATCCTAACCCTGACTGAAGTCGCGTCTCCTGATGTCTAGTCTGAATCTCCCTCTGCCAGCTTGTGACCGTTATTCCTGGTCACTCCTGGTCATGCTCGGGGGAACAGGGACTCCCCCAGTGCCTGCTGATCCCCTCTAACTAGTTTGTAACAGGCCACTAGATCCCCCTCAGCCTCATCTTGTGGAGGCTGAACAGGTTCAGGTCCCATCGCCTCTCCTCGTAGGGCCTGCCCTGCTGCCCCTGACCATGCGAGTGGCCTCCTCTGGACCCTCTCCATGCTGTCCACATCCCTCCTGCAGTGCGGCGCCCAGAACTGGATGCAGTACTCCAGCTGCGGCCTGGCCAGTGCCACATAGAGGGGGAGGATCACCTCCCTGGCCCTGCTCGAGATGCATCTGTGGATGCACGACAAGGTGCGGTTGGCCTTCCTGACCGCATCCCCACACTGCCGGCCCATGTTCATCTTGGCCTCAATGATGTCTCCAGGGTCCTTTTCTGTCTCTGCACTGACGAAAAGGGAGTTCCCCAGCCTGTAGGTATGGAGCTGGTTCTTCCTCCCCAGGTGCAGCACCTTGCACTTGTCTGTGTTGAATCCCATCCTGTTCTCATCTGCCCACCCGTGTAAACTGTCTAGGTCTGATAGCAGCCTATTCCTCCCGTCTAGTATGCCCACTTCTTCCCCACATCTTAATGTCGCCCACGAATTCGAACATGGTGCTTTTCACCCCCTCATCCAAGTTGCTGATGAAGATGTTGAACAGCACGGGCCTGAGGACCAAGCCCTGGGGGACCCCACTGCCTACATCCCTCCAGGTTGAAAATGAGCTGTCCACTACCACTCTCCTAGTTTTTTAGTAAGAATGGTGTGAGGGACAGTGTTGGAGCATCTCCTCCTCCCTCCCTCCCCGGCCCCTGGTGGACATGGGCCAGGATAATTCTCTCAGAAAGCTTACCCAGGATCGAGGTAGGACTAACTAGCCTATAGTTTCCTGGGTCGTCATTCCTCCCTTTTTTGAAAATGGGAACCACATTGGCCCTCTTCCAGTCCTCTGGCACCACACCAGAGCACCACAAGTACTCGTACAGCTGTGCCAGGGGTCCTGCAATGACCTCAGCTAATTTCCTCAGCACTCGGGGGTGGGGATCATCTGGACCTGCTGATTTAAATACATCCAGTCCCTCCAGGTGTTCCCTGACTAGATCTTCCCTGACGCTAGGCCTGGGTGCGCCTCCCCTGGGGCCTGCAGAGGGCCCGGTGTGGGGGCTGATCCAGTCCCCACTCAGGAAAATGGAGGCAAAGAAATTGTTAAATTGGTTAGCTTTGTCCTCTGATGTGATGACCAGATTTCCTAGTGTGTTTTGCAGAGGCCTCACATTACCCAGTACTTTCTTTTTACCCCCTCTACCCTTCTCTGTGATTCTATGAATTCACCTTTGGAGGTCCCTTCTAGCCCAACTTCTGTATGATTTCTATGAATTCCCAGAGCTAATCAACACGGGCCCCACATCAGTAGACGTCACTGTGCTCCCAGGAGTTGAATAGTGTGGAAAGGGTTTAGCTGGTAACAAACAAAGAATGGAGTGGGGGGAAAAGAACCTAAATATCCTCTTGGTTTCCTCAGGTCCTGCCAACTTTACAGAAATCACGAAGGATTTTGATGAGAATAAAGAAAACAAAACTCCGGAAGGCTCCCAGGGGGAGGTCGACTGGCTTCAACAGTACGACATGGAGCGGGAGAGAGAGGAGCAGGAACTGCAGCAGGCACTGGCTCAGAGCCTTCAAGAGCAAGTAAGAGCACATTTTCCTGCCCCTGCATCTCTCCCCAGGAACTTAAGGGCAAGTTGGCCCAGTCCCCAGGCATCTCATGGTCTCCCTGTTATGCCAATCTGGAAGAGAGTAGGCTCAGAAAAGCAGGGTTAGTCTAATGAATGAATAGCAGGCTTGAAATTAAACACAGTTTAGGAGGAATCGTGGAAGCGCTGGTTTCCTTTCCCTCCCTCTAATTCACATCCCATTAAGGCTTTGCAACCAGGTCTAACAAGAGTGCAAGGAGCTGGGTCCCCAGCAGCAGACCACCACACCAAGAGAGTCCTTTCAGCCGCATCCCTCACTTAAACCAGGCCGTGATCAGCTGCCGCCCTATGGCTGTGAGATCCCATGCGGTGTGCAGGCAGGTTGCTCAGAAAAAAAGTCCAAAGCTAGCACCATGAGTTACAGCCCAGAGCACCCAAAGACCCAGTTCAAACCGAGGGCCAGGAAGAGCATGGTACTGAGCTACAGGTAGCCCCATTCTGTACCCGATGAAGCTTGATGTATTTCCAGCTGTGAGACCGTGTACTCCAGGCCTGTGCTGCAGGGATGCCTTAACCAGGAATCGACCTACCAGTCAGATGCAGATTTGGCAAGGGGAATGCCCTTGGTTATATGTGGGCATCTAGAGGTGCGGAGAGTTCCTGCCGTGTTGTGTGTGCATGTCAGGCTAGACTTACTTAGACAGCCTGGAGTCAACTTAGTGTGTCATTGATATAGTCACCGCTGCTACCGTACAGGAGGGTGAAGGTTGAACAGAAAAGCTGGTCTGCTTTGTGTTAATGTTTCAGTTCTCCATCCTGGGGTTGGGCTTTGCCATAAGGGCCAGGGGACAATCTCCTCACCCTTCATCATATTCCTGGAAATTAACTCTTTCATGGTTGCACTCCATGCCAGACATAGTGTTGCATCTGCCTGACTGAAACAGACTCCTAAGTGCTTTAGGCCCCTGCCACACATTGTACCTAGGAATTAATCAATCAATAGAAATCCTGGAGAAGTGGGGCTGGAAGGGACCTCCAGAGGTCAAATCTAGCCAGCCCCCCTGCATGAGGTAGGATCAGCCCTGCCCAAACCACCCGAAACTAATCCATAATCTAAACCCTTCATAAGACTGCTGTCAACCCTGACACAACACCAGACCTCAGACCCAAGCCTGGTGCAGGTGAAACAGGGGAACAACAGCAGCCAATGACCTGCTTCTGTAAAAAGCTGCTAATATGCACCAAGAGATTCCAGGTAGAGGCCATGCTCCTACTACAGAGGAAAGCAAAGCCCCCCAGTCCATACCAACCTGACCATGGGGTAGAACTCCTTCCTGACCCCAAATATGGCATCAGTCTGACCCTGGGTGGAGCCAGGACCATCTAGCAAGGACCCTGCGAGGTTGGTCCCAGCAGGAGCATTGGTACAGCCCAGTCCCCATCCCAAGCCTGGGCTGAAGCCAACACCCAGTGTCTTTAAGGAAGGTTTAAAAACACCCTGACACTTGGAACAGAAAAGGGGATCAGGGGCAACCAGCAAAGCACAGAAGCCTGGAACACCCCTATAGTAAAGCACATATTGCTATGCCTAGATCATTCCTGCCCAGTGGCTGTCCCACCTCTTCTTAAACACTTCCCAGTGAAGGAGAGTCCCCAGCTTCCCTGGGAGTCTGTTCCACTGCCTTACAATTAGGAAAAGCTTTGCTGTTAAAATAATCACATCTTAAGTTGTAACCCAGCCACATGTTAAAGCAGTTAGTGGCATCTTGAAATAAGGAATAAGCCACACAGTTTTTCCACAAAAAATGTGGAATAACTTTTGAAGCTGGTTCCTATGATGCCTGTAATTGAACGTGTGGCCAGGTGCCCCTGTGGCTGGCAGCCCAGATCAGCTGATGGGGCTCCCAGCTGTGGGGGCTTAGAAAATTAGAGTTGGAAAGTACCTCAGGAGGTCACATCTAGTCCCAGCTACATCATCCCAGCCAGGACTTTGTCTAGCCAGGTCCAAAAAAACCTCCAGGGATGGAGACTCCACCACCTCTGGGTAGCCTGTTCCAGTGCTTTGCTACCCTCCTAGCGAGAGAGTTTTTCCTAATATCCAACCTCAGTGTTTCTTGCTGCAACTTGAGCCCATTGGTCCTTGTCCTGTCATCTGCCTCCACTGAGACCAGTCCAGCTCCATCCTCTTTGCAGCCCCCCTGCAGGGAGCTGAAGGCTGCTATCAAATTCTACCCCCACCCCCCTGCTTCTCTTCTCCAGACTGAATCAGCCCAGTTCCATCAGCCTCTCCTCACAAGCCATGTGCTCCAGCCCCCCAAACCATTTTCACTGCCCTCTGCTAGACTCTCCAGTGTGTCCTGCTCTCTCCTGTGTCCCCAGCCTGGAACACAAATCCCTTGGCACACTTGATTGTATTGTACAGAGTTACAGGGTTGTGGTCAAGGGCGCTGGGATGTGTTCAGACCCTGAATTAAGGAGCCCACTTTGAATAACAGCATTGGAAGAGATGTCAAGGGGCATCTGGTATGGTGCAGTTGTGAAATGTTTGAGATGAATCGCCCTGCTATGTAGTACATGTGGGGAGCAATGCTGATTGGCTTTGGAAGTAATCACAGCCCTGTTCTTCAACTGGAATAAATGTGACTATAAGGAACCCTTTGAAGGGTGATGGGAGAAGCATAGGGGCATGCGTCCAAAACTTCAGCAGGGTTTGAAGTGACCAGCTTTGGGTCTGAGAGGTAGTTAGCTGTGTTAGTCTGAAGTCAGTCAGGAGGTAAGGTAGATATGCACCTTTATAGGCTGACTAAATAAGATACATACAGAGAGAAAGTGCTCCCAAGCATTCCTGAACCCAAGTTCACTTCATCAGACACTGAGCAATGCAGATTCCCAAGTGCTTTAGGATTGAAGGTGAGAAGCTTTGATTCTAACATCAATCACTGCTCATTGATGCCAGTGTTTGCAAAATCTTTCCCTGGGGTTGGAAAGTAGGAAGAATTTTCCCTGAGTTTTGTGAAGCTGATGGCTCAGTTACTCCAAGCACTTTTAAAACAAATGGCAGACATTTTACTGCTTTAATTTGGGGCTTGTGTCCTACATTTCAGACAGAAAATCACCCCGTTTTTGAGGGGGGGTTTTGAAAGCGCAAGGGGCTTTGTGCACTGGGGAAAGTCTTTTGCTGGATAAAAGACTCGCAAACTCTCTCTGATGCTTTTCAAACCAACAACCCAAAGACAGCACATGGTGTTAACTAGGACGTGCTCCACTGCATACCAAGTCGTCAGCAGCTTTGACGAGTCTTAATTAAGGCCCATCCCCCGGGCCTCTTGCACTGGAATACTGGACTCTAGCTGATTGCAAACATTCCTTTGCGTGGAACTTTTAATTGACAATGTCAGGTTTGTTGTAGAAACCAGAGCAGCGCAGTGTCAGCGGGAACGCACACTGCAAGAATTTTAAACAGCCGGGGACTTCTGCGAACTAAGTTTGATTCTCTTCCCATCAGGAGGCACGAGAACAGAAAGAAGATGATGACCTCAAGCGAGCTACTGAATTAAGTCTGCAAGGTGAAATTTATTTAACTCCCTCCATAACACTGCTTTTCAGGGGCCCAAAATCCACGTGGGATTCTGAAAGGCAGCTGGGAGTTTGTCCTTTTTCTCTTTGATGGGACTTCGCTCTGCTTGTGTCAGCTTTCTTGTTTCCATTCCATTATGGAAACAAGGGCCAGGGAAAATCCCTCAAGTGGAAACTGTTCTAGGCTTTTTTAGTGGGGGGTTCATTCCTTTAATTCATCTTTTTTTTTTTTTTTTTTAAGTAACATTGGCAAACATTTGACACATGGGTTTTGAAACTCTCCATTCCCTGAAAGCCAACTCCCTATGGCAAGAGACACCTGCGTCTGAGACATCTGAAGAGTGTTACCTTAGCTAGATTGACATGTGGGTGCCCCTGTTCATCCAGGAAAATGAGAAATACTTTATATTTCATCAAATGGCAGTTCTCAATCTTTCTAGACTCAAGGCACTCCTCACTGGATTCAAGGGACCCCTTGGAAAAGCTCTGAGCTTTTGCTTGGTTCTTGACTAATTGGTTTTTGACCCTAGAAAATACTAGAGCCGTTCTGTTATGAACAACTCGGATGGACACAACAGGAGAGAGTGCTTGTGGCCCCTGGATTTCTGTTCGAAAACTCTGTTTATCTTGTGATTCACTTGTAGTGTTTGCAACCCAACACCCGACTGCTTGGCACTCTGTGGCATGCTTAAAAGGATCTCATGGCACCCCAGGGTTGGAGATTCAGTGGTGCAGTGTGGCCTAGCTCAGATTCAGCCAGTTTCTGCTGCCAGTGTCCTGGGGCGTTGTTGGCACCTTCCTGACTTCACACTCCCCAGCTTTGGAGTTGTAGCCAGACAACAGCCTTCTCCAGGTGGCTGTGTGCATTGTCCCTACCACTCTCAGTCCTTAGTAGCCTGAGAGAACTTGGCATTGGGATTTCAGTATCCTCTTGATTTGCAATCACTTAATTTTCTTTCATGCCTTGAACCTTGTCAGATGAATTTCAATGAGCTACCGCATCATTCATAAGTGTCAGCAGATACCTGCCTAAAGGGGTCTGCTAATAACCTTTCTCTACAAAGCAGCTGTTCTGTTTTAACAAGCAGCCAGCAGTACTTTCTTCTAGGGCCCTTTATGGGATTCTCGTAATCCAGAGGCTAGGAGCAGGCTGGGATTTAGTTAATCTATCACTGAGTTTCCATATGTGGCCTATTTAGAGGGCAGAATTTCTCTTTGGTGATGAAATATATCAGCACTGGCAGAAAAGCCTTCTTGGCTAAGAGCCATTCAACTCGAGAACAAACTTCTGGAGGCTGTTATATTAATACCGGCTGCTGCTTTATTTTATTTATCTATTTGTTTATTTTTTTTTGGAGGGCTGGCTTTAAGAACCTCTTTGGCAAAGAATTTTCACAATAGCTGGCACGATCCTAAATTAAAAAAGAGAGCATGTTCCCCCTGCTAGCCATGGACAGCAGAAGAGCAGAAGGCTCTTGTCCATCTGAGCTGCACAAAGTAGATTTGTTTAGTACAAAGTTAAATCCTCCTAAGAGCACTGTGAGCTGAGAATACTGTGTCCAGGGGGACACTGCTGCCCTTCTGGCTCTCATACAGCCACTCACAGCTGCCTCAGATGCCTGTCTGAACTGAGCACGCCGCTCTGTGAATATAGCGCCTGGTTTGAAATGACAGTTCGTAGCTCTTCTCCACTGACACGACAGCCAGCCCGGTAAGAGAGGTGCCATTGTTTCACTTGATCTGGGACCCCCAGAGCTTATGGCATGTATAACTATACAATCAAATTAAGCTAGGGAAGCTAAAAAAAAATAAAATTACCAAGCAGCCTACATATTGCAGTGACTTTCTGCATTTTTTATTTGACCTACTGAATAAAAGGGTAGAAGCTTTGTAGATGGATCTGCATGCTATAGGTAGGTTCTGTTCTGTGAATCCAGTATACAGCATAAGTTATTTCACTTTCTTTGTCTGACAAGATAATAGACAAGTTCTTGGAGTGCCCAGAGCCCCTTGCTTTCATCCGTGAGGAGCCGTGAAACTTTAAATATTTTCATTAGGGCCAGCTAGTAGAGTTGGACGGCCCTGCAAGCTCTGTGATCACACCTGCTTTCCCGTACATTTCCTGCCACATTTTCTCACACAGCATCATTGTCTTTGTGCCATTTAGAGTTTAACAGCTCTCTTCTGGACAGCGTTGGCTCTGACGAGGACTCTGGGAATGAGGATGTTCTTGACATGGAGTACTCGGACGCCGAAGCAGAAGAGCTGAAAAGAAACGCTGAGGTAGCAATCCGCGATTTTGGATGCTGAATGAGAAACGAGCCGCTTGTTCGGCTGTTCAGCACTTGCTGTTTGGGAGCAAATGCATCTGTTAACCTTTAAAAGACACAAGAAGAGAAGAGATGCCATGTACTGGGGCAGACTGTTGCCTCCTGTCTCTTGTCACACAGTGGCGAAAAGTGAATCTGAAAGGGAGAGTGAACTGGGTCTGACCAGGGTATTTTTCCCCTGTTCCCCTCCCACCTACAGCCTCCAGCATTTAAGGTCTAAGATGTTCTGATTCGGAAGCCGTGCCCCTCACTCCCCTGCTCAATAGCTCCTGATACCTCCGTCCTCCAAGAACAGGCCTAATCCCTTGGTGAATCTGGCTGAAGTCTATACTTCTACCTCCTCTGGTGACAACGAGTTTCACCCTTTAATGGGGTGAAAAAGAACTTTGATTTTGTTAAGTAGTTGCCCTCTTCATTTGACAGACAAAACGATATAAGGGCTTTCCTCACTGCAGGAGTTGCTACCAAGAAACCTTGAGTGTAGTTTTGAAGTGTGGAGGTGTAGCGGGGGAGCCAGGAAAGGGTGATTACTACTGCTACAAGTGTTTTTTGTGTGTGTGTGTGTGTGAAACAAAGTAGGTGATGGGCCCGTTAAGAAAGGAAGTCTTTTAGACCATGCAGTGGTTGCTCTGAGGTGTTGAGGGAGAAGGTGCATGAGTTCTGGGTCAGGTGTCACACAGCTCATCTCCCATCTCTCTGTTATGCTCTCTGCCCCACGGAGCAGCCCTGCCTGAGAGCTGCTTGTTTCCTTCTTCGGAAGGAACATGTGCTACAGCCATGGAGAAGGGGGTAAGAAAAGGTGTGTTGGTTACTGGCAGCACTGTGGAGGAGAATCTCTGTGCCCCCCTCTGGGCATGGAGTGCCAGTTCCACGCCCTGCTTATCAAAGATGTTCTTAACACTGTAGTAACCAACCTGGCTCCCAGGGTGGTTTATTTAACTTTATCTCTGTGGACTTAGTACTGACATCCGTGGAAATCATTTACTTGGGGAAATTAGCTTGACGGTGCAAAGCAAAATGGAGAGCACGTGTCATCCAGTTGGTCCAGAAGGGAGAGCTGTGCTGTTCCACTGGTGACTGGGGACATGGAAACAATTCAGAAGTGTCCCCCACCCTCCAGTTCTCAAGGGATACTCTTTTCTTGTTGTCCAGTCCAGTTTCTATGCACCTGAGTGTATTTCTTGTTCAGGCAGCTGCTGTGGACACAGGACCCAAGGCCAAATTCTAGCCATAGGACTTGTTCTGAATCCAGTGCCAAAATAAAAGCAAATCCTTTTAAACGCTGTTTTCCAGGTAGGAGAACTCCCTCATTCCTATCGTCTCATCAGCGTTGTCAGCCACATTGGAAACACATCATCTTCAGGTAGGGAATATACACTTTGGTATCTTCTTTTAACTGCTCTTGCACTGCTTAAAGATACGTAATGTTGAGTTACTGTAACAGCATCATACGTAGGTTCAGGGGAACATTACAATCCATTTTCTTGGTCACTGTTAATTAGTAAGAATAACCTTTCAGTTTGTAATTGAGCTTCCAAAATAAATCTTTTTCCAGTGGCTGAACAATATGTTTCGTAGGGCCCAACCACACATTCAAATGGAAGCTGAATAGAAACCAGCTATAAAGTGGTTGCACTTTTTGCAAACACTATTTTGTAGCTGGTCAGTTCTTTTTGTAGCTGGATGGCCACTTTTATGGTGTGATAATTGCTTTGCACTTGTGGCTGGTCTGAATGTATTGTGATTAACCCATTCATGGTGTGACAATTACTTTGCATATGTGGCTGGTCTAAATTTGTTGTGTGATTAACCAGTTTATTGCATAATATATGCAATGTGTGGCAGGAGCCTAAGAAAAAGAGGGTTGGAAGGGGCTGCGTAGGTCACAAGGGCTTTCCAAGTTGCTTGAGGCCAGGCAGTCTCATCAAGGTGTCAAAACAATTAGTTGATGGGTTTTTGAGCTAGCACGTGGAAAAAATGTGTCTTTTTTTGTTTTGAAGGGCATTACATCAGCGACGTCTACGATATCAAGAAGCAGTCCTGGTTCACGTACAATGACCTGGAAGTGTCCAGAACTCAAGAGGGCACCGTACAGTGTGACCGAGACCGAAGCGGCTACATCTTCTTCTACATGCACAAGTAAGAGAGTCTTGGAGCTTAGGGCAAAAGTGTTTAAAAAAAAAAAAAAAAGCCATTTCTCTCTTGCCACAGAGAACAGGATGCAAACCCAGCGCTAGAAGTTGCAGCAAAGCAGGCTTATCTCATAGATTTCATAGACATCAGGGCTGGAAGGGACTTCAGGAGATTGAGTCCAGCCCCCTGCCCAAAGGGCAGGAAGTCAGCTAGGGTCATAGGATCCCAGCAAGATAAGCATCCAATTTACTCTTGATGGTGTTCAACGCAGGCGCTTGAACCACCTCCGCTGGCAGACTGTTCCAGACCTTGGGGGCTCGGACAGCAAAGAAATTCTTCCTTATGTCCAGCCTGAAATGGTCTTGCAGGAGTTTGTGACCGTTCGACCTCATCATCCCTTGGGGCGCTCTGGTGAACAAACGTTCCCCCAGATCCTGATGGTCACCCCTGATAAACTTATAGGTGGCCATCAGATCACCCCTGAGCCTGTGCTTTTCCAAGCTAAAGAGTCCCATGGCTCTCAGCCTATCATCGTAAGATCTGTTTTCCTGACCTCTGATCATACGCGTGGCTCTCCTCTGGACTCTCTCAAGCTTCTCCACATCCTTTTTGAATTGTGGAGCCCAAAACTGGACGCAGGACTCCAGCTGCGGCCTCACCAAGGCCGAGTACAAGGGGAGAATGACGTCCCGGGATTTGCTCGAGAAGCACCTATGGATGCAAGCCAGCATTTTGGTCGCTTTACTAGCTGCAGCATCGCATTGCAGGCTCATGTTCATCTTGTGGTCAATGATGACCCCCAAGTCTCTTTCTTCTGTAGTGCTACCCGTCTCTTTCTTCTGTAGTGCTACCCAACGTAGCACTGCCGAGCCTATAAGGATGCTGCAGGTTTTTCCCCCCAAGGTGGAGAACCTTGCATTTTTCGGTGTTAAACACCATGAGGTTCTCATCTGCCCATTTGCTGAGCTTGTCCAGGTCAGCCTGGATCACCCGCCTATCTTCTGGCGGTGGTGCTTTGCCCCAAAGTTTGGTGTCATCAGCAAACTTGGCCAGTCCGCTTCTGACTCCAATGTCCACATCATTAATGAAGATATTGAACAGTATGGGTCCAAGGACAGAGCCTTGGGGGACCCCACTGGTCACAGGGCACCATGATGAGTGACTGCCATCAATTACAACCCCCTGGGTCTGACCACGGAGCCAATTTCCCAGCCAGCAGATTGTGGTGGAGCCAAGGCCACAACTGGCCAGTTTGGCCAAGAGGTGATCATGGGATACCAGATCAAAAGCTTTTTTGAAGTCAAGATATATGACATCAGTCTCTTCTCCCTCATCCAGGTGATAGGTCACCTGGTCATAGAAGGAAATGAGATTGGTCAAACAAGACCTACCTGCAACAAACCTGTGCTGGCTATCCCTTAGGATGTTAGCCTGGGCCAGTCCCTCAAGGATGGCCTCCTTAATAAACTTTTCTAAGATCTTCCCCAGGATAGAAGTCAGGCTAACGGGCCTGTAGTTAGCCGGATCCACTCTCCTCCCTTTCTTGAAGATCGGCACCACATTGGCCTTCTCCCAGTCTTCGGGCACTACACCAGAGTGCCAGGAGTTTTCAAAGACCCGTGCCAGGGGCTGGGCTATGACGCTCGCCAGCTCCTTGAGTGCCCTGGGGTGCAGATTGTCAGGGCCGGCTGACATGAAGGTATCCAGCTTCTCAAGGTGTTCCTTCACGAGGTCAGCATTGATGGAGGGTAGGGGATCCCCATCACCCGGATCTCCCTGTCCCATAGCAGGCATGGGCGTCCCGTGTCACTGATGAAAGACTGATGCAAAGTACCTATTGAATAGGTTGGCTTTTTCCTGGGCGTCAGTTGTCAGTTGCCCCATCTGGTTTAGCAGGGGTCCAACGTTGCCCTTGCTTTTCCTCCGGCTCCCCACATATCTGAAAAAGGACTTTTTGTTGTCCTTGATGCTTGAATCTAGTTGGAGTTCAGTTGCAGCCTTGGCTTTCCTGGTTTGCTCCCTGCAGGACCGGACCAGTGCAGAATAATCCTCCTTGGAGGTGAATCCCGTCCTCCATCCTTCTCAGGAAACACTTCTTCACTGTCTGAGCAGAGAGGCCATGGGAGAGGCACCAGGGAAGGAGAGGACTCTATTACTGGAGGTTTTCAAGAAAAGGTTGACCAGCCACTGGATGGGGATGATCTAGGCTCAGCAAGTGATCTGCTGTGGAGGTGTCCCAGGCTTCTGGGCTTTGCACATTGCCACACAAGGTTGAAAGGGAATCCCTCTGTCACCCCCTTTCTGCTACATGTGTCAGATGTGGGGGTTTTCTTAAGCTTTCCTTAGAGGCACTTGGAGTTGGCAGCAGCTCAGGCTGAGGATTTTGACAGCTGTGCCAGTACTCCTGCTGGGACGTCAAGCTAGGGGGTCTTGCCCCTCTGCGCGGGGTCAAACCAATGCGAAATTTTGTGTCAGGAAGGAATTTTATTCCATGGTCGGATTGATACAGGTTGGGGGGGGTCTCAAACATATATTAATAACCCTTGCAGCAGCAGTACATTAGCTGCCACAGTCCCTCTGCTTTCCCTGTGGCAAGTTTGGATGTTGTGTCATGCCAGGGCTGACAGTAGTTGTACTAAGAGGTTAGTCAGTAGATTTGTATAGGATGGTTTGAACAGGGCTGACTTGGGCAGGGGTTGGGCTAGATGCGACCTCTGGAGCTCCCTTCCAGCCCCACTTCTCTATGTTTTCTATGATCTCCCTTCTCCTGACCACCCTCCTCAAAGTTGAGGGCTTCTCTGGGGATCTTAATTTTGTTCCTGCCCTAAGAGTCTGAGAGTCCTGTGATAGTACACAAATCTACCATGAATATGTCCGGTTGCAATGAGATGCCAGCCTAGCATTAAAGACGTATTTAAAGGAGGAGGTGTGGCATCTCAGCAGTATTATCTATGTCAGCCCCACACATCTGTTTTCCCTTTGTTTTATCCTGTTTATCAGGGCCCTTGTTCCCTCCAACCGTTTCACTGGCACTAGCTAATTGTTTTAGTTTCGTTGCCCTCTTCCTGTCAAGTCTTAACGGTTGTTGTTGTCAAACTGTTTTGTAATAACCAAAAACTTAGTCCTGAGCTGCTTATGAATTCATGGGGCTGGGCATAGAGATCCGTGGGGTATCTCTGTTGGCTTAACTCCCATCATCTGGAATTTCTCTGAGGCCTCAATCCAACTTCTTGTTCACCACACCTGTCTTCAGCTTGTCCAACTACTCTCTAGTCATTGATCTCACGATGTGCCTTTCTCCGGCTTCCTAGGGATATCTTTGAGGAGCTGCTAGAAGCAGAGAAGAACGTGCAGCCGCTGAGCACGGAAGCGGGAAGGTCTGTGCGCCAGCCCCTGTGAAGAGCAGGGTACCTCGTTCCTCCTGACTGTGGGGAATTCTGAACTTGTGCCAGATGTGGAGGAGAACAAACTGCTCAGGGAGAGACGGAGCGTGAGAAACACAGGACTCTCGACTTGCCGAACCATGGGCTTGAGCTGCGCTCGTCAGCCTTGGTGTCCCTGAGAGCACCTCCTTTTGGGGGGCGACAGGGGGAAGATTTTTATTGTTCTGGGAATAGCTTTGTCAGCGTGGAGCCTTAAAGAGTGACATTGAGCCACCAGACTACAGCTGCTCATGAATTGATCTCACAGTAGTGCAGAGAGACCAGACCTTCCAGGCCCATTCGCCTAGGACGTGCGAGTGGGGAGGAGAGTTGCATATCACTTGGCATTCTATTCTTTTTTCTTTTTCTTTTCCAAGAGCAACTGAAGCAATAGATTCTGTAACCCGGCCTGTATCGTGTTAGTAACGTTCACTGGAAACCCCCCCGACACCAAGTATCCTATGGCCAGTCTGCCCTGCTAGCTGGGGTGTCCGCACCGTGCCAGTTGAATGTGTCCTGACGTCGGCAGGATAGTAGACACTCTGGCGTTTCTTTGCAGTGCTGGGAAACAAAGTGCCAGTGCTGTGGCACGTGTTTAAGACTCAGCTGCCTTCCATCACCTTGCCAGAGTTCCTCGTCCCCCCTGGTTTAACGCTATTATACGCACGTTTGGTTTTGTTTTGAACTTTTTATTCTCTGACTGCCTCTTTCCATAGCATTGTTGCTTGGTGCAGCTCACAGAGAAAGCATCTGTCTCCATGTGCATGTTTCTCTCTGGCTTCAAACCACGTAGGGTTGCCTTGTTTTGACTTCAACAGTCGCAGCTGATAGGATGGGGTGGAAGGTAAGCTTTGACCTGTTGGTAGGTTCAGAAGTGAACCCTGGCCACGTCTCGTCGCACGCCAGAAACTGTCATTCTGGCCCAGCCCCTTCAGAGTCTGCACATGGAAAGCTTTGTCTTTTTGTATCATCTCAAACTGAACGAGTGAAGAAAACCGGTTGGCAAGATTACCCTTGGATCGCTCCGTTAGACTGAGAGCCAGGGTTTCAAACTGACCTTCTAGACCCCCAGAACTCCCCAGGGAGAGATGTGCTTTCAGGGTAGCTATAAATTTATTGGGCTTTTGAGGAGTCTGGAGCATTCAACTGCTATAAACCAGCTCCATTGAGAAGCTTTGGGAACTTCAAGGTTAAGAAGAGATTTCAGGGCACATGTGTTTTACCTCTTCTATTTTCCTAGTTGACTTCAGTAACACGAAGCTCGTTTTATATCTGGTTTCAGTAAAACATCCCACAATTTGGTTCTTATTAGCACCTTCAAACCATCTTTTATTTAACTTGGGCAGATGTTTCCTTCAGCTGCTGGGTTTTTTGTTTGTTTGCTGTTTGGGTTTTTTTTGGGTTTTTTTCCTCCCAAATGAATTGTTATTAGCAACTGGAGGAGCTGATTGAGTTTTGCCCCTAATTCTGCCTCTTTGCAATTGGATTAATTGGTTACAGATGTTGAAGGGGTTTTATTTTTCCCCCCTTTCTTTGCTATCAAGGATGTTCTGTTTTAAAACTACCATGAGGAGTTTCTCAGGAATAAAATACCTAGAGCTAAGCAGATGCGTCTCTGATGGCAGTGGGCATCAGATAGGGATGATCCGGGTCCACAGAGCTTCTGGGTGGAAGACTAACTGCAACCAAAGAAGCAGAAGGTCTTGCCAGGTGCTGGTCTTGCATTAAGCGGGCGTAGATGCGGACCTGCTACATGCATGGCAAAGCTTTGCCGTTAAGATGATGCAGCTCCGGCCGCCCACAGCATGGTGTTATAAACCGTTCAAATTTTCCGTTGTTGAAGTGAAGGTGCATAGAACTGGGGCGAGAACAGTTCCCAGAGGACTTTGTTGCAGAGGCCCAGAGCAAAAGGTGGGGAGCATGGTGTTAGAGCAGTCACTGTTCTCCACCGTGACTCGCCCCTTCCTCTGGTTTTCCCCCCAGTCTTATAAGAGCAGCTAGCGCCGATGCTAAAAGTGTCAGATCCACTAATGAACTGAGCAGGGAACTTAGTTCCCTCGGGTCTAAGCCTGCAGCCCCCCAGATCCATCCATGTGTAAATGCCCTTGGGGAGCCTGGTGCCAGCAAAACGCCCCTCTGATGTGTGCATCTCAGGCTTGGTGCAAAGGGGCAGCTTGCAGCCGGGTTTCCCTGTTGGAGCAAAGACTACATTCTCACCTGTGTTGTTAGCAGCCGGTGAATGAGCTCCTGTGGGCCAGTGACCTTGCCTCCTGGAGCTTGTTGGTCCGATCCATGTCCAGGTGTCCCCAGCATCCTTCACTGTGCACCTCCCATGCTGCCTATCTCATTACAATAACTTGACGCTGCTCAGCTTTAGCCACTCCGTGTGGCCTTTACAGTCAGTCTGGTTTGTAGCTACAGGATGGCTCTGATCCTCTGGGCCTCATGCTTGTAGTAGAAGCTTTTGCCAAGCCAGCTGGGAAGCAGGAGGCTTTTGGGGGGTAAAACAGCGATGCCAGTAGGGCTCGTGGGTGTGCCTAGCTAGCGAGGGTGCAGTGCAGGGTACATTACCCATCGCTCAGAGCGTCCTCGCTCAGACCCGTATTCACCCCAGAGTCTGTTTGGTTTGGTCCAGCAACAGTCCAGTCTGGAAGGGCAGCGCATGAGGCTCTTGCCTCTCTTCCCCTCAACTTTTGTCAGCTTTCCGTTGATCTTGGTTTCGCCTCTTCCTTATGTTTGCTTTGTGCAATAGCTGTGCTCGTATTGGGGGTGGGGAAAGCAGAATTGCTGCTGGGCCCATCAGAGAGGTGCATACAGGGCAAGACTGGCCAGAGAGATGCAGTCTGTGCTGGAAGGATGCATCTTCTCTAGCTGGGCTTTCATCCCATCCTCCTTTCGCATGAGGGGTTTAACAGGGCTGCTACAGCCAACGGGAGAAACGGCGAGTTAGCCTGCATTACCTTCGTATAGACATTGAGGGCCCATGGCAAGGCTGGGGGCACTGGGCAGGACCAGGGGAGCAACAGGGCTCATCACTTCCTTTTCTAAACCGATCTAATTGGGGCTAGTAACCAATCACCAAAGACAGGATCCAGTGGGGGCCTTACCAGAGAACCTGCCTGCCACCTGGCTTGGTAACTCTCAGGGTTGCAGGTACATGTCCTGCCATGTGCGCGTGTCAAGGGGAGGCCACATGACCACCACTGGGGCCCTTCCCTTCTTCCCGGGGAACAGCACTTCTCTGCGTTTTAGCAGATCTGTTCCACTGGGATCTTCAGAGGTTTGCCGTCCCCTCCACGTTTTTAAATTTATGTGTAGATAAGCTTTTCTTTTGTGGAATTAAAACCTTTATCAACCCTCCCATGCTCCCACATCTCCATTTCCCCTGCCCCATGCAAGTGGCGGGGGTGGGCTGGCAGGAACGGGCCCCCAACGCATCTGTGCTCAGTGCACTCTTGTTCCTTAGTCTGGGACCTGGAGGAAGCAGCTGGTATGGTCAGTCTGTTACCCAGGAATGAACTTACTTCGTCGTTTAGCGAGCTTCAGTGCAATCCCGTGGGTGCCAGCTGCGGTAGAGTGACAGTCCGCGCCAGCCCCCCCAACCCCCCGGCACCCACGGGCTGCTGTTTTATTGGTGCCGAAATCCTGATGGCTGCAGCCTAGTGCAGCTTGCCCAAAGAGCTGGGGACTCTCCATCCTTGGAGGTGTTCAGCCAAGGCTTTGCCTGGGATCCACTTGGGGCTGGTCCTACTTTGAGCAGGGAGTTGGACTGTGATCACCTGTGGTCCTTTCCCACCCTCAGGCTCTGATTTTATTGCAGTACCTGTTCTTGTTGCCCAGTTATGACATTGGGCGGCTAAGGGAGTTCATTAAGGCTCCACTCCTTGATACACCCCCCTCCCCCCCGATGTTTCAGCGTTAGGATGGAAAAGCTAGTCCCTTCCTCGTGGGCTCTACGTTGGCCATAGCCAAGAGCTGAGGGAGTCATGGTGGACACATCACCAAATGCATCAGCTCTGTGCTCAGCAGCCAGCAAAAAAGCAAAGAGCAGGTGCAGAATGAAGGGAATTGTGAACACAAAATAAAAGCATCACAGTGTCCTGTAAACCCTTGGGGTGTCAGCTTGGGGATTGCCAGCTGCTGTTTACTGACACGTGGTGCAACTGGGGAAAGAGAAACCATCCGCACCAGCTGCCGTGGTGCCTCCTTCCTTCCCTCTGGGCTCGTTTGGTGCTCATGGGGCATGGTACCTGTTCCCACTTGGGCACCAGGAGACAGCTCAGCCTCTTGCAGCTGCTGGCAGGGCTTGGGCTACAAGCTGCTCTGGGCAGCAGGGACATGCCTCTTGTATGTGCTGGTCAAGCCCCCCAGGCTATCAGACAATGGGGTCAAGGGCAGTGAGGAAGCACCAGCTGCACTTCAACTCCCCCCACCCCTTATTCCTCCCCCAGCCTGGCACCTTCAACCCTGCAAATATTTGTACAGGGCTTTTATCAGGCCTCTGCTGATAACAGCAAGTACAGCTGCCATACAGGGCCCCGACCTTTGGCACGGGCAGCCGGGAATCTGCGGCACCGTGCCAGGCCTGGGCCTATCCCGTGCCACACCTTGCTGCAGCACTGAGATTGCTTCTAGGGTGCTCAGCATAGTTTTGCAGATGTGGTGGGACCAGCATGGACATGCACACATGGACACGCTTGGACGTGCATGGATCCGTACACAGAAACGTGCCCATGCATGGACACCTACACAAATACATTTATATGTGTGGACACAGACATGCAGAGATGAGCATGTATGGATGCACGCAGATGTGGACATGCCTGAACATGGACAAGCACAGACAAGAATACACACAAGCCCACGCATGCAGACACACAGGTGTGGACATGCATAGGTGTGGACATGCATGGAGACACACTTGACCACTCAGGGGCACACGTATGACGGGGACATGTGAGCACCCACACAAGCAAATGTGGACACTGCAGGTCCTGCAGCCCCTTGGGAACAGAGCTGGGGTGAGGATTCACACTCCCACCTTCCCTGTGCTTCGAGCAAGTTCCCCCCGGGACAGAGGCCATAGCAGCCCCACCGCAGACATCCTACCCAGCCCAGACCTCCCCCTTCTCCCTTCCCACCTCTGCCCAAGCCAGGATCCTCCACCAGCCCTGGGTCCTATGCAAATGCAGTCTGGGCAAGCCAAAACTTCTCCCCTGAAGTCTCACGGGTGTGGGACACGGCTGAGATTGCCAGGACTAGGGCGACCTCATGGAGATCACCAGGATGGGGGAGGAACATGGCTGAGATCATGGGGACTGGGGGCAGCAGCTGAGATCACCAGGAGCGAGGAGGCCGAGGCCCTGCTCTGTGCACTGGATTTATTGGGTAGCATCTGGGCGCGGTGGTGGCCGCCTCGAGGGCCACAGGGGGGCATGGGACAGAGCCCCCCATGCCAGTGTCCCCAAGCACTGGGGCTGGCACCGCCTCAGAAGAGCCCCTTCTCCTTCTTGAGCTTCTGCCTCTTCCAGAGCGGCAGCGCGGCGAAGGCACCCCAGGACATCCCGAACACGGCCTGGAAGTCCCGATCACTCAGGTGCTCCTGTGGGCACAGCAGAGTTAAGGGTGGGCGCTGCGTGAGCCGGGAGGCTGCAGAGCTCGTACCAGGGGATGGAGGGGAGAGGCGGGGTCCGATGCACATGCTGTGCATGTGTGTGCACACACCAAGCCCCCTCTCACCTCCTCTGCATGCACACCAAGCCCCTCACCCACTTCTGTGCAGATGCATGTGTGTATATACACACCAAGCCCTTCTCACCACCAACCCACCCGTGTGTATCCACAGCAAGCTCACTCATTTTCCACACACGTATATATGTACACTGAGCCCATCTCATCACCACCTACACACACACATACACACGTGTATATGTGTGTACATGCACACTGAGCTCAACACTTTCCCCACACACAAACACATACACAGCCCCTCACCCCCTTCTACACACACGTGCACACACCAAGTCACTCACCCTCTTCTACACACATATACCAAGCCCCTCTCACCTACACACACACACACGCATGCATGCACGTGTACATCATGAGCTCCTCTCTTCACCCTCCCTCCCCCACATACAACCTCTCACCTTTTACACACACGTGTACTCACACACCAAGCTCCTCTCTCACCACCTCCCCCAACACACACAACCCCTCACCATCTTCTACAAACACACCCCTAAGTCTCTCTCACCCATGTGTGCACACAGCACATGCATACACCCACTGTGCCTCCCTCATCACCTACCACATATACCTGTGGACACATCCACCTCCTGCAGGCACACCAAGACCCTCTCCTCTCTTTCCTCACACACATACACACGTATGCGCCCCCATACACACATGTGCATGTTCCCCCTCTCCCTTCACCTCCTCAGTGCATTGTCCACACATGTGCATGCATCCCTCTCCCCTCCTCCTGCACACAGCGGGCCCCTCACCACCTCCTACGCATGTGTGCACACACGTGGGCATGGCCCCTGAGCCCCCCCTCACCTCCTTCCTGCTGGGGTCCACTCCCTGGGGCAGATCTTCTGTGGCCTTGTTCAGCAGCTCCTCCAGGGGGAAGGTCTGCAGGGTCCTCGAGCTCAGTGTGCTTGTGGTTGTGGTCGAGGTCGTAAAAACCTCCTGCTTTCCCGTGAGCCCCTGGGAGACAGTGAAGAGGCAGGGGGAGGGGAGGGTCACATGGGGCTGCAGCTTGGCTTCCCCAGACCACCCCCCAGCACGCTCAAGGGGCACAGCTGGTCCCATCCAGGCACGGGCAGATCTAGGACTCTAAAAAGCAGGGGGTGCAGCTAACATGGGGCATCGTCACACACCCCGGCACCTATTTTTCTCCAGTGACAAAGAAACCAGTAGGCTGGGATCGTCAGAAGCAGCCATGCAGCTTGTGCAGGTTCATGAGACAAAGTCCTGCCTTCTTGAGCCAATTACAGCCATGTCCAATTGTCTTGCCAAATTAAAGCTGATGTGAGTTATTACATCCGCAGGATCATAGGAAATGTGGGTTGGAAGGGACCTCGGGAGGTCATCGTATCCAACCCCTGAGCTCTTGCTTCTCCCTCCTGACCGCGACATAGGAGTTCCCTTGCCAGGACCAGCCAGCGGGGCAGCCAAAAGGCTCGCGCAAGGAGAGAGGGTGGGTAACACCTGGGGAGTGGACAGATTAGCAGGAATCGGGTCTATTAAGATGAGCTGCAAAGTTCATGGAGGCCCTTGGTGCTGCCTGAATAGAAGTGCCACTACCACTGCCAGGCAGTTGGTTAGAAAACTTTGAATGGAGCAGGAAGCAAAGCAGGCGGAAGGGGGAGTAACTGCACTACCTCACCCCCGCTGGATCTGCCCCTGCTGGGCCCAGCCAGGAGCATCTGGGCACCTGCTGGGGGCTGCACTGGTGCAGTTCCACCCCCCTGCTCCCCCCGCCCCCCCACTTGGACTACTGCTCCATCAAATAGCTAAAACCAGCTGCCTGGCGGAGATAGGCGTTTTTATTCAGGCAGCGTGGAGGGAGTCGATGGACTTCACAGCTCATTATCGGCTCCCTGGTTCCTGCTCATCTCTTCACCCCACAGACATTAACACCCCTCTCTCCTCATTAACGGCTCCACTAATCAAGCTACCCTTTCTTGTGCTACCCCGCTGCCTGCTCGCAGCTCCCGGTCCCGCAGCTCCTCTTCAACAGCCCTGCAGACTGCTTTGAATCCCAGCTAGAAACCTGAACCCAGACACAGAAACCACTTCCCACAGTGCACCGAGGCCCTGCCCAGATGCTTCAGACAGCTACAGGGTGTTTCCTGAATCTGAAAAGAGACATTTGTCTGCTTCTAATGACTCCAGGACTAAGGAGGGCACATCATTTGATCATTTTTTGCGAGTTGTGAGTTTAAGCACAAGGTACGATGCAGCCAATTTAGGCAGGGGCCCACAAAGTTTATTCTTTGGCCGTGGTTGCAGTGGTGATGGGTTTGCAAACTCCTCGATCAGCCCACGGTGCCGTAGTGCTGCTGTTGACCCACCCAAGGGCACCTGGGCACTTACCGCTGTGACAAGGCTAAAGTTTTTGTTGTCTTGAAGCTCAGCCCTCAGCTCCTCATACGACTTCTTGTCCTGTCAGGGAGAGAGATGGAGACCAGGGCTCAGGCGTGTCTGGTGAGCTCAGGGGCAGCTGAGGTCCAGGAGCTCATCCATCTCCTTTCAGCACAGCAGTGCCCTAAGGCTGGGCATGGGGGCAGGGAGCAACGTGCAGAGGAGCAGATTGGGTAGACAGCACAGGGCAGGGAGCAGAAAGCAGAGCAGAAGACTAAAGAGAAAGAACAGGGTGGGGAGCAGAAAGCAGAACAGCTGATAGTACAGGGGCAAAAAGCAGAGCAGTGGATGGGGCAGGGGCAAGGAGCAGGGAGCCAAGCAGCACATTGAATAGAGACAGTGAGGCAGGGAACAGAAAGCAGAGCTGGGGATGCGGCAGGGAGCACAAGGCAGGGAGCAGAAAGCTGAGCAGCCAATAAGGGAGGGAGCAGAAAGCGGAGCAGAGGCTCAGGCAGAGCACGCAGGGCAGGGAGCAGAAAGCAGAGCAGCCGATGGGGCAGGGAGCCCATGGCAGGAAGCAGAGCCCAGAGCAGTGGATCAGATGGGGAAGGGGATCAGGGTGGCACTCGGGGAGGGGACAGGGCAGGTTTGTGGCACCCCTGCCCTCAAGGCTGCCCCCCACCACTGGCTCCACCTGAGTCGGTGCCCCTGTGCACCCCCCAGGAGGTGCCCCTGCACCCACCCACGGGACCCGGCCCTTGCCTCCGGAGCTGCCAGGGAGTCTTAAATAGCCAGGGTGAATTGGGGTTTAAAATCCCCAACATCTGGGCTCTGAATCTCCAGTGTGCACTGCCGGGGCCGGGGGGTCCCTACGCGGCCCGTCACTTACCTGCCACTTGAGGGGGTCCCAGGCCAGGAACCAGCCGGTGAAGGTGGGGGGCTCATGGCCCTGCCTCACCACCACGATGGGGGTCTGGGGGTCGCGCCCGCTGGGGTGGGAGCTCAGGTACTCCTGGGCCATCACCGCCGCCGCCTCCTGCTCGCTCGCGTTCGACTCCTTCCCGATCCAGAAGAAAACCTGCGCCACAGACAGGCTCTCCAGACCTGCCCGGAGCCAGGGGGCTGGGCACAGGGCAGGATCAGGGCCTTTCTGGACATGGGACCCCACAGCTCAGGCTGCTGGCTCAGCTAGGGCCATGGGGATGCAGGGAGGGCCTGGGTCTCAATCCTGCCCTGGCCAGCCTCTTGCTGCTCGGGGGACCTCGTTAAGGGAGGCTTAATTAGCCCCTCCGCCCCACACCTGGTCCCAGGTGTCCAGCAGGAAGACGTCGTCCTCCTCCAGGTCATCCTGGTTGAAGTCCACAATCTCAGTGGCCACGAAGGTGCCCGTCTGGTTGGAGCACTCAAAGAGGCGGGGGGTGACGGACGGTGTCTCCTCCTGCAACCTGCCGGGACATGGGTTGGGGAGGGGGCGTGGGGACCCCCCCTCCTGCAGCTGCATTGCCCAGGGGACCCCGCTTTGATCCCTGCCCGCCTGGACGCAGCCACATTTCTATCGAGGCAGCACTGACTTAGTGGCTCAGTGTCATGTCCCGGTTCCTGCTAATCTTTCTCCACTCCCAGGCGTGAGCGCTGCTCTCTCCTTGTTCAAGCTCTCCATGTTCCTCCGCCTTTCCTCCGCCAGCCTGGCCCAGGGACGTCTCTCCTGTACCCCCTGCCCCGCCGGGTCTAGCTAGAAGCCGGCACTCCGGTTCAGGCCCACGAACTCGGGGGTGGGCACGACCGACCGTGAAGCATTGCAGGTGACGTCAAGACGGTGCTGGGATCCTGAGACTATGGATATGTCTGGCATGGTCGGGACGGGCCTGATCCTGCCTCAGGTGCGCAGCTGACCCCAGAACTCCCTGCCGGCCCCATGGCTCTGGGTCTCTACGATAAATCAGGGCAAACAAGGCACGGCCCCCCACCTGCGCCCTCCATCCACTCATGTCCCTACTACTCCAGGCCTCTGCCCCTGCATCCCGGCCCCCCACCCGGCTGGACCGAGCCTGGAGGGGTGGCCGCGACACCGTAACCCTAACAAATCCTCCCAGCGGCCGCTCCCTGCGGGGCGGCTCCAGGCTGCACGGCGGGCGGCTCCGGCAGGGTCCCGGGGACCGCGGGGACGGAGCGCGGGGGTACCTCTTGCTGCTGGCGTAGGGGGCTTTCCCGCCCAGCGCGGCCCAGAAGGCGGGGGGCTCCTGCCCTTCGGCCACCACCAGCTTCTCCGTCTTGGTGATGAGGTCAGTCACCATCTTGCCCATCTCCCGCTCGTCCCCGCTGCAACCCTGCCGGAGACGGCGTGCGCGGTGGCTGCAGGCACCGTGGGGGCGCCGGTTGCCCAAAGACCCCTTGCCCCCCCAGGCCTCTCCGGCCTGGCCGTACCTACCTTGCCGTACCAGAGGTAGCAGCAGGCCGGGGTCTTGAGCACGAAGACGTCGTTGGAGTTGAGGGCGGCGGCACGGGCGGGCACCTCGATGGCTTTCGTGCTGGTCTCGCTGGCGCCGTGCACGTGGAACAGGCGCGTGGCTGGCGCCGTCTCCGTGGCTCCGGCCCGGGAGCTGCCGCCCTGTGGGGGTGGAGGGGTCAGAGGGGAGCTCCTGGTGCTGGGGCCAGGGCTTGGGCACTGTGGGGTGGGGGGCACTGGGGCTGCGCCAGCTCCATGGTCCCAGCCTCCACGTCCACCAGCTGTCTGGGTGGCCTCAGCACCGCCCCGTGCCTCAGTTTCCACGTGGCTGGAGGGGGGCGCTGCCATGCTCAAGCCCAGCCCTGCTGAGCTCTGTGCCTCAGTTTCCCCATATTCCAGCACCGCCATGCTCAGGCATCCTTGGGGTTGCCACTCCCCGCCCCAGGGCACAGCCAAGGCATCTCGTTAGCCACGTGGGCCCAAGCCAGACCCCCCAGCAGCCCGCTGGAGCTGGCCCGCTCCATACTCACGGCATACACGACCATCTTGCCCTTGAAGACAGCCAGCAGGTGCGGGGGCTCCTTGCCCATGGGCACACGCACTTGCACGGGCTCCCCCCCGTACTCCTGGTCCAGGATCACCGCCTGGTAGGCTGAGGCGGCCAGCTCGTCCGGGCTGGCGTGGCGGCCCTGGGGGAAGGGGGTGTCTCAGAGCTGGGCCCCCTCCCACCCCCCACAGCACCAGCCTGGACTTGGGGTCCCGGGGACACAGAGTGTTGCACTCGGCGAGAGGGCCAGGGAAGGCTCCTGGTGCCCCCAAGCCGGCCAGGAACCGGGGGTCTCGGGGCAGCCACTCACCTGCCACATGTAGAGGATGTGATGGGGGCGGCCGCCCACCTTGTAGGTGTACAGCACCAGGTAGCAGTCGCCGCCGTAGAAGTGGCCCAGCCAGCGCCGCTCCACGGGCACCAGCTCCCGATCCTCCACTCGCCACACCTGGGGGTCCGGGCATGGGGGTGAGACCCCCGCACCCCAGCCGACCCCCCCGGCACGGGGCAAGGGCCCCACGGCGCCTACCTGGACCTCGCCGGAGCCGTCGTCCACCATGCGGGTCCGCGCGGCCACTTGGGGCTGGGCGTGCAGTGTCGTGGCGTCGAACTTCACCTGCTCCACCTTGGCTGCGGGGCAGGGCGGGGGGCTGAGGCTGGGCTGGGGGGACCCCCCAGACCCGTCCCCCCATGCTGGCTGGACCACCGTGGGATGGGGTCTGGCAGGGGGACCCCAGGGGCTGCGGGTTGGGAGTGAGGGGTACCAGCAAGGGGTGCCCCCCGCTTATCACAGTGCCCTCGGAAAAGAGGAGACCCCCCATGCCCCCTGCTTACCCACGGTGCCGCGGGCGTGGGTCTGGCCCAGGCCACGAGTCTGCTGCGGCTCCGTCCAGCCCTGGAAAAGCTGCTTGAAGACGGGCGACTCGGCCCCATCGTTCTGTATCTCCACGGATGTGGTCTCTGGGTAGCCCTTGGCCTTGAGGAAGCCCTGGGGGGGACACAGCCGGGCGTGGGGCAGGGGACCGGCCCCCTCATGTGCTGGGAGGGCACGAGGAGGGTCCTTGCTCCAGGCCCCCAGGGCTGCCCCCCATCTCACCAGGGCCCTGCTCACGGCCTGGTCCCGCTCCTGCCGGCTGGCGTTCTTCCCCTTCCACACGAAGATCCTGCTGCCGCCCTGGTCCAGGATGTAGCAGTCCTGAGGGGCAGAGACCCCAGCGCCATCAGAACCAGGCCCCGGGCAGGGAGAGGGTGGGGGGCTCTCGGGGGGGCACGTACGTCGTGGCTCAGCATGTCTTGGGCCAGGGGCCGGACGGCGACTTCCTGCACCAGGAGGTTCCCTTCGGCGTCGGACACGCTTCGGGGGCGAGAGGGGCACACTCAGCACAGCCAGGGGGCGCCGGCCCTTTAAGAGGGGGCGGCCCGCCCCGTGCAGTGGGCCAGGGGTCCGGCAGCCAGGCGGCAGGGGCGCCCCCCCGCCCGCCATTGCCCCCCACTCCCGACCCGGGACTCACTGGTACAGCTTGAGCGAGGTGGCCAGGGCCTGGTCGACCAGGGTGTCGGGGGTGGCGGCCGCGAGCTTCTTGCGCTCGCCCAGCACCTCGGTCATCACCCGCACGAGATCCGGGGACGCGGCCTCGTCCTCGCCGTCCACGACGCCCACGACGGCACGGCCGCCACGCTCCTGGTCCCGGATCTCCTTGGCCAGGGTCATCGCCTGCCCCACGGGAAAGCCCAGGGGTCTGGTCAGCCCAGGGAGGGGGTGGCACGGGGGCGCGGGGCGGGAGCCAGGGGCCGGGGTGCGGTACCCGCAGGCGCTCGCGCCGGTTGCTCTCCGGCCCGTTCCACTGCACGAGGACTTGGCCCAGGTCGAGGAGGAAGACGTCGCCCAGGTTGAAGCTGTCCCAGCTCAGCTCCACCTGGGAGAGGGGCCGGGGGTGAAACCCTGGGCTGGGGGCAGGGCAGGGGAGGGGGGGGGACTCCCCCCGGGTCCTCCTGCCACCGCGGAGCGGGGCTCAGGACACGTGGGCCCCGCTGGCCCGGACCCACCTCGCCGGCCGCCACGCGCCGCCGGCCCTTGACGTGCAGCAGGCGCCGCACCTGGTGCGTGTTGGTCTCCACGTGCCGCATGCCCGAGGCCACGCCGCCCTTGCGGTACCTGCGTGGGGCCGGGGCGTCAGACCGGGGCCAGCAGCGGGTTAACCCCCACCCCCCGGCCGCAGGGGTCCGATCCCTTCCCCAGCCCCGGGCAGACCCCCGCCGCGCCCCGGTCCAGCGGCGCCCCCGGCCCACGCACACGAGGCCGCGGGGGAAGCAGGCGCGGAAGGCCTCGCTCTCGGCGCCCTGGGGCTGGCGGTGCTGCACGGCGGCGCGGCCCAGCTCCTCGTCCAGCTGCGCCGTGTAGATGGCGGCCGCGCCCTGCTCGTCCAGCGACGCCGCGCGGCCCAGCCAGAAGTGCAGCGCGTGGCTCTGGCCCCCGCCTGTCGCCCGTGTCTGCCGGGGAGGGGGCACCGTCAGGGGAGAGCGCCTGCCCCTGCCGCGGCCCCCCCAGCCCTGGGGCCCCCCTCCAGCCCTGGGCCCAGCCGCGGACCGCCCCCCGCCCCTACCATGAGCACCACGTAGCAGTCGCCTTCATAGAAGATGCCGTAGGACTGGGGCGGCACCGGCACCATCTTCATGTCCTGGGGGGGAGAAGGGGTGCTGAGCTGGGGGGTCCCCAGGCCAACCCCCCACCCTGCTGCAGCCTTGGGCTCCAGGTTCCTCCTGGGCTCCGGCAGGGGGAGACCCCAGCCCAGGCAGCAAGGCCAGACCCCCACTGTAACCCCCGCGGCCCCCCGAGACCCCACCTCAATCCTCCAGATCTGCAGGCCCGGCTTGGTCTTGCTGAGGGTGCGGGTGACCTTGGGGTCCAGCTGCACCATGGTGGGGGGCGGCGGGGGCGCGGGGCCTGCAGGGACCGACAGCGTTGTTTGCCCTGGCCGGGAGTGCCATTGCACACCCACGCAAATACACGCATGTGCCCCTCAGCCCACAAGCGGACATGTCGGGGCCTCTTCCGTGGGCAGACCTGTGCAGCCCGTCCACACCGGTGTGCCCACATAGGTCCTCACCCATGCAAACTGCCATGGGCACACGCGTGTGTGGTCACATGGAGGACATGCGTGCCCCCTGGGTGCTTTAGTGACCCATGCCCATTGGGTCAGCACCTGCCCCCACCAACCTGGCCCCTACCCCATGGTTCAGGGGGGAGCCCCAAATCCACCCTCCCAGCCCCTGGAGGGGTCCAGCAGCTCCTCAGCCCGATGCCCACCCCCTCCTGGCATCAGGTGCCCGGGCAGGGGGCGGCTGGCGGGGTCCCACCCCTACCTGGCAGAGTGCAGCTGTGCGGTCGCAGGTGCACACGGAGACGGGCGCAGCCGTGCACTAGACACTCGTGCAAGGCACAACCTTTGCTCCCCGCACCCCTGGCCTCACCCGCCCCTGGCACCGCCCGCAGCACAGACGGGCGGGTCTGGGGGATGCCCCACTCCCCGAGTCCGGGCTCTGTCCATGCCCTGGGGATGCCAGTAACATCTGCCTGTAATTAGCACGTGTGGCAAGGCCACAGGGGACTGGCCATGGCTAAACCTGGGAAAACGCCTCCAAATAGCAAGGGCGGCTGCGGGCTCCAAGGTCCAGCGCCTGCCCCTGTCGAGGGCTGCACAGCACCGCCTGCGCTGAGCCTCAGTTTCCCCTTATCTCCGAGCAGCCCCAGCCTCTGCCCTCGCCTTATCTGGGCTGCTGTGTCAGGGAGCGCCCGCCCCTCTTGCCCTACGGCTCCAAGGTCTGGGGCAATCCCGGAGCCCTGCCCCAGGCAGGGCCCGCCAGGTGCCAGCTCAGAGCTGCACGTTCACATGCAGGCACACGTGTGCACCCACACGCTCTCACACATGGGCATGTCGGCACAGGCACCCACCCAGGCACAGGCACACACGTGCCTGCCCATGCGCATGCACACACACACGTGCACGCACGCGCATGCATGTCTACCCAAGCACACGTACACGTGCCCCAGGTCTTCAGTGCTCCTGGGTGTGCCCCCCCAGCACCCAAGCAGCTCCGGATGCAGCAACACGGCCAGCCCCCCCAGCCAGCTGGGCCGTGCCCCCGCCCGGCCTGGTACTGCCCCCCAGCGCTCTCCCGAGCCTCACCTGGTCCAGGCGTGGTGGCCGGCCCTGGCGGCTGCAGCTGGGCACTGCCTGGGGTGGGTGGGGGGAGGCATTATCCCTGCCCCACTGCACAGTGCCCACTCCCCCCTGCACTAATGAGCTTCCAGCAATTAGGGCAGCGCTCATTAGTGAGGAAGCAGCAGCCAAAGCTGCTGGGGGGGGAGCGGGGCAGGGGAGGTAGCGGTAGGCCAAGGCCCCAGGGAAGGGGCCGTCTGGAGTGCTGCCCCCCCAACCTGGGTTCTCCCCAAGGTGTGTAGGGGGTCGGGGGGGGGGTCTATCAGGGGTGGGCCCCCAGCAGGACGCCTGGGTCCCTTTTCTGTGCCCCTGTGCCTCAGTTTCCCCAGCTGCAGAGTGTAGCAGCCCACTGTGGCGGGATGGGGTGGGGGGGCCGGGACCCCGACTCTCTCCCAGCTCAGAGGGACCAGGGAGCCAAGGGGTTACAGTGGGGGGGCGTGGGTTCTGGGGGGGACGGGCAGGTCCTGCCCTCCCCCAGCCCTGGCAGGACACGTGGACATGCCCCATGCAGCTGTCCACAAGGGGGCCAAGCAAGTACACGCGTGAGCAATGTCTGTGTTCACACAGAGGCTCAGCCTCCTTCCCACATGCATGCGCCCGCTCACCCATGCACGTGTGTGTTTGCACATTCACCCCCACTTCCCACATGCACATGTGTATGCTCGCTCACTCTCGCTCATGCAGTCACACACAGTGCCTTGACATGTGCTTGTTCGAATAGACTCACTGCCCCTTCTCCCCCCCATACACACACGTGTGTGCACACAGTACTTCCATACATGGAAATGTTTGCACACAGACTCACCCTCCTTCCCCCCCGCCCCACACACATATGCACTCTTATTCTCACCCCTGCTGTCTCACACCCATATCATGTGCATGCAGGGTCTCCCTGCACATGTGTTTGCAGACTTATCACATGCACCCCCTCCCACACACCCACACGCACACTCCCTCACCCATGCAGTCACACACATGTAGTGTCTCCACACATGTATTCACTCACACACATACACTCTCACCATCATGCACACACACAAGCAGCGTGTCAGCAGCCTGGCCCGAGACACGCACATGCACGCATGCTCACCCATGCAGTCAAACACGTGCAGTGTCTCCACACATACACGTCCACACGCTCACCTCCTTCCCACACTCACACACATTCACCCATACAGCTGTACACACGCACACAAGCAGCGTCTCCACCAGCAGCCCACCCCAGACACGCACACTCTCATCCCCACCCGAGACAGCAAAGCCAGGCTGGAAAAGACCTACCCCCTCTACCCCGGCCCCTGCTTGCCGCCTGCCTCAGTTTCCCCTTCTGCATCCTGAAGCCCTTGCTCCCCTGCAGCCAGGGAGAAAACCCCTTCTCTGTCCTCTCGCCGCCGCGGGGCCGCGGGGCCTGGGACCAACACCCCCCGCGGCCTCCTCTCCTGCAGCCCCCATCACCACCTGTCCTGCCGCCGGCCCCCCACCCCTTAGCATCGTCCGGCCCGTCCTTCCTGGCGGCCGCCAGGGCCAGCTCCATCGTGGCTCGGGGGGTCGCCAGCCCAGAGCCCCTCAAGGAGAGCGGGTGACACCCGCCTGCTCCCCCTTGGCCCCAGGACGGGCCGCAGCCGGGGTGGCTCTCCCCGATGCTTGCTGGGCTCCAGGGTCTGGCCAGAGCCAGGGACACGCGTGTTCACACAGCCTCGGAGGCCACGGCCACCTCCTCCGCGGCAGCGCGGCTGGGCCCGGCCCAGGCACTATCAGTGCATCCGAGTGTCCTGCCCTGCGCACACAGGCAGGCACGCACGCGTGGGGGTGCACATGCCATCGGGGGCTCCACACATATATGTGCATACACATACACTCACCCATCTCATACACACATACTCTGACACATATGCAGTCTGCCCTCCCCCTGGATACTCACACCTGTGCACGTGATCATGTAGTCACCCCTCACACACAGACATGGTCTCACATGTATGTGCACACTCATCCCCCCACATGTTCACTCTCACACCCATGCAAGTAGTCATGCACATTCACTCCTCTCACACACATGGTCTCACACATGCATGTGTGGCTACATGTACTTTTGTGGACACTCACACTCATCCCCCTCCCGCTTGCACTCACTCTCACACCCGTGCACAGAGTCTCAGACGCAGGTATGTGCACATGCCTGCTCATGCTCAACCCCTCCCACATACACACATGCTCTCACTCATGCATGTAGCCACACACACAACTCACCCCCCTAGACATGCACTCCCTGACACTCATGCACGTAGTCACAAACACGCTCACTCCTTGCACACATGCATGATCACACACAAACATGCACTCACCCCCCTCACCCACATACATGTGCTGTCTCACACACACGTGTGCGAGGCAAAGGAAGGCACGCAGCGCGGCTGGTTCTTGGCTGGTTTCTTTCCCCCCCCGTTACACACTCACACAAAGGCACTTGGGCTCGGCCACGTCCCGGCTCTCCCCCGAGACGCAGCGAACACACAAGGACGTGGGGTCGGGACCCCGTTCCCAAGCGTGCTCGGCTGCTCTCGGCCCAGGCAGGCTGTTGCACGCGGGGACAAAGTGCTGGGCTTCTGGAGGGGGGAGGTCAGGATCAGGACCGGGGCCTCAGACCTGCCCCCGCCCCCGTCCAAGGCACGACATCCACAGCCCCTAAGGGGGGCAGGACAAGGGGGTATAAGGCAGATGAGGGCCCCCGGAAACCTCCCCATGGGGCAGGGGAGCTGGCAGCACGAGGAGAAGGCACTGATAGAGGCAGAGGGAGGGCAGCAAAGACCCCCCCGGGGGGCAGCACCGGGGCAGGCAGCAGGGGGCGCTCCTCACAGCACCAGACCAGAGCCCCCCGCTGGCCGGTCCCTGGGAGCTGGGGGGCTCCACGCCCAGAATGCACTGCAGGCCACGATGGGGGCCAGGCCTCGGGCCCAGTCCGTGTCCGCCGGTCCGTGTCCGCGGCGCCACGCGCGGCCGGGCGTGTCCTGGCCCTCGCACGCGGGCGCGGCGCTAGCTGCTAGTCCGGCGCTGCCGCAGCACGGAGTACACGTCCTCCACGCGGCTCAGCCCCTCGAAGAACGGCAGCAGGTCCCGGAGCTCCGTGTCCGCCATGTTGTCGAACCACGAGGCCACGGGCACCTGTGGGCATGGCGGGGGTCAGGCCGCTGCCCCCCGCCCCCAGCGCCCCTCGCTCCCGCCCCGCACGTACGGCGTTGTCGGGGTGGAAGACGTAGGACGCGGGCGAGTTGTCCACGATCAGCACCCGCCGCAGGTCGCGCCCGAGCCGGCTCAGGTCCTTCACGTAGTTGCCGCGGTGGAAGACGCAGGACTCGCGGAAGAGCCGGGCCCGGAAGGCGCCGCGCTTGTCCAGCAGGTCGGCCACGGGGTCGGCGTACTGGGGGCACAGGCCGCGGGGGCAGGGGTCACGGGGGCGGGGGCCCAGCCCCTGGCCACCCACAACACTGGGGATTCTGGGCGACCCGGGGGGCGCTGCAGCTGGGGGCCGTTGCTGGCCAGAGGGGCGCAGGGCCCGGCGCCCCGACGCCTGGGGCCGGTCCCCGTCGCGCCTCAGGGGCCCCCAGCACCGGGGGGCTGGGGAGGGGCCCGGCGGCTCACCTTGGCCAGGCTAGCGGTGAAGAGCACGCACTCGAAGAGCTGCCCCATGCGCTGCAGGAACTCGTCCACGTGCGGGCGCTTGAGCACGTAGACCTGGGGGCGGGCGGGGAGGCGTAAGCAGGGGCACGGACCCCCGCACTGAGCCCAGGGGACCCCCAGGGCTGGGCCCAAGCAGTCGAGGGCAGCACTCGAACCCGGCGCCGCCAGCCTGGATTCACCCCCAGCGCACCGGACCCCCGAGAGCCCCCGCACACCCAGCCGCAGCCCCCTTGGCCTCCAGCCCCCCGTGCATCCGCGCCCCCCCAGCTGGGCCCAGGCTCACAGCACCCCCTACTGGCCCCCAAGGGGGTGCATGTGGGGCTGCACCCCCCCCACCTGATGAACGACGCCGTCGATCTCCACGGGGATGATGAAGTCCGCATTGCTCACGGGCTGCAGGACGATGGGGGCGGTCAGGGGGGAGGTCACGGCCCCCAGCCCCCTCCAGGCATCCTGGGGGCGGGGCACAGGGCAGCGCCGGGGCAGAGGCCAGGCAGGCAGGGGGAGGGGTCTCTGAGCTTGGAAGGGGGGGTCCCAGGGCAGTGGAAGAGGGCACCTGGGCTTGCAGGGGGGGGGGGGTCCTGGCCCTGGAGGAGGGTTAGTTTTGGGGGGCAGCCATGGAGCGAGAGAAAGGGATCGCGGGGGGGGGGGTCCTGGCCTGGCCGCCCACCTTGAAGGAGCTGTGCACCAGGGTCTCGTCCAGGTCGATGACGGCGCAGAGCTTCCCCGCGTCCTGCGCCCGCGCCTCGGGCAGCAGGGTCCGGCCGTCGGCCTGCGGGGCAGCGCCAGGGCTCAGGGGTGCGCGGCCGCCCGCCCCCGCCCCGGGGTCCCGCCGGGCCCCCCCCCCGCCGCCCGCCCGCCCCCCCCCGGCTCCTGACCTTGGCGCCCGGCTCGTCGGGCGGCAGCAGGGGCGCGCGGGGCGGCGGCTCGGGGTCCCCCCGGCACAGGCAGCAGAACAGCGACCGCAGCAGCCCCCCGCCCCGGGGCTTCTGCCCCGGCGCCAGGCCCGGCGCCCCTGGGGGGAGGGTGACGGTCAGCCGAGCTCCGCGCCCCCCCGGGGCCCCCCTCGCGGCTCCGCGCGCCCGGCGCGGCGTGCCACCCCCTGCCCGCTGGCGGCCCGCACTCCCCCGGGGCGCCCACGCGGCGGCGCGCGCAGGACCCCGCTCGCGGGCCGGGACACGCGTGGGGGCGCTGCGCTACCCCGGCGCGGCGGGCGGGGCCCGGGCTCGTCGCGGCCGAGCTGGGCGATGACCCCGGCGCCGTCCATGGGCGCGGCCGCGCGTGGGCTCGGGCCGCGCGTGGGGCCCGGGCGGCGGCGGAAAGTTTGCTCCAACATGGAGCGGCCGGAGCCAGCCCCGCCGCCGCCGCCGCCGCTTCCCGGGGCCCCTTAAAAGGGCGATGCCGCCGCCGGCCCGCCGTGCGGCTGCTTCTGGGGCCGGCGGCGCGTAACGGGGCCCGGCCCGTGGTGCCGCTGCGCCCGGGCCGCATCCCGGGCCGGGCCCCCCAGGCGCAGCCCCTGCCCCGGGCCGGGGTCTCCCGGCTGCCGCCCGCCCCATGGGGGCGCGAACTCCATCCCCCATGATGCACGGGGAGGCTGGTCACATGGCGCGCGCCCCTGGTGCGTCACGGGAGATGTAGTCCTGGTGGGGTCGGGGCTGCTCCGCGCATTCAGCCCGGGGGGCGGGGGCAGAGGGGCCGCAAAGCGGGCGGAGCCGGGCTCGTCTCAGCGGGGGCAGGCGGCAGGACGGGGAGCAATGGGCGCAGGCTGCAGCAAGGGAAGTTGAGGCTGGACATTAGGGAAACCTTGCTCACGCGGGGGCGGTGAGGCCCGGGGGCCGGCTCCCCGGAGCGGGGGTGCAGCCCCCATCCCTGGCGGCTTCGAAGACGCGGGTGGACAAAGCCCCGGCTGGGACGCTGCAGCCGGGCTGGTCCTGCGGGGGGCAGGGCCCGGACCAGATGTGACCCCCGAGCTCCCTCCCACCCTCGCGGGGGCTGTAGGGCTGCGCAAGCCCCCGCTTCGTCGGCTTTTCCTTCGATCTTAAACAACAGCGGGTGCCAGCGCCCCCCCCCCCCCCAGCAAAGCTTGTAGATGCTCTTTAAACTGGAGAGATACGGGAGAAAACCGGCGGGAGAGCCCAGCGGGAAGCATCACGAGGCGCGGAGCGCCCACGCCTCGAAGCGGCGCCGGCTGCGGTCCCGCCGCCCGGGGGGCCAGGCTGGAGAAGGTGCGGAGCAGGGCGGCAAGCAGGCTGGGTCTTCCCGAGGGGAGAGACCGAGGCCAGGCCTGGGGCAGACGCCGGAGGGGACAGGAGCAGGGGCAGAAAGCCCCCGGGGTTTATCCCCGCGCGTCTCCGCCCAGATGCGGGATGTGCCCACGGAGACCCTGGGAGGAAGCCCGTCACTGTGGCTCCCCAGCGGGGGCTTGGACCCCCCAGCGCAGGGTGTGTACGGATCCGTCTCCGAAGTGCTGCAGGAGAGACCTTGGCCTTCCCCGCCGCACCCCCCCCCACTCACGGTCCCAGGTCTCGATCGTGCCCCATCTCGCGCCCCTCGTGACTCACCCCTTCCCGGCCAGGCAGCCGCACTCCGGGGGGGCTAGGGGCAGGTTGGGGGCGCTCAGCCGTCGTTGGGCCCACCCGGTGCATCGCCTCTTTAAGGGCCGGGTGCCGGGCGGGGCCCCTTTGCCCCCCCCCCCCCCACCCCAGCCCGGGCGGGAGCGGCGGCCCCGCAACAAGTGTCCCCGCGCGGAGGGGGGCAGGCCCGGCCCACGCGCGACCCCCCAGGAGACTCAGGGCCGCGGGGCAGCTTGACCTGGTTTATTGCCCTCCGGACTCCGGCCCCCCCGCTCGCTCACAGCGCGGGGCCCACCCCGAGCTGCGCTGCACACGCGTGGGCCCCGCACAGCCCCCGCCGGGAGGGCCCCGGGCCGCCGGTTCACCTCCCGGGTGCAAGGGCCCCGATCCCCGGGGCAGGGCGGGGGCAGCAGGGGGCTGCGGGCCGGGGGTGTCACTCCGCTGTTAACCCCATCCTTGCCCCTGCTGTCTCCGTGCGTCGTGGGCTGGCAGCGCCGGGGGGCGGTCCGGGCCCGGGGGGCCGTCGCGGAGGCCGTAGGCGAAACGCGCGTGGGGGCCGCGGGCCAGGCAGGAGGCTCCGTGCGCGATGCAGCAGGTCCAGAGCTGGGGGGGAGGCGGTGAGACGGGTCCCCAGTGCCCCCCGCTGCGCCCCCTCGGCCCCCCCCGTACCAGGTAGGCGACGAAGGCGGCGTAGGCGGCCAGCACGACGCCCGCGGGCACCCAGTAGGCCACGCTGCCCAGCGAGGGCAGGAAATCCACCACGAAGTAGAGGTTGATGGCACAGACCAGCGCCGCGATCAGCGCCATCACCAGCTTCCCCGGCCTGGGGGGGTCAAGGGCAGGCCCGGGGTCAAGGGCCTGGCCCTGCGCGGACCCCGGCCCTGCTCGGGTCCCCCCTTGCCCCCCACTCACAGCCCGTTGGTGAAGTCGGTCATGAGCGGCCGGAGGCTGGTGAAGGTCAGGACGGGCAGCACCGCGAAGGGCAGCTGGGGGCACAGGTCAGGGTGAGGGGCACCGGTGGGGCTGGGGGGGACGGGGCATGGGGGCAGGGTGAGGGGCGGCGGTGGCAGAAGTGAGGGTCACCAACAGGGCTGGGGGTGAGGGGCAGGAGTGAGGGGCACCGGGGGCCAGGGGCCGCGCTGCCCGCACCAGGATGCTCTGCAGCACGTTGAGCAGGTCGTTCATGCCCGTCAGGTGCTGCACGTCCTGGAAGGCGGCGACGAGCACCGTGGGGACGATGGCGCACGAGCGGGTGAAGAGGACGCGGGCGAAGCGGGACCAGCGCAGCTGCAGGAAGCCCTGCGGGGTTGGGGTAGGTGTCAAGGCAAGGCTGGGACCTCCCCCGCCCCCGCCCAAGCCTGGGGGCAGGAGTTGGCAGGATTGGGGCCTGGACACCCTGCCCCCCCAGGCGGCTGCGGTGCCCAGGTAGCTTCCAGGCCCAGGGCGGCGGGGCGGCTGCGGCTGCACTGAGCAGCCACCAGGTGTCAGCGGGACCCAGGGAACCGCTCATTACAAGATTCAGTTATGCAAATTATTTAGATGAGGTGCATGAACTCTGCTCCCTTGTGCAAACGCCCCGGCCCCGTGGTTTCGTGGTTCCATGGTTGGGTTGTGGCTGCCTCTGCGGGGGGAGGCAAGACCCAAGGAGGGGTTGTGGCCTCAAGCCCTGCCCACAACCCCTCAGCTCCGCCCCCAGCCCCAGAGCAGCTGCCACATCCTGCTGCCAGGGTCAGCCCCAATTCCTTTCTAGTCTGGCTGCAGCCATCATTAGAGTCCAGAGTCGATGCCCTGCCGTTCGTTCATGGGGGAGGTCACCCCATGTGACTCAGACCCTGGGGGCGAGGGGCAGGTTTGCTCAGGCAGGCCCATCTGGGCAACCACCACCTGCCCCAGTGAGTAGGGCTTAACCTGCCCCCACCATAAAGGCGGTTAACTCTGGAACCTAATGATGTGCCTGGTTTATCTGCCTCCCTGCTGATGCTCCTACCAGGTTTTCCTTGTCTGCCATTGGGGCTCCCACCTCCCCTAAGGCCTCCACGGGGCTGGGATGACCCTGGGGAAGTCCCAGGAGGCTTGGGGGATCCTAGACCCCCCCACACCTCCCCCTGCAGCTCACCTCCATAACGAACTGTCCCGCGTAGGTACCAGTCATGGTCGAGCTCTGCCCGGCTGCCAGGATCCCCACGGCCCAGATGTAGAGGGCAGCTGCCCCGAAGTAGCAGCCCAGGATGACGCCCTGGGGTGGAGGGGAGGGGTCAGTGCACACCCTGGCCCTTCACATTGCCCTGCCCCCTGCCCCCCAGTGCTCACCCCCTGGTAGAGGTCCACAGTCACGGTGCTGTTGTCTGCAGGGAAGATGTTGGCGTATTGGCTGACACTACTGTTGACGCACACGTTGTGCTGCAATGGGTGGGGGCAGGTCATAAGAAGGTGGAGGTCAGGGGAGGGGGCTGGGACCCCTTAGGAGAGGGTGTCAGGGCCAGACAGGGGTTGGTGCTCACCACATCGCTGTTGCTGCGGTGGTAGAAGGCCTGGCCAAAGACGGCCATGACGAAGAGGTTGATGAGGAAAGAGATGCCCAGCGCCAGGCACGACTCCAGCAGGAAGTACCCATTGGCTTCCCTCACCTCCTGTTGCTGTGTCCGGTCCACAGTGCGGGACTGGAGGGGCACAGAGCGGGCACCATCAGCTGGCACTGGTTTCCCACAAGCCTGGGGCAGTGCCCCTTGTTGGCCAAGGCAGGGCTGTGGGAGTAGCCCTTAGTGACCGAAGCGGGGGTACCACAGTGGGCCTCACACTGGCTGGAGACTGCATCGCAGGCCAGGGGGGGCATAGGCAGGAGTCTCACCATGACCCTGGCAGGGGTCTCCCCATGACTGGAACAGGGGTCTCACCATGACTAGGGCAGGGGTCTCACCATGATTTAGGCAGGGGTTTCACAGTGACTGGGACAGTGTCTCGACAGGATCAGGGCAAGGGTCTCACTAGGACTGGGGCAGGGGCTTACCTTGACCAGGGCTGGGGGCTCACCTTGACTAGGGATGAGTGCAGGTAGATATTGTGGGGCATGATGATGGCGCCTACAATGCCCACGGCCTGCAGCAGCTCCTCGCGCCCACAGCCCACACAGTAGGGCACAAAGATACCCCGGAGCACTGCCTCCTGGGACGGTCGCACCACCACATACTGCCGGATGGGGGAGGGGGCACAGGTGAGCCTGGAAGCGCTGAACCCCGCCCCCCCCATGCCCTCCACCCAGCTCCTGGAAGCCACTCACACCCCAGATCGTGGATGGGGAGCAGGAAGGACAGGCCTGGGGTGGAGGTGGGGGTTGTCACTTACCTCGTAGCCGAAGGTCACAGCCATGATGGTGATGAGGAGGCCAAAGAAGGCTTCCAACTTCCGCAGACCTGGGGGGGGCAGGGGGGAGTCCAGGGGCAGCTATAGTCCCATGGACTGCCCCCACTGGGGGCTCTGTCGGGGTACAATCTAGGGAAGCATGAAGGGGTTTGGGGACTCCCTCCGCAGTAGGTGGAGGGCGGGATTCAGCTGTGCCCCCCCCGGGAACTCACCATATTTATCCAGGAAGAGGAAGAAGAGGGTATCGATGATGGTGATGAGGACCCCACCCCAGAGGGGGATGCTGTGAAGGGAGAGGGTATAGAGGGGGGGTTCAGTCTGGCTCAGACATGCGTGTCCCTCTGGCCATGCGTGTCACTGGGCAGTGTGGGGCAGGGGGGCATTACCGTCCGGCCGAGAGCAGGCTGAACGCGATGGCCGTCCCGATCACCTCTTGCATGTCAGAGCCAATGATGGCCACCTCGATGGTGATCCACAGCAGCACACGGGGCACCTGCGGGCATGCACCAGTATCATGCCTGAGACCCCTGTACCCCATGGTCTGTGGGGGGGCAGCCTCCCACCCCCCAGCTCACCTTGGGGTAATAGAGGTAGCAGATCTCGCCCAGGTCCTTGCCGGTGACAACGCCAAGGCGGATGGCCAGGCGCTGGCACAACAGGCCCAGGATCGTGGCCCACAGCAGCACCCACAGCAGCTGTCGGGGCAGGGGGGCAGAGCTCAGTGGGGAGTCGTTCCCCCCACGCCCCAGGCAGGGGTTTGTCCAGTGCCAAGCACAGCCCACCCCCCACCCAAGATAGCTCCCCCAGTGGTGCCCACAGCCTGCAGCCCCCCAGTCCCTGGTGCCCACAGTCCCTCTAAGGCCCCCCCAGCCCCTGGTGCCCGGTGCCTACCTGGAAGCCAGCCACAGCCCCACACTGCAGGTCCGACTCGATGTTGCCGGGGTCCAGGTAGGCGATGCTCATGAGGAACCCAGGGCCCGTGAAGGCCCATAGCTTGCGCAGGCTGAAGCCGGGCTGGGGGGGGACATCAGAGGGGTAAATACTCCTCCTGCCCCCCTTTCTTGCCCCCTCTTCTTGCTCTGCTACAAGGAGCAGGGCTCGGCCAACAAGGACCCCCAGCCCTGTCCAGCTCAGGGGCTGCAACCCACCCAGTACTAAGCTGGGGGGGCAGCTCCATGGGTGACACCCCCCCGGCCCTGGCCTCCCTTCCCCCCCAGCGTGGGAAGGGCCCCTCTACCCACTTCCCCTTCCTGCCCGCCGCACACTTGAGTCCTTTCCTGCCTTGCTTTGAGCCTGTCAGGAGGGGCTGGGGGGGAGGAACCCCAGAGCCCAGCACCCCTCACCCCAGCCTTTCCCCCCCAGGAAGCTCCCAGGACGTGTGGAAAGGTGTGAGGGTGGGGGGGCAGATGCCCCCCAGCCAGGGTCTTTCTCCTGGATCTGAGTCCTGGCAGCAGCACAGACAGCGAGGGCAGGGGGACCTCCCCCACCCCAGCCCCAGACAGGGGTGCCCTCCATGCCCCCCACCCAGGAAGCGCCAGGGCCCTGCTGATTTCAAATTCGTGCCCCGCCCCCAAGGTGGGTTGCAAAACAGAGGTGGCGCCAACAGAGCCCAGGAGCTGGCGGCTGTTGCTCCCCCCCAGGGTCAGGGAGCAGAGTCAGGGGGGAGACCCCCCCCAGTCCCCAAGCAGGGTCCCCAACTGCCTCTGGGGCAGCCCACCCTCTGCCTCAGTTTCCCCAGGCGGGGCTGTCAGGACCTTCCAGTCACTAATGGGCAGCCTAGGCTGATCCCATTACCCATCAGGGAAAACTGAGGCAGGAGAAGGGCGAGAACCCATGCATCCCGGAGGCTGGTGAGATGAAGCTGCACACCCCCACCCCCCGGCCCAGCACTGACTCACCCTGTCCTCCCGAGGAATGGGGATCCGCTCCTCCAGGTAGGTGCCCCCCGCAGCCCCGCGCTCCCTGGGGGGGATGGGGCAGCCCCCAGCCTCACAACTCTGTGCCTGGTATTGGGGCATTGTCCAACGCCAGCCTCGGGCTGAGGGGCAAAGCTGGGCTCAGATCAGAGCCTCCTACCAGGTCCGGGGGGTGGCAGGGGCAGCATTAGGGGGCCCTGTGCTGCCAGGGGAACTGAGCCACGGCAGCATTTGGACAAGCGGGGGCAAGAACCCAGGCGTCCTGGCTGCCTGCTGGGGGGCCGGGGGGTGTCACAGGTCTCAGCCAGTCGAGGGTTGACCCAGGCCCGCAGCCGGAGGGTGCCATGGCTCCTGGCGCCTGCCCCTCGCTGGAGACAGGAACATGTGGCAACAGGAAGTCGTTGTGGCCTGCGGATTGGGCTGGGGGGCATTGGGCTGGAGGGGTCCTGCCCCCCCGTTAGAGCCAGGGGGGCCTCAATGGGGGGGTCTAGGTAGGGGCAGGGACCCCCTGGCAGGGTGGAGGGCATTAGATCCCCCCACGTGCATCCCCATGTGGGCAGGGGGCTCTAGGGGTCTTACCTGGCCGTGGCGTCGCCATGGGGGCTCCGGGCCCCGATCCGGTCTTGGCCTGGGATCCTGCGTCCGCCTGGAGCACGAAGAGGAAGTGCTCCTTCCTGGACGCCCCAGGGGCCTCCCCATCCCTCCAGCCGGGGGGGCGGGGGACACACCTGGGTGGCTCTTGCCCGTGCAATGAGTTCTGGGGGTCTCAGCCCCAGCCCAGCTGTAGGATCGGGGCCGAGGGGCCCTGGAAGCTGGGGGGGGGGGGCGGGCTGGGAGAGAGCTGTGCAATAACTTGGTGTTTGCATGCACTTGGATGTGCAATGCAGACTCACATGCCTGCACTTGGGCATGCATGCACACACCAGCTCACCCCCAACACTTGTGCACAGGTTCACATAGACATGTTGCACATACATCTGTGCACCCCCAGGCTCATTCACAGCTTCACATGCACTTGGCACACACACATGTGCACTCATACCCACCTGCATGCACAGGCACACACACTTGCGCATACATCCTTTCACACATGCAGGCACACACACACTTGCATACAAGTTTGTGCGTGCATGCACACACACACCTGCATGCACACACAAAATGTACATGCATTTGCACATGCACACACCCACAGACATGTTTGCGCACACCTGCACATGTGAGCATGCATGCACCCCCCCCCCCACAGCTGCTCATGTTTGCACCCCTGGACCCACACGCCAAGGTGGGGGGGGTGGGCCAAGCCGGCTGCATGGGGCCCAGGTTCAGGGCACTTCCAGTCACTAATGGGCAGCCTAGGCTGATCCCATTACCCATCAGGGAAAACTGAGGCAGGAGAAGGGCAAGAACCCATGCATCCCGGAGGCTGGTGAGATGAAGCTGCACCCCCCCCCCGGCCCAGCACTGACTCACCCTGTCCCCCCGAGGAATGGGGATCCGCTCCTCCAGGTAGGTGCCCCCCGCAGCCCCGCGCTCCCTGGGGGGGATGGGGCAGCCCCCAGCCTCACAACTCTGTGCCTCCCGGGGATGCTAATGGGCCCACGCGGGACAAGCCAGGACGCGTGTGGTGCTGCTTGGGCGCGGGGGACGCCGCGTGTGGAGCTGGGGGGGGGGGGGCAGTGGGGGGCAGGCAATCCCAGGGGACTTTGCCCTCCAGCCTGGTGGAGAAACTGAGGCAGCCCCAGAAGGCAGCAGGGCGCAGGCCTGGGGGCAGAGTGCCGCGTGCCTCAGTTTCCCCAGTTGCAGCTGCCGTGAAGAGGCAGCAAGGTGAGAGGGGCAGTCAGGCCTGGAGTCCAGGGCCCTTGGGCGAGCCTCCACGCTTGGACGGGGAGGAGGGGTGAAGGCAGCAGTCATTGACCTCGTCTCAGTTCCTCCTTGTGTCTGGCTGGCTCGGGGTGGGGGTGGGGGTGCACCTCATCCCAGCCCCAGTCCTAGGCGCGGGGCCAGGCCCAGGCACCAGAGCAGCACGATTCCCCACCCCCCGCCCCGCCGGGATGTCGGTTATTGCAACATGTTCCGGGAACTGGGAGCTCCTGTGGGGGGTGGGACAGGCCCAGGCCTCAACCCTGGGGCCTGGGGGGGGCAAGGGGGAGGGCTCAAACACCCCTCCCCCCGGCTCCATCTCCAGCAGCGAGGGGCTGCAGATGCCCAGGGGGCTGCTGGGCTCACACTTCAGGCTGGAAAGCACCCCCCCACACTTCTGGGTCCATACTTGGCCTCAGTTTCGCTGCCCCCCCATGCCCAGCAGAGGCAGCAGGGGTCATACCCATGCCCAGTCTCACGCCTGCCTCAGTTTCCCCCATGCCCACCAGGCACTGGCGCACACAAGCAGCACTTGCAAATTAGCTCAAGGCTTTTATTAATTAACCAGACAGTAAAAGAGAAAGAGAGTGTGAGTGTGTGTGTGTGTGTGTGGGGGTGGGGTGGTATTAAAGCTCAGCAGCCCCCTCTGCCCCCTCCTCCACCCCGGGGTCTCAGGATACCCTGGGGGGGGCATATCCACAATGCACCAGGGCAGCAAAACTGGGGTCCTCGAGCCCTTTAGGGTGGGCTGGGTGGGCAGGCGCTGCGGAAGGGGGGTGATGGGGGGCGCTGGGTGGCGAAGGGGGCGAAGAAGGTGGCAGCGAAGGTGGAGGGGTCCGGGGGCCGGCGCAGCAGCAGGGCCTGCAGGAAGTCCCCCAGCAGCGCGGGCAGCTCGGGGTGGCGCCGCACGTAGGCGGCGTGCGAGGCCTGCAGCTCCTCCTGCGCGGGCACAGCCATCAGCCCCGCACCAGCCTGCCCCTCTCCCCCACCGCGCCCCTGCGGCTGGGTCGGGGTGGGCCCGCTCGCACTCACCTTCCTGTCCAGGAACTGCGAGCGGAGCTGCGCGTCGTCCTCCCATGCCAGGGGCTGCTTCCCCCAGGCCAGGGGGGCTTCAGTGGGCTCTGGGGGCCAGAGAGGAGTCAGGCAGCCTGCTATACCCCCCTCCCCAGCTGCCTCCAGGAAAGGGGACTCACTGCTGGCAATATGGGGTCTAGGACGCGTGGGGGCTCACCCTGCTCCGGCAGCGGCGGCTTGTCCAACAGCAGGGCAGTGGTGGGGCAGCCCACCTGGATGCGCCGAGTCAGATGCCTGGGGGGTGAGGGGTTAATCCCCCTGGGACCCCCCACCCGTGAGGGCACAGCAGGCCCCGGCTGCCAGGGCTCCCTGCGGGGGGGAGGGGGCACATACCCGTCGGGAAGGAAGCTGTCCTGCCAGGTCAGGGGCACAGCGGCCCCCACAGCGCGCTCCAGCACGAAGACCTCGGCTTCCTCCGCGCCCACCTGCTGCTGCTGCGTGCCCAGCGCGCTCTGGGGGGCATCGGGCAGGGCGGTGCCGGGGTCCGGGGCAGGCTAGGCCCCTGGTGCCCCCCAATCCCACCCCTGCCGCTGCCCGGACTCACGTAGGCAGCCGGGCAGAAGCCGCCCTCGGGATCCAGGGCCAGGAAGACGGTGCTGGGGGGCACGGCGCAGCGCCGCGCCAGCACGCGGCCCAGCAGCACGGCCGCGCCCTCCAACACCAGCCCCCGCGCGGCCGGCAGCTCCTGCGCCCAGTGCTGGCTCTGCTGCTCCTGCCGGGGGGGGGGGAGAGCTGAGCGGGGACCCCCAGCGCTCCTTGCTTCGGGGCAGCACGGGGGTCCCCTCACCTCTCCCTCCACCGTGGTGCAGCTGATGAGGATCTTGCCCCCGCGCTGCACCAGCTGCGTCGTCTTGTCCAGCGGGTGCCCGGGCAGCTGTGGGGGGCGGCGGGTGAGGGCCGGGCTCCCCCACGCGCGTGCCTCCGGGCCCGGTGCACGATGGGAAATGCCACATGGGGGGCACTCACCTTCACGTACTCGTGCTGGTGCTGCTCCAGGGTCTCCAGCTTCTTGGACACGAAGGCTGGGGGGCGGGGGGGCACAGGGCCGCGGTCAGCCTGCCTGCGCCTGGGGCAGCAAGCAGGGGCGCAGGGCTGGGGTACCCCCACCCAAGTGCCCGCCCCTCGCTCCCGGCCCTGGGGGCAGAGCGGACCCCTTGGGGCAGGGGGGAGGCACGGGGGAACTCCGCGGCTGTGGCGCTGGTGCACGCCGGGAACCGGGGGGCACAAGGCCCGGGCCGCAGCCACAGAGCTGGGGGGCTCGGCGCCGGTGCACGCCGGGAACTTGGGGGTGCCGGGCTGGTGCATGCCGGGAAGTCCCGCCGCCGCCGCGTGCGGGCCGCGGCCGGCCAGCCCCCGGGGGAGCGGGTCCCGCGAGCAACCCACCGCGCAAGGAGGTGCCGCAGGGCGCGCCGTCCACGCAGGCCCGGCTCGTGGCCCGCACCAGCACGCAGGCCTCGTCGCGCCCGTCCGCGTGCCCGTAGGCGCCCGGCTGGGCCGCGACCCGCAGCTCCCCGCACGGCCGCCCGCCCGCGTCCAGCAGCGCCAGCGTCTCGGCGAACAGGCAGGGGCCCAGCTCCGCCGGCCCTGGGGGGAGGCCGGGTCACCGCCGCGGGCGCACTGAGGCGGGGGCGGCCCCCCCCCACTCCTGCCTCGCGCGACACCGCTTCCCCCGAGACGTGCGCGCCGGGACGGGGGGCTTGGCCAGCCCCTAGCCCCCCCCGCTGCCACCCCATCTCCCAGCATGCTCTTCTTCGAGGGGGTCGCCCGGCAGGACAAGGTGATCCCGTGACGTGGCTCTGCGTGACGACGCAGCAGCAGCCCGCGGGGCGGCGTCACGCGTGGCGCGGCACCCACCGAGCAAAGACAGGAGCTCCAGGGCGGCCCGGCTCGGCGCGGCCGCCATCCCTGCGGGACACGCGGGGCTCAGCCCGGGCCGCCCAACGGCCTCGTCCCCGAAAATGCACTCCACGCGAGGCCCCCAGGGTCGGGGACCGCCCCACGCACCTAACACCCGCCGGCACCAGTGTGTCCAACCGTCGCTTGGCAACCGCGCGCGCCCGCCTCTTAAAGGGCCAGGAGCAGTGAAGCGGCGTGTGCCGCTCCCACGCGGGACACGGGGATGGGCGGGGGGGGGTGTACAGCGGGGCCGCCTGAGCCCAGGCAGCACCGTGGGCCCCCCACGAGGGCTTCACCCTGGGCTTGAGGGCCCCTGTGCACCACTCTGAGCCTGGTGTAAAACCTGTCCATTTATTAGCATTGCAACCCCCCAGGGCTGAGCAGCACCTGCAGTCCCCGCCCCCCAGCAGCCCGGCCCCCCGGGGGGGGGCAGAGTGAAGCCAATCAGCTCCCCTTGCCCCCCAGGCCCAAGGCCCCCCTAGCTGCCACATGTGCTGCCCTGGCTCTGGGGCTCCAGGGGGGAGATGTGTCCATCCCCCCCCAGCTGCTACAGGCCCAACACACCCCCTCCGGGGACCCCACACAGACGTGGGGGGTCTTCTGAGGGGCAGCCTGCAGGGTCAAAGGTCAGAGTCCTTGCAGGAAGCGGCTGGGCCTGGGGGGGGGGCGCCCCTGCCCCCCCAGCAGCGCTAAGGGGCCCTGTAGTGGTCCTTGCGCCGGCGCAGCTCGCCCAGCACGCGGGCGCGGAAGGCGGCGCCGTCCTCGCTCCCGCGGCGCCGCAGCCCCAGCGCCGCCTGCACCTCGGGGCTCTGCGTGCGCAGGAAGGGGTTGTAGGCGCGCTCCTCGCCCAGCGTGGACGGGCACTGGGGGCGGGGGGCGAGGGTCAGGGGCTGCCTCTGGGGTGGCACCGGGCAGCCCCCGGCCCCCGGCCCCCCTCACCGTGCTGCGGTGCTCCAGGCGCTGCTGCCCAGCCCAGCGCAGCTTCTGCTCCAGCTGCGGGTTGTCGGCGTCCAGCAGGCTGGCGAAGCCCAGGCACTCCAGCGCGTACTCGTGGCCTGGCCGGACACGGGCGTCAGGGGGGGCCGGACACCTGGGCTCCAGCTCCCGCCCCCCCGCCACTCACCAGGCCACAGCAGCGTGTCCTCGCCCAACGCGGCGGCCGTGTCCAGCGATGCCAGCATGGTCTCCGGGGTGCCCTCGAAGATGCGCCCTGCCACGGGGGTCAGGCTTCAGGGTCCCCTGCACACGGGGGTCCCCCCCACCCTGCTCCAGGTGCCCACAGGCTCCCGGGGGTCCGAGGGCCCCGACTCACCGCAGCCGGAGAGGAAGAGCAGGTCTCCGGAGAAGAGGCAGGGGGGGGCGGCAGGGGGGGTGCCATCCAGCACGTAGATCATGTGTCCCACCGTGTGCCCAGGCGTGTGCCGGGCTGTGAAGCGCAGCTCGCCCACACCGATGCGTGCCCCATCCAGCACCGGGCTGGGTGGGCACAATGGGGGGGGGTGAGGGGGGTGAACCCGCTCCTGAACCGGCCCCCCCCAGCTGCCTGTGGCCACACGCACAAGGAAGCCGACAGCTTCTCAGGACGGAGGCTGGGGGGGGGGGTGGAGACCCAGCCCCTGCACCCCGGCCCCCACTCACTGGGTGAGCTGGGGCACGGCGTCGGCGGCGCTACCATAGACGCGGCAGGAGCCATGGCGCCGGCACAGCTCCGCGTTGCCCCCGCTGTGGTCCCTGCGGGTGACGGACCCGACAGTCAGTGCCTGCCCCCCCCGCCCCCGGTCCCCAGCCTGCGACATCACCTCCTGGCTCAGGGCACAGCCCCCATTTCTCGGGATCTTTCTGTCCTGTTCTGCCCCCCACCCCCACCTCCGTTGCCTCGGGGTGAGGCTGGCTCTGCCCAGCCAACCTGTGCCCCTGGCCCCCAGAGCGGGCACCCAGCCACACAGGGGCTGGGCAGGATGGGGGCTGTATCAGCCCCCACCCCCACTGTGTCAGGACTGCCTGTGCAGGTTGCTCTGCCTCCCCCCCCCAGCCCTTACCTGCCATGTACCCGGGCAGGTAATCAGCTGAGCCCTGAGGCAGTGGCTTTTGTGCCCCCCACCCAGTTGGTGCCCCTCACTCTCAAACTGCAGCCCCCTGCCCCCCAGGTACCCCTTGCTCCTGACCCATAGCCCCTGCCCCTCACCAGTGCTTGTGGGTGCACAGGATGGCGTCCAGGGTCACTCCCTCCTGCTCGATGGCGGCCTGCGGGAGGGAAAGGGGCAGTGCCAGGGAAGCGAGGGCAATCCTTGTCCGGGGGCGGGGGGGGGGGTGGCAGTACCTGGCCTGTGTCCCTTCCCCCCAAGCCAGACCCCCCTCCCCAGGGCTGGGCACAAAGGGGCCCCAAGGACCCCTGCACCCATGAAATGGGGAGGTGAGGTGGGGATTGGGGTAGTGGCTCTGTGTGTCCTAGGCCCTATAGTGCTGAAGCCAAAGGGGAGTCTCCTTTGCTGGGGCAGCAGGGGGTTGGGTGTCAACCACTGAGGACCCTCCAGGGGCTGGGGCCTAGCCCTGATACCCCCTCTCCACCCTGCCCCCGCAGCCCTGCTGGTGCCCCTCACTCCTGACCCACAGCCCCTGCCCCCGTGACCAAAGACCCTTGGGGGAGGCCCTAGGTAGATCTACCTGCCCCCCATGGGCAAATACCTGCCCCCCCCGACAGCCCTTCCTCCTGAGGACTCCCACCTCCCCAATATCTGGGCACCTTCATATCTCCGCAGGCTCCCAAAGGGCCGGGGGGGGCGGGGGGGAGAAGGGGCAGCAGCCTAGAGCTCCCCCCATGAATCACACCTGCAGCAGGGGGATGGGCACCCCCACCCCCCGATCTGCCTCTGCCTCTGCCTCTGCCCTGGGCCTGGGGAGGGCGCACCTGCACGGCGCGAGGGTCAGCGGGGTCCACAACGGCCGCGCGCCGAGACGCCGTGTCGATGACCAGGTAGCTGTAGTTGGTGGCCAGCACCGGCACCGGCAGGATCTTCACGCCTGGCAGGGACCCAGCAGTCCTGAGATGCCCCCTCTTCCCCTGCCTGCACCCCCGAAGGGCATCACGGGCCAACCTGGGGCTGCGCCCAGACCCCCAAGCCCCTGGGCTGAATCCAGGGTCCGGGCACCAGCTGCCCCCTCCCCAGGAGCAGTACAGGGGTTTATCCCCTGGGCAGCAGGGAGCGGGGGGGGGGGGGGGTCAGGACTCCCCTGGCAAGGTGGCGAGGGGCTCACCTGGGAAGGCCACGGGCTGGGGCACAGAGTGGCCGTGGGGGTAGCGCTCCCGCGCCTTGCGCACCTGGCGCTTGTAGAAGAGGTAGCCGAGGCGGGTGTGGGCATACAGGCTGTACCTGGGGGGCAGAGCAGTGTCACTGGGGGGGCAGCTCCCCCATTACCCAGCCAGAGGGGGCTGCAGGTCGGGAGCGAGGGGCACCGCCTGGGCCCCGCTTCCGCCCCTGCATCCTGCCCTGCCCCTTCCCTGCTAGGGACACGCTATTTGTGACACGCGCCTCTTGCACAGCAGGATACGCCCCCCCCCCCGTCCTGGTCCAGCAGCCCCAGTCCCCCTCTGCCCTCCCAGAAGGCGAAGGTCGTCACACTACATTAACCCCTTCCCTGCCTGGCTGGGGGCTTGGGCAGGGACCCCGGCTGCATCGCATTTGCCTACATGAGGATGCATTTATGCGTCTCCAGCTGCTCCTGGGTGGAGGCTTAGGGGAAACTGAGGCCCAAAGGGAGGGAAGCCAGGAGTCCTGGCCCCCCGCCCCGGGAACCACACCAGCGAGTCAGCAGCTCCCAGCGCTTGTGGCCGTGGCTCACTGGGGGCCTAGAGCTGGACTCCTGGGTTCCCTGCCCCAGCTTCGCAGCCCATCTGCCAGCTCTCTCCGTGCCTCAGTCTCCCTTGCAATGGGTAGGTGGAGTGGGCAGGGCCTGGTGGAGGAGGCATCCCGGCATGCACTGGGCTGGGGGGACCGGTGGCCAGAAGGCAGGTTTCAGAGGGGACCGTGCTGGACCGCTGCAGGGGGGTACTCGTGTGCGCGGGGGGGGGGAGGTGTCCGTGCATCCGGGCCGGTGCACGTGAGCGCGCTCCTGCGCGTGCCTCCCACGTCCCGTGTGACCAGCTCCGGCAACCTCATGACCCGCTGGGGTCACATGCCAGGCGGGGGCGAGGCCGGACCCGGAGCTGAGCTCAGCACAAGCCCCGGGACGCCTGGATGTGTGCCAAGCTCCCCTCGCCGGGCCTGGGGGCGACCCCCTCTGCCCGCGCTGGGCCCCAGGGGACGGGGCGGGCCCCCACTCAGCGCCGGGCACCTCCAGCCTGCAAGGGAAGCACCCGGCCTTGCCCTGCCAAGCCCGGGGGGGGGGGGGGGCTCTGGTGGGGGGCGGGGCCCATGCCGGCAATCCAAGCTCATTAGGGCTCCCTGATTACGCTGCAATAAGCAGGTCGGCCCGGGGGGGAGGGGCAGGTGGATGCGGCTCGGGGGGGAGCCCCCGTGTTAACCCCTCACTGCCCGGCGCAGGGAGTCGCGGCCCCTCGTGCCTCAGTCTCCCGCCGGGCGCCGCACCGGGGAGGGGGCCCGCCGCCCGCGCCCCCGCACTCACCCGAGGCGGAACAGCAGCGGCCCCGCCAGGGCCATGAGCGCCCGCGCCGCCACGCGCCCGCCGGCCCCGCACCGGGCCCGGCCCCAGCGCAGCCACGCGGCGCCCGCCCCGCACAGCGCGCGCAGCGCCCGCAGCCCCGCGCCCGCCATGGCCCCCCCGGGCCCGCGCCGCGGCGCATCCCGCGCGAAGCCCCGCCCCTCGGCGCGCGGGGGCCCCGGGCCGGCCAATAGGAGCGGCCGCGGCGGGCGGGGCCGGGGCCGGGGGGCGGAGCGGCGGCGCCCCCCGCGCTCGGCAGCCGCCGGGGCACGCGGCCCCCCGCGCGGCCGCGGCTCTCGTGCGCGGCAGGCTCGCGGGACCTCGGCGCGGGCGGGCGGCGGCGAGAAGCGGGACAGGGCCGGCAGGTCGAGGGGCCGGCCTTCCCCTCTGGTCAGCGCTGCCAGGCCACAGCTGGAGGCTGCAGAAGGGGTGTGGGCACACTGCAGAGTCCGGTGGAGGGCAGCGAAGATGGCTGGGGGGCGGGGGGAAACGGGCTGCTTGAGTCTGCAGAAGGGAAGACTGAGGGCGATTGAATAGCCGCCGCCACCTCCCTGCCGGGGGCTGCAAAGGGGATGGAGCCGGGCTGGTCTCAGTGGGGGCAGATGACAGGACAAGGGGCAATGGGCTCAGGCTGCAGCAAGGGAAGTTGAGGTTGGATATTAGGAAGAACTTTCTCACGAGGAGGGTGGTGAAGCACTGGAGCAGGTTACCCAGAGACGGGGTGCAGTCACCATCCTTGGAGGTGTTTAAGACCGGGGTAGACAAAGCCCTGGCTGGGATGGTGGAGCTGGGGCTGGTCCTGCCTTGAGCAGGCCCTGGACTGGACGTGGCTCCGAGACAGACACCTCACAAGACGGAGACAGACGCCTGCTGCCGCTGGTGCCGATGCTGCGATTTTCCGTTCCCAGCTGTTCTCATCTATCTCCTACGTTCTGTTACTGGATGAAATAATGCGTGTCGATAACAATCATTTATTTTTGCAATCTATACTGTATTTCCTGACTCCACAATGACTCTGACTGTAGACCGACCACCCCAGATGGGCCAATTCCATACATGGAAAACCAGAACATCCTGTAATTGTAGAGCTCGCTGTAAATTTCCACATGTAGAATCAGATTATTGGAAGGTGTCCTACATCTGTCTCCTGCTGTGGAGGGGGAGGCATGTACCCTGACCGCTGCCCTTTGCCCCCCCCACACTTGCCCCTGTGCTCGCACCCTGACACCCGCCGCCACCCAATTCCCAGCCTGTGCTGCCGCCTGAGGCGCTCAGTGCCGCTGTCCACCCCTGCCGCTGCCCAGTCCCCAGCACGTCGCTTCCTCATAATAAGAAAAAAATGAGGAAAAACCATCGTGTAATTTTTAAACTTGAACCAAAGAGTCAAATCCTGAAGTGATGCCCCCCAGGCCTTGCGTTCGGTCCCGTGCTCGTTGTGATGTATTAATCCAGATTTCTCTACGTGGGAGTTTCTGATGCTGTTCTGCACGCTCGACCCAGGTTACGGTCCGCAGGGAAAACCGGACGTTCCTTATCTGCGGCACACAGGCTCTAGAGGGGGTTACTTGGCAGGCTGCGTGGGTCAAGCAGAGACCTGCCCAGGCGGCCCGATCCTGCTTCTTCATCAGGAACCGGCCACTGGGAGCGGGGAAGTTGGACCGTGGGCCCAGGCGTCCCCTGCCGTGCTAGACACCCGGGGAGCCCAGGTGTCCGGGTGCCTTCTGCCCGCCCGGCGCGGTGAGCTGGCACCCGCGGGTGGCTGACCGGGTGCAAGGCAGCCAGGAGCTGGACCCCATGTGTCAGCCCCTGCCCCGGGGAGGGCTGGAGGCCGAGGCCGGGGCAGGGGGTGGACAAAATGCAGCTCGGGCCGGATCCAGCTGCTTTTGTCCGGCTCAAGGTCCCCGCAGGGGACCTGGTGGGAGCAGGCGACTGGGTGGGGCCTGCGCGAGACCCCCGTGGCTCCGTCTGCCTGGCAGAGCCCGTGGAGGGGGGGTGTCCACGCCTGATTTTCATGGAGACGCCGCTTGCATGGCCCCTGCTTGATCCGTGCATTGCTGCCTTCCCTCCCCCCCTTTCCTCTTCCTGCACAACCTCATTCCTGAGCGTGTCTGTATTCCCACAGGCTGGGGGGAAGAGCAACCTCCAACCACCCCCGACACCAGCCCAGCCCTGGCACTGGGTGTCTGACTTGGTCACGGGCCTGCCTCTTGCCAGCGGGCTCTCGAGCATCCTGGCGGTAGCGGACCTCCTCGCCAAGAAGGCCCATTTCATCCCCTGCCCTCAGACCACCACAGCCCCAGAGACCCCCTGACTGGTCCAGCTGCCTGGTCGTCCCAGGGTGGCAGGAGGTTTTGGTTGCCCAGATTCAGGATGGTCAGGGGCATCATACTCTCCAGTGGGCCGGGAGGGCTGTGGCCTAAGAGGTGTCATGGGGCGGCTGTGCACCCGGGGCCATGGAAGTGCACAGGGCAGCAGCAGCTGGGGCTGATATTGTGCATCTCCCACCACTACCGCCACGTGCCTGCCTGGGGCCATTGCCCTTGCCTTTTGCAGCTATGAAGAGAGAGAAAGCATGTCGGGGGGGACAGGGACTGGGCCATAAGGTCTGCGCGGCTGGGACCCTGACCTCCCACCGTCTGGAACGGAGGTGGGGGTTGCTCAGGTCTCGGGCCCGGCCTGGGATCTCTTCGATCTACTCGTTTTGCAAATGAGTTTGTAATGTTGGAGGATGTTTCTGCAGCCCTGAGGGCTAGGACCTTATGGAGGGGAGAAGTCCTTGGATCCCAGCAAGGGAAGCTTCCCTCCCATCACCAGGGATCCTGGTTTTCTCTGTTTAAAAATCCAAAATTCTCAGATACAAGCCCCAAAATTCTCTCATTAAAAGTCAATCAGGACTCGTAGTAGAGATGATATCTTTTCTTAGACCAACAAGATTTTGGCCAAAAAAAATTCTTTAATTGAAAGCTTTCTGGCACAAACACTCTCCATTAGGCATTGGAGAAAAGGTTGTAAAAGTTAAACATCTATTTTGTTTCCACGATTGAAGAGAAACCCCGCTATATAGATAGGGGGTCGGACTTGAAGATCTACAAAGTCCCTGCCGACCTGACTTCTATGATTCTTGCTGTTTTGATGCTATCTTTTTTTCATAGATTTCATAGACATTAGGGCTGGAAGGGACCTCGGGAGATCATCGAGTCCAGCCCCCTGCCCCAGGGGCAGGAAGTCACCTGGGGTCATAGGATCCCAGCAAGATAAGCATCCAAATGTGTTTTGAAGGCGTTCAAAGTGGGCGCTTGACCCACCTCCAGCGGCCGTCTGTTCCAGACCTTGGGGTCTCGGACAGCGAAGAAGTTCTTCCTTGTGTCCAGCCTGAAATCGGTCACAGTGGAGTTTATAACCATTTGACCTTGTTATGCCTTGGGGTGCTCTGATGAACAGACGTTCCCCCAGATCCTGGTGGTCACCCCTGATAAACTTATAGGTGGCCATCAGATCACCCCGAGCCTGCGCTTTTCCAGGCTAAAGAGTCCCGTGGCTCTCAGCCTGTCATCGTAAGATCTGTTTTCCTGACCTCTGATCATGCGCGTGGCTCTCCTCTGCACTCTCTCAAGCTTCTCCACATCCTTTTTGAATTGTGGAGCCCAAAACTGGACGCAGTACTCCAGCTGCGGCCTCACCAAGGCCGAATTCAAGGGGAGAATGACGTCCCGGGATCTGCTCGAGAAGCATCTATGGATGCAAGCCAGCGTTTTGGTCGCTTTACTAGCTGCAGCATCGCATTGGAGGCTCATGTTCATCTTGTGGTCAGTGATGACCCCCAAGTCTCTTTCTTCTGTAGTGCTATCCAATGTAGCACTGCCGAGCCTATAAGGGTGCTGCAGGTTTTTCCTCCCAAGGTGAAGGACCTTGCATTTTTCGTCTGCCCATTTGCTGAGCTTGTCCAGGTCAGCCTGGATCACCCGCCTATCTTCTGGCGTGGATGCTTTGCCCCAAAGTTTGGTGTCATCGGCGAACTTGCCCCCAGAGTTTGTTGTCATTCCGACTCCAATGTCCACATCATTAATGAAGATGTTGAACAGGATGGGTCCAAGGACAGAGCCTTGAGGGACCCCACTGGTCACAGCGCACCAAGATGTCTGGTTCAGCAGGGGTCCGATGTTGCCCTTGCTTTTCCTCCGGCTCCCCACATATCTAAAAAAGGACTTTTTATTGTCCTTGATACTTGTAGCTAGCTGAAGATCAGTCGCCTCCTTGGAGCTGGATCCCGTCCTCCATCCTTTGTAGGTCTTCCTTTTACAGCTGCAGGAGGTCTGCAGTGCCCTTTTGCTCCTTTTCCTCTGAGACAGGATGGTCTTTGCTTGAGCATCCAGGATCGCTCCCTTGAGGAGCAACCGCTTGTCCTGCACTCCCCTCCCCCCGGGGTCGTGGTCCCTTAGGGCATCACTGACCAGTCTCCTGAGCTTGTCGAAGTCGGCTTTCCTGAAGTCGAGGACTTCTGTGTTGCTGACTGACTTGCCAGCTTTACGGCGGATGGTGAAGGTGATCAGCTCGTGGTCGCTGTCACCCAGCTTCCCATCGATCACTAGGTCACTGATTAGGTCGTCCCCCGCAGCCAGTGCCAGGTCGAGCTGCGCTTTGCCTCTCGTCAGCCTGTAGACTTCTTGCATCAAATAGAGGTCGTCCATGCACGAGAGGAAGCTTTGCAACTGCTCAGATCTGGCCGAGCGCTACTCCCACAAGATGTCCGGGTAGTTGAAGTCCCCCATGAGAACCATGCACCAGGAGAGTGCGGCCTCGGCCAATTCCCTGGTGGACTCCTGGTCAAGCTCTTGATCCTGGGTGGGAAGTCTGTAGTAGGCTCCCACCGTTGTGTCCCCTGTGCCGTGTCCCCCATGGATTTTCACCCAGAGGGTCTCAAGTCGTCCACCCTGGGTGCCAATGTTGGCGTGCAGGGACGCGTAGCTCTCCGTGACATCGAGAGCTGCACCCCCACCCCTTTTGTCCACTCGATCCCTCCTGTACAAGGTATAGCCGTCTATACCCGTGGTCCAGTCATGGGTGGAGTTGCACCAGGTCTCTGTTATCCCAATGATGTTGTAATTAGTTGTGTCTAGCAGGAGGATGAGTTCCTCCTGCTTATTCCCCAAGCTCCTTGGGTGAATCTCCGGATGCTGCTTCTTTTCTCCCATTTATGAGCTACAAGTGTCATCTGTTCCCTCTGACTGCCCGTGCTTCCTGCGTGGTGAGTGGACAAGATCCAGGAGCTACTTGATGGGAAATTTGTGCTTTTGGTTTCCATGTTCGTCCATCTGACATATGCACCATATCTTTGCTGTGCAGTTGTGGTAGCTCCCTGGAGCCCCTGGCATAGTACCATTTCTGTTCGAGTTTCTCAGATTTTTAAAAATGTTTTCACATCTCGCTTTTCATGCTGATGAGCATCATCCACAAGATTTGGCAGCCTGGTTTTGAGTTTTCTGTTAAACAGCATTTCTGCTTGGGACAAGACATGTTTCATGGGTGTTGCCCTGTAATTTGAGTGACAGGCAAACATCAGGGTGTGAATTTCCTAAGTAGGGACCAGTTCAGCCACCTCCCTGCTGGGCCCCCCTCGGGCCCCGAGAGAGACACGCCTGGGCCAAGGGTTAGCGAGGAGTTAGTTAGGGTACTTCTGGAGAAGCTGGACGTGTTCAAGTCCGCTGGTCCGGACGATCTTCACCCTAGGGTTCTACAGGAACTGGCTGAGGTCATTGCGGGACCCCTGGCACGGCTCTATGAGCACTCGTGGTGCTCTGGCGAGGTGCCGGAGGACTGGAAGAGGGCCAATGTGGTCCCTATCTTCAAAAAGGGAAAAAAAGAGGACCCGGGAAATTACAGGCCAGTTAGTCTGACCTCAATCCCGGGTAAGCTCTTTGAAAAAATTATCCTGGCACACATCCAGGAGGGCCTTGCGGGGGAATGCATGCTCAGGGGCAACCAACATGGGTTTATCAGTGGCAGGTCTTGTCAGACCAACCTGGTGGCCTTTTACGATCAGGTCACCAAATCATTAGACGCAGGGGTTGCTGTGGATGTAGTCTTTTTGGACTTCCGGAAGGCTTTCGACACTGTCTCTCACCCTGTCCTCATCAAAAAGCTGAGAGACTGTGGTGTCGATGCCCACACGGTCAAATGGGTCGCCAACTGGTTGGAGGGCCGCACCCAGAGGGTGGTAGTGGATGGGTTCTTCTCGACCTGGAAGGATGTGGGCAGTGGGGTTCCGCAGGGCTCGGTCCTCGGGCCTGCACTGTTCAACATCTTCATCAGTGACTTGGATGAGGGGGTAGAAAGCACCCTGTTCAAGTTTGCTGATGACACTAAGATGTGGGGGGATGTGGGTGCACTAGAAGGGTGCAATAGGCTACAAGCTGACCTTGACAGGTTGCAACGGTGGGCGGATGAGAATAGGATGGGGTTTAACACTGATAAGTGCAAGGTGTTGCACATGGGGAGGAAGAACCGGCACCACACTTACAGGTTGGGGAACTCTCCTCTTGCCAGCACGGAGACGGAAAAGGATCTTGGAGTCGTCATTGACTCCACGATGAACATGGGCCGGCAGTGTGGGGAGGCAGTCAAGAAGGCCAATCGTACCCTATCATGCATCCACAGATGCATCTCGAGCAGGTCCAGGGAGGTGATCCTCCCCCTCTATGCGGCACTGGTCAGGCCGCAGCTGGAGTACTGCGTCCAGTTCTGGGCGCCACACTTCAAGAGGGACGTGGACAATATGGAAAGAGTTCAGAGGAGGGCCACTCGTATGATCAGGGGTCAGCAGGGCAGGCCTTATGAGGATAGGCTACGGGACCTGAACCTGTTTAGCCTCCACAAGAGAAGGCTAAGGGGGGACCTTGTGGCCTGCTACAAACTGGTCAGGGGGGATCAGCAGGTATTGGGGGAGTCCCTGTTCCCCCGTGCTCTGCCAGGAGTGACCAGGAATAACGGTCACAAACTGGCGGAGGGTAAGTTTAGATTAGATATTAGGAGGCGCTACTTCACAGTCAGGGTGGCTAGGGCCTGGAACCAGCTTCCAGGGGAAGTGGTGCAGGCTCCGAGCCTGGGGATTTTTAAAGGAAGTTAGATGAGCACCTTGCCGGGGTCATCTGACCCCGGTGCTCTTTCCTGCTAAGGCAGGGGGTCGGACTAGATGATCTACCTAGGTCCCTTCCGACTCTAGCTACTATGAAACTATGAAACTATGAAACTATAATTTTCAACAATTTCCTCACTATTTGCACTACGTTTTCCACCAGACCATTGGATTGTGGGTAGTTATAGTTTCATAGTTTCATAATTTCTAGGGTCGGAAGGGACCTGAGCAGATCATCGAGTCCGACCCCCCGCCATGGCAGGAAAGAGTACGGGGGTCAAACGACCCCAGCGAGGTGTTCATCTAACCTTTAGGACTTGAAGTGTTGTGATGGAAGCCATATTTGTGGGCAAACTCTTTAAAATGAAGACAGTTGAATTGAGGCCTGTTGTCCGTTCTCACAATTTGTGCAGTCCCACATATAGCAAAAATTGACCTGACGTGAGTTATGACATGGGTTGCTGTCGTGCTTTTGAGCAATCCTCTTGCAGGATAGTGAGAAGAATAGTCCTGCACAAATGCATATTTTTTTCCCTGCATGTATGAATAGGTCAATGTCCACTTGATGCCACGGAGCTACAGACACGAACTTCTCCATGACCGTCGCAGGCTCTTTTCTTTCATAGAATCACAGAAGTCGGGTCGAAGGGACCCTGTAGATCTTCAAGTCCGACCCCCCGCCTGGGCGGGAGAAAAAGACTGGACTCAAATGACCCCAGCCAGGTAGGCATCAAGCCTCCTCTTAAACCCCCCAGGGTAGGAGCCAGCACCACTTCCCTTGGATGTTGGTTCCAGCTCCTAGCCGCCCCGACCGTGAAGTCGTTCTTGCGGATGTCTGATCTAAACCTCCTCTCCAACAACTTGTGGCCGTTATCCCTTGTTATGCAGGGGGTGGGCGCTCGGGGAAACAGTGTCTCCCCCAAACCCTTCTGGTCCCCCCAGTGAGTTTATAGACAGTCACCAGGTCCCCCTCAGCCTTCTCTTGTGGAGGCTGAATGGGTTCAGGTCCCGTAGCCTCTCCTCGTAGGGCCTGCCCTGCTGCCCCCGACCATGCGAGTGGCCTCCTCTGGACCCTCTCCATGCTGTCCACATCCCTCCGGCAGTGCGGTGCCCAGAACTGGACGCAGGACTCCAGCTGCGGCCTGACCAGCGCCGCGTAGAGGGGGAGGGTCACCTCCCTGGACCTGCTCGAGATGCATCTGTGGATGCACGACAAGGTGCGGTTGGCCTTCCTGACCGTGTTCTTGCATTGTCGGCCCATGTTCATCTTGGAGTCAGTCATGACTCCAAGATCCCTTTCTGCCTCATGCTCTCAAGAAGGGAGTTTCCCAGTCTATAAGTGTGCTGCTGGTTACTACTGCCCACGTGCAGCACCCTGCACTTGTCAGTATTGAAATGCATCTTGTTTATGTCAACCCATTCCTGTAACCTATCCAGGTCTTGTTGCAGTCTTTCCCTCCCTGCTAGCGTGCTCACCTCACCCCAAATTTTGGTATCATCAGCAAATTTAAACAGGTTGCTTTTCACCCCGTCGTCCAAATCGCTGATGAAGAGATTGAACAGCGTGGGCCCAAGGACCGAGCCCTGGGGGACTCTGCTGCCTTCTTCCCCCCAGGTTGAATATGACCCGTCCACCACCGCTCTCTGAGTGCGACCCTTCAGCCAATCTGCAGTCCATCTGACTGTGGAGGCATCAATGCCACAGTCGCCTAGTTTTTTAATGAGGATGGGGTGGGAGACGGTGTCAAAGGCCTTGCTGAAGTCCAGAAAGACTACATCCACAGCGACACCTGCATCCATTGCCTCTGTGACCTGATCATAAAAGGGAATTAGGTTGGTCTGACATGACCTGCCCCTAATGACACCGTGCTGGTTGCCCTTGAGCATCATCCCTAAAGCCGGCTGTGAGGGAGCGGCAACTAGGGGCGGCCGTGAACCCCCTAGCGCCGCCTACCGTCACGTTAGGGTGACGTAGCACCCTCAGAATCTCGCCCGCCACGACTTTGATGTTAAGATATATGATGTGGAGGCTGCCAGTTTCCCTAATGGACGGTCTTGTTAGTCGTCCCTATTCCCAGACGGGTATTTGATAAGCGTCCTGCCTTAAGGGCAATGCGTGCCTCCAAGCCTCTCCCTTAGCACGCCCCAAGCCTCGCAGCTATTCCGGGGAACGCTTGTATGGTCCCTTGCCCCTCAGGTGCCCTTGTTCTCACTCTCGGGCACCGGGGCTCTTCGCCCACCTGGCGCCTCCTTGGGTCGGGCCCCAATCTCTGGCCCGTTCCCCACGCCCTGGGCCTATCACGTTGGCGCCCAGCTACTTGCTGGCGCCGCCTGGGTCGGCTCCTCCAGCGCCGCTCACTACCGGCCCCCTGGGCCGGGTTCTAGCCGGCGCCTGGCCAATCGCCGGCTCTGCCCGAGTCTGGAGCACTCTCGCCGCCCTAGCCTCGGCGCCCTCGGGCCGGCTCACTCCCTGCGCCTGGATCTCGGCTCTATCGCGGCTCTAGCCTCGGCGCCCTCGGGCCGGCTCGCTCTCGCCGCCCTCGCCTTAGCGCTCTCGCCGTCCTGCTCTCGGCGCCCTTGGACCGGCGCTATCGCCGTCCTGCTCTCGGCGCCCTTGGACCGGCGCTATCGCCCCCTAGGCTCGATGCCCTTGGGCCGCTAGCCAGGCCTGGCTAGGTCGCCTTGCTGGGCCTTGCCCCGCTGGGGCCTTGCCCCCTCTGGGCTGACTCCACGTGCCTCGCGCACTGTCTCTGCCCCGCCTTGGGCCTTGCCCTCTCGGGGCTGACTCTGCGTCTCTCGCGCTCTGTCTCTGCCCCGCTCCAGGGGCCTTGCCCTCTCGAGGCTGACTCTGCGCCTCGCGCTCTGTCGTTGCCCCGCTCCGGGGCTAAACACCGCCCTTATGGGCCAGGGTCTGTAACCCCGCACCCCGCGCCTCGCCGGCGCAATATGGTGCCCTATCGCACCGACAATAGTGCCCCTGGCACTATGCCCAACTGGGCACTGGGAACCCCCAAGCTGTGGGGAAGCTCCCCTTGAGGCCTCCTCGCTCCCCTACAGCCTCCCCGGTCCTCCGGATGTAAACTATAACTAAACACTCAAGCCATCTGGCTATAACATAAATACAAAGGCTCCACACGCCTAACAACTCCAAGCCCCACCAGGGCTCTCAATCCTACCTCCAGTTAGGGCGATCCTGTTCCCTGCATCATTGCAGCCGGTCAGCGCAATGAAGTAGTAGCCACTAACCCCGGCCGCTCAGCTCAGCCACAGAGCTCCTGCTCCTGCGGCAGCCAGAAGGGAACTGTGTCTCAGGCTCTGGCCTGAGCTGGTTTTAAAGGCCTGGCCCTGCCCCCTTCCGGTCATGTGACCGCCTGGTTGCCCCTGGCAACCAGGCACCTGGGTTGCCTGGGTGATTGGCAGCCCTGCCAATCACCCTCACAATCACCGAGCCCTTCTGTGACTCCGTGACACCGGCCCATCACAGATGTGCTCCTTGAGGATCTTCTCAAAGAGTTTCCCAAGGACTGAGGTAAGCCTGACGGGCCTATAGTTGCCCGGGTCCTCTCTCTTCCCTTTTTTGAAGATGGGGAACACGTTAGCTATCTTCCAGTCATCCGGCACCTGGCCTGAGCACCACGAGCGCTCGTAGAGCTGTGCCAAGGGCCCTGCAATAACCCCAGCTAGCTCCCTCAACACCCTGGGGTGGAGAGCATGTTTGTGCTGATCTGTATTTTCAGCACATTGTACAAGCCTTTACAGCAGGGGGGGTAATGATTTTGGGTGGAGGGCTGCTTTTGGTAGCTTTTGGGTGCCGTGTGAGTAGTCCCATGCCTTGACAGCTGCCCTGCCTGCTGGTCTCCATCTTGGGAACCAAAGTCCTGCCCCTAACTCTTGACCTTTGCTGCCAAAAGTCCCTCCCTGTTACCCCCCAGGAATAGTCTTTTGGGGAAGGGGGTGCCATCTTCTCAAGCAAATCCCGGGACGTCATTCTCCCCTTGTACTCGGCCTTGGTGAGGCCGCAGCTGGAGTACTGCGTCCAGTTTTGGGCTCCACAATTCAAAAAGGATGTGGAGAAGCTTGAGAGAGTGCAGAGGAGAGCCACGCGCATGATCAGAGGTCAGGAAAACAGATCTTACGATGACAGGCTGAGAGCCACGGGACTCTTTAGCCTGGAAAAGCGCAGGCTCAGGGGTGATCTGATGGCCACCTATAAGTTTATCGGGGTGACCACCAGGATCTGGGGGAACGTCTGTTCACCAGAGCGCCCCAAGGGATGACGAGGTCGAACGGTCACAAACTCCTGCGAGACTGTTTCAGGCTGGACATAAGGAAGAATTTCTTTCCTGTCCGAGCCCCCAAGGTCTGGAGCAGTCTGCCAGCGGAGGTGGTTCAAGCACCTACACTGAACACCTTCAAGAGCAAATTGGATGCTTATCTTGCTGGGATCCTATGACCCCAGCTGACTTCCTGCCCTTTGGGCAGGGGGCTGGACTCGATGATCTCCCGAGGTCCCTTCCAGCCCTGATGTCTATGAAATCTGTGAAATCTAAGAACCAGAAAAAACCCAAAGCATACCCTGAAAGTCAAACACTTCCTGTAACATATGTTAATTTTATTTAAAAATATTTTTGTCATGATTTGTGTTTGTGTCATGTATATAGAGGGGATTGGATAATAACAGAAGACTAAAGTCTTACTCTTGTATATTGTGTGTGTGTGTGTGTGTGTGTGTGTGTGTGTGGTGGGGTGTAGGGAGTGTATGTATGGTGGGGTGTGTGGGGGTGAGTGTGTGTAGGATAGGGTGTGGGGCTGTATAGAGAGGTGTGGGAGTGTATAATGGGGTGTGTGGGGATGAGGGTGTGTATGGTCAGGTGTGGGGGCTATATGGTTGTGTATGGGGTGTGTATGGAGGGGATGGGTGTGTGTGTATGGTTGTGTATGGGGGTGTATGTATGGGGGGCGTTATGGTGGGGTGTGGGGGATGTATGGTTGTGAATCGGGGTGTGTGTATGGTGAGGAGTGTGGGCATGACTAAGGTTGTGTATAGGAGATGCATGTGTATTGTGAGGTGTGGGGGATGTGTGTATGGGTGTGTGTATGGAGGGGATGGGTGTGTGCGTAGGAGGGGTGTGTATGGTAGGGTATAGGGGTGTGTATGGGTGTGTGTGTATGGTGGGGAGTGTGGGCGTGACTGTATGGTTGTGTATGGAAAGAGTGTGTGTGGAGGGGTATGTGTGTATGGTTGTATATGGGGGTTCATGTGTATGGTGGGGTGGGGGTGGGGGTGTATGGTTGTGTAAGGGGTGACTGTGTGTATGGTTGTATGTGGGGATGTTATAGTTTCATAGTTTGTTTCACAGTTGGTCGGGTCGGAAGGGACCTGAGCAGATCAAGTCCGACCCCCCGCCCTGGCGGGAAAGAGAACTGGGGACAGACGACCCCGGCGAGGTGACTGTCCAGCCTTGTCTTAAAGCCCCCCAGGGCAGGAGCCAGCACCGCTTCTCTTGGAAGCTGGTTCCAGATCCTCGCCGCCTGACCGTGAAGTCACCTCCTGATGTCGAGTCTGAATCTCCCTCTGCCGGCTTGTGACCGCTATTCCTGGTCACTCCTGGCGGTGCCTGGGGGAACAGGGACTCCCCCAGTGCCTGCTGGTCCCCCCTGACTAGTTTGTAACAGGCCACAAGATCCCCCCTTGGCCTTCTCTTGTGGGGGCTGAACAGGTTCAGGTCCCGTTGCCTCTCCTCGTAGGGCCTGCCCTGCTGCCCCTGACCATGTGAGTGGCCTCCTCTGGACCCTCTCCATGCTGTCCACGTCCCTCCTGCAGTGCGGCGCCCAGAACTAGATGCAGTCCTCCCACTGCGGCCTGACCAGTGCCGCGTGGAGGGGGAGGATCACCTCCTTGGACCTGCTTGAGATGCGTCTGTGGATGCATGACAAGGTGCAGCTGGCCTTCCTGACTGCCTCTCCACACTGCCGGCCCATGTTCATCTTGGAGTCAATGATGACCCCCAGATCCTTTTCTGCCTCTGCCCTGATGAGAAGGGAGTTGCCCAGCCTGTAGGTCAGGTGCTGGCTCTTCCTCCCCAGGTGCAGCACCTTGCACTCGTCAGTGTTGAATCCCATCCTGTTCTCGTCCGCCCACCCGTGTAAACTGTCTAGGTCCGACTGCAGCCTGTTCCTCCCCTCTAGTGTGCCCACGTCCCCCCACATCTTAGTGTCATCAGCAGATTTGAGCAGGTGCTTTTTACCCCTTGTCCAAGTCACTGATGAAGATGTTGAACAGTGCGGCCCGAGGACCGAGCCCTGCGGGACCCCACTGCCCACGTCCCCCCAGGTCGAACATGCCCCGCCACCACCCTCTGGGTGCGGCCCTCCGGCCAGTTGGCGACACATCTGACTGTGGGGGTGTTAACACCACAGCCCCCAGTTTCTTGATGAGAACGGGGTGAGAGACAGTGTCGAAGGCCTCTGAAAGTCCAGAAAGACGATGTCCACTGCTACCCCTGCGGCTAAGGATTTGGTGACCTGGGCGTAGGAGGCACCAGGTAGGTCTGACAGGAGCTGCCACTGATGAACCCGCGTTGGTTGCCCCTCAGCATAACCTCCCCCCCGGCCCCCTGTGGACATACGCCAGGATAACTCTCTCAGAAAGCTTGCCCAGGATCGAGGTAAGACTAACCGGCCTATAGTCCCCGGGTCCTCCTTCCTCCCCTTTTTGAAGATGGGAACCACATTGCCCTCTGCCAGCCCTCTGGCCCCACGCCAGAGCCCCACGGGTGCTCGTACAGCCGTGCCGGGGGTCCCGCAATGACCTCGGCCAGTCCCCTCAGCACTTGGGGGTGGAGATCACCGGGACCGGCTGATTTGAATACGTCCGGTCCCGCCAGACATCCCTGACTAGATCCGCCCTGACCCTGGGCCTGGGTGCGCCTCCCCGGGGGCCTGAGGGGGGTCTAGTTGGGGGGGGGGGGGCTGTTCCAGACCCTGCTCAGGAAAACGGAGGCAAAGAAATCATTAAACAGGTTAGCTTTGCTGTCCGGTGTGACAACCACATTTCCCAGCATCTCTTGCAGGGGCCCCACATTACCCGGTACCTTCTTTTTGCCCCCTCTGTATTTAAAACAGAACTTCTTGTTGTCCTTGAGCCGGGTCGCTGGTCCCAGTCCCATCTCCGCCTTGGCCTTCCTGACCCCCCCGCAGCCCCGAGCCACCGCAGAGTAGTCCTCCCTGGTGATGGCCCCTCCCCGCCATCCGGTGTGCACTTCCCTTTTAGCTAGGAGACCTTCCCGGATGCTTTTGGTGAGCCACAGGGGTTTGTGTGCTCTCCTGCTCCCTTTGATCCGTGTTGGGATGACCTCCCTTTGGGCTTGGAGGATCGTCTCCTTAGGGAGCGACCACTCTCCTTGGACACCCGGCTCCCCTCCCCTCCGGGACCCCAGCGCCTCCCCGACTATCCTCCTTAGCCCATTGAAATCTTGGGCTGCTGCCTCGCTACCGGCCTTTGGCACCTTGCGCTGGATGGTGACTCCCAGCAGGCGATGACCGCTGGCGCCCGGGGGGTCGAGCATTTGTGGCCTCCCGTGGATGTGTGCACTGGCCCCCTGCTCTCAGCATCGCCCTGGCCCCTGTCGCTTACCCGGGTATACGTTTCGCTCATCGGTCTCGGCTGGGCTGTACTTGTGGGGGCTGCTTGCTTCCTCCGCCCTCGTCTTCCCCTTGCCCCGACGAGCCTAGTTTAGTTGTGTCTGGGTGTGTGTGTGTATGGTGGGGTATCGGGATGTGTGTGTATGGTTGGTTGTGCATGGGGCTGCCTATGTGTCTGGTGGTGTCTGGGGGTGAGCGTGTGTATGGAGGTGAGTATGCATATGGGGGGTGTTGGGGTGTGTATGGTTGTGAATGGGGGTGTGTTTGTGTGCGGAGGAGTGTGTGTGGGGGTGTGTTGTGGTGTGGTAGGTGTGGGGACCCCCTCGGAGCTCCAGGCCTGGCACAGGCGCGGGCGCAGGCGGGGGCGCGGGCGCTGCTCCCCCCCGGGAAGGCCAGAGCGGCGCACGGACTCGGTGCTGCAGCGCGGTGATAGCGCCGAGGCGGGTCTGGCCCGTGGCTGCTTGTGTCCCGCCCTGTGTGTCTATCAGTGCCCAGCCCCTTGCACTCTCGCAGGCGTGCCAGGCCCCAAGACATGGGGTTTCTCACGGCCTTGCCACCTGATCTCTCTCAGTCTGTGCATCCAGACCCTGCCTTCGCAGGATGCGCGACCTGCTGCTCTCCAGCTCTCCCAGTGTTTCCGAACCAAAGCTGCTCCAGCGCCTGGTTTAGAAGCATCTCATCCTCGTCACAATTTAATGGGTCTTTTAGGGTCACACTCTTTTAGCACCAGAGCTTTCACCATTTTTTCCTTCAAGTTTTCAAATTCAGCTTCATGCTCCCATGTCCACTGAGCACCTTTTGTAGGAGCTGCCTGCGGTGTTTGGGCTGCTCTGCAAAGGTAGATTTCCCCTACAGAATTGATCATTCCCAGTAATTTCTCCGCTCAACCTTTTCCTTGTCCGTCGGGGGTGGCTTTAGCTCTTGCAGGGTGGATCTGCACCCCTTTCTCAGAGCTTTTCTCCCATATATGATATTTCTTTGTCCCTGAATCTGCGTTTGTCCTCACTCCACCCTGCTCTGCAAGCTCGTCCTGGTGCCTTTCTTAGCCTCAAGTCCTGTCCTTCCAAGTATTTCCCCAAACAAATACATTGTCACTATAAACCCTAGTTCCACCAAGACCTTCACAGATTTGCTGCCCCTTTCTGTGAAACTCTTCAGATGCAAAACACAGCCTGAAAGCAATGCCGTCCGAAGAGTGTCTTGGAGATGCATAATCTAGTGCTAATCTTTTCTGGGGCCAAACCCCCAAAAGGTACCAAAGTGGAGAAATATTCAGCTTCTGTCACGTTGCCAAAAGGCTCTTCCCTGGTGGGAAGGGGAAAATGCTCCCTTCAATGGACCTGTTCATTTGCTTGGGATCCAGACACAATCTCGAGGAGCCCTGTTTTTTTCCCCCTATAATGGCCGGTGGATGAACCCAAGCAGTTGATCGCTCTGCTTTTTCTATCACGTCCATGTTCACTAATCAATCCCTTCCTTTCCCAGTTTCTCCCTTAGCACAAAGGGCACGTTTCGTGGGCCATGTCCGGTGGCAGTATTTGGCTCTCTTAATTCTACCTTTACCCAGTTGACACTTTCCCTTTGCCTTGAAACACATCATACAATTCTTTTTCTCTGTTTTTGCTTTCTGGTCCCTCAATGACATCCATTCTCTTAATCAAACCTGGAGTTTTACACGTTCCCAACCCAATAATCGGCACTAACTTTTTAGGACTGCTACAGACTGAACATTGACTATATCGCCCATGCAGCGCACGAACACCCTCGTTGCAATCACGTTCCTGTTATACGCTCTACGTCTTACTTCCTTGTGCTCGCAGTACGCCAGTTTAGTTCTCAATTTTTGAATAACTTATCCGGTGCCCCTGTATTTAATTTAAACGTGACCGTGAGTTTATTGGTGTCCGGGCGGCTTGTCCAACCCTCCGAGGAATGAACTTCTTCTTGCACTGAGCCAACGAGGAATTCTTCCTCTTCCTCGCTGCACCGAGCGTGCACCCACTGCGTCTTGTGTGCTGCATCCTGCTCCTTTCTCTTTGCAAACCCTTCCAAAATGCTTGAATCTTTTGCATTTGTTGCAGAGCTTACCAGAAGCCGGGCATTGCAGGGGTTTGTGGTAACCCTCACCGCGTCTGCAGCTGGCCACTGTTTCTTCAAGCAATTCTCTTTGCCTTCCGCTCGCCTGCTTCATAGCGCCGTCCTCCTTTCTGTATTGTTGGTGTGTTGACTTAGGTTTTCGCAGTTTTGCAATCTTGTCTAGTTCAGCTTGTTCTGCTTTTTCCTCCAGCTTCTGCAGCCTGGCATTTCTTATCTCCGGCACTTGGCACACTGGGGTAGACTGCGAGCCCAGAGGCGGAGGGAGCCTGGTGTCTCAACCTGCCCGCCCTCACGCCCCTCCTAGAGCCGGGGGAGGACCAGGCGTCTGGGCCGCAGCCCCACACTCCCCCCGAGCCGAGTAACAACCCCGACCCCCCCGTCCCCAGTAACAACCATCCCACCCTCCCCTGACACGGCACAAAGGTGACCCAAAGCTCGGCCCCACTGTAGCCCATGCAGCGGGGCGGCCCTCGGTGCTGGTGCCTTGGGCCAGTCCTTGGACGTCTTCAATGCGCTCTCATCAGACGTACTCCTGGGGGAAAGGTGAACAGCTCAGGCTTTGCACAGGGCGTGCCCTCACCGCCCTTCCCCTTGTAGTAATCCTGTTTTAAATTCGCACTGGCTTGCAGGCAGGCAGGTTTGTTCACTTCACACCGCCCCGTTTCCATTGACGGTGCCGAGTTTGTTCTCGCCGCCGTCCAGCGCCCGGGAGACCAGCCGCACGCAGGCCCGGCAGGCTGGCTCTGCAAACCCGAGCTTCAGGTCGAGCAGGAACCCGCCCGGGCATCTTCGAGGAATCCCTCGGTGATGGTGACGCATGTTTTGGGGTGACCCAAAAACGATGCTGCCGGATAATCCCATCCAAAGCCCAGCTCCTTATCTGGGGCGAGGCTGAAGTTGGTTCCTCGTTCCCAGTTCCTGGTTTCTTTTTCATTTTAACTGTTTAGCACATCGCATCAATTGCTAAAAGATGAGCTTTGGCAAAGGGACAAGGAACAAGCTTCAGCCTCACCTGTGGTGCGTGGCTGGAGCAAGGGTCCTCCGGTGCCGCGGTGCCGGGGTGAGCTCGACTGCAGCTCACAGATGGGTCTGGAGGCGACTGTGGAGCCCAAGTCTCGAGCCGGTTCCTCCCAGGAGGTCTCAGGCCGCGACCAAGCCGGGAGCAGAGCCCTTGTTTTGGGAGCTGGGCATCTGCGTCTGGCCCAGCGGAGTTGGGGCGTGAGGACCGCCAACACCATCCTAGTAACACTGGTCCCGGCAGGGCTGGTGCAGAGGCCGTGCGCCTCGCTCCCTGCCCCGAGGATGTTTTCAGTCCCCTGTCTGGAGGTCCCAGCCCCACCTCACACAGTGCCAGGGCCGACGTTTGCAGCCGAGCTTCTGTCTATAGCCCGTTCCCCCGCGCGTCCCGCCTGGCCGAGAAGCCTGCAGCATCTTTATGCTCGTATCCCAGTCCAAAATCCAGGTCCTTATTCGGGTCCATACACTTAGCACAGTGGCCGGGGGGGGCTGTCATTTGGCAGCCTGGCGCTCTGGGCCGGGCGAGTCTGCGGTCAGGGATGTCCAGGACGGTCCCCGGGCACGCAGGTGTTCTGGTGGGCGGCCCAAGCAGGATTTCTAGCCGTAATCCCAGCCTGAAAACCCGTTCCTTATTCAAACCGTTACACTTAGTACAGGGGCCGCGCGTTGGCAGCCGGGCACGGCCAAACCGCGCTTCGGGCCGAGCAGGACTGTGGTCAGGGGTCTTTGGGACAGTCCCCCAGTGGCATCGCCCCCGAATTTGGGGTGGCCGAAGAAGTATTTTGCTTCATTATCCCATCCTAATCTGACCTTCCTTTAGGGCTCTGTACTCGATGTGGAATATTATTTTACATATTAATTAGTACCTATGCATAGCTAATGAAATTCCCTTTCCTTAGGATGTGGGATTCATTAATAACAAGTTTTTATTGGGTCCAGATTAACTTTGAAAAAGGACCCGGGAATAAGGACTGAAGAACTGGGAATAAGGAACTGGGTACCGGGAGTAAGGGGTCAACTTCAGCCGCATACCCAAACCCGCTTTGCAGCTTCAAACCCCGGGTCCGTGCCCTGCTCCTGGCAGCGAGACAGGAAGCTGCCCTTCCTCTTCTCTGCTGCTCCCGCGGCGCCCCCACAGCCCTTCCCCCCCTCAGCGCTCGCCTGGCTCCCTCGGCCTCTCCCCCTCGACTCCCTACTTGCCCCCTCGGCCTCTCTCCAGCTTCCCCAGGGGCTGTTTCCAACGTGGAGCCCCGAGCTGCCCCCTCTTTGACCAGCCCCGTCTGCTTTGCTCCACTCCTGCCAAGAGCCGCCTGGAAATGCCCCCCGGCCCCATCGCTCTGCCCCTGCTCTGCAAGCAGAGGTGTCCGCGGCCTGCCCGTGGGCATCGACCAGCCCCCGCTGCCAGCACCTGGCGCCCCTCCGGCCTCCCCCGCTGGCTGCCCTCCTTCGGGGCCCCTGCCCGTGCCCCCCAAAAGGCTTAACCTCCTGTAAGACCCACACACGCTCGGGGTTGTGCGTTCCGGGGTCATGTCGCCGGGTATCTTGTGCTTGCTGTATGGGATTGTGCCTTTTCCAGCCCTGGGAGAGGGTCGTATCCCCGCCCACTCATTGGGGGCAGGGATCCCCACCCCCCAAACGCCCCCGCCCTGGGGGCATGTGTACCGCAGGGCTGGCGACACGTCCGTGCCGGCCCATGTTATATGTGGCTGGCGCCCGGCACTGTACAAACACCTGCCCCCACCCCGGGCTTGCTCCCGAGGGGCAGAGGGCTGGGGCAGCAACAAGGGAGCAGGGAAACAAGTCCCGGCCGGTGACCACTGGCAGACGTGGGGCAGGGAAAGGAGGGCTGGAGCAGTGGAGCATCAAGGCGGAGGGCCCTTCACACCTGGGAGTGGAGAGAGATTAGCAGGAAGCTGGGAGGCCCCCCCCCAGGGGTCTCCAGCCGCTCTGGCGCGGGCCTCTGGGCCCCACGCAAGGCGGATGGGGGAAACTGAGGCATGCACACCCCACCCTTGCAAACAGCGTGGGGCAGCCTCCATGTTGAGGACAGGCCGGGTCCCCAATCAGGAGGCGGGGAAGGGTGCCATGTGGGTTTGGGGGGCCAATCACGGGCGAGATGACTCATGAATAGTCAAGGCTGGGCGGGGGGCCCACGGAGCTCAGGCCGCCCGGGGAAGCCCCCTCCTCCTGGCAGGCCCAGCTGGTCCCGAGCCCCGCCCCGCCCCGCCCCGGGCTGCCTGTCACCTTCCCGCCCCGCCCGCAGCCAGAGACCCCCGGGGGTCCCGGTCGTGCGCCGGCCCGGGGCCGGCACTGCCCTGCTGCTGCCAGGGGGGCGGGGGCAAGGGCCAGGGCCCTGCGGGGGGTCGACCCCCTGGCCCGGCTGGAAGTGGGCGCGGGGCGCGGAGCTGCAGTCGGGGAAACTGAGGCGGAGGCCGGGGGTCTGGGCGCGGGGCCGCTGGCGGGGTGGGGTCTGGCACCCGCCCCGGGGGCGAGCGGGCGGGCCGGGAGGAGCGGGGCGTGGAGGCAGCAGGCGCCGCCCCGGCTCCGCGCAGACGGCCCGGCCGAGCGCAGCGGGTAAGGCCGGGGCCGGGGCCGGGGCGGGGGCGGGGGGCCCTGCCCGACCGCCCGCACCCCGGCTGTGCAGCGCCGAGCCCCGGGCGGAGCGCGCCCGCGGGCCGGGGTCGGTGCCCGCAGCCCCGCGCAGCGCCGAGCACCCCGGGCCCGGCCCCGGCCCCCTTCCTCCGAGTGGGAGGCGCCTCGGGTCCGGGCCGCACCCGCATTTTTCCTGACCCCCGCGCCCCCGGCTTGTGCCCCCCGGCCCGGCCGGGTGTGCGCGGGGGGGAAGCGGTTGCCCGAGAGGGAGGGGATGGCGATGGCGATGGCGATGGGGCGGGGGGTGTCAGAAAGAATACGGTAATCGTTGCCCCCACCTTTCATGGGCATGGGAAAGGTTTTAGGAAAGGGGCCAGGGTGTCAGAGCTGCGCCTCGTACTCGAGGGACCGCAGCCCTGCGGCCCCCCCGCCCCCCCCCCCCCGCCAGCTTGTTGTTTAATGGGAACGGAAGAACTTGTCAGGCAGGGGCGTCAGCGCCATGCCTTCTATACGAAGGAATACGGTAATAGTTGTCCCCACCCACCGGACCTGGCTTGTTTTTCGTGGCAATGGAAGAGGTTATAAGGAAGGGGCCGGGGTCTCGAGGCTGCGCCTTGTACATGGAGGAATACGGTCATGGTGGCATTCCGCCCCCCCCCCCCAGCCAGCTTGTTTTTTAATGGGAACGGAGGGATGGCAGAGCTGTGCCTTCTATACGAAGGAATACGGTAACGGTTGTACCCACCTGCCCTCCCCCAGGTTGTTTTTAAATGGGAATTGAAAAGGGTTAAGAAAGGGTGTCAGACCTGTGCCTTGCACATGAGGGAATACGGTAATGGTTGGTGCCCTGCTCCAGCGTTTTCAAATGGGAAGGGGGGGGGGCAGCAAGGGAAGGGGGCAGAGCAGCATCTTCTATACAAGAGAATACAGTACTGGGTGGGGGTGTCTTCTACATGGGGGAATAGGGTAACCTTAGTAAACAGTGAGGTCATAATGGGAGGGTCCCTGCTGGGCGGGGGCTCCCTCCAGCCCCCCTGGCCTGCTCTGGACGGGGTAGGGGGCTGTGAGTGGGGGGTACCTGGGGATGGGGCGCCCAGCGAGGGGCAGGATGGGGTCAGGGCAGGGTCTTTGGGGGGCTAGGCCTGCTGCTGCCACCCCCCATGCCCTTTGAATGACACCTGGCCCCCACAGTTTCCCATGCGTGGGGCAGGGAAACTGAGGCACGCAGGGGCTGGGGCTTGCTGGAGGGGTGCGGGGAGCAGCTTGACCCCTTTGACCCCCTTGCAGGCCCAGTGTCGTAGGGCAGGGGGGGCTGCAATGCCCCCTGCCCCAGAAGACCCCCTGTGGTGGGGGGGGCTGGCATAGCTGTGCTGGGGGGCTGGAAGCAGCACCCCCCCCTTGGGTACCGCTCCCAGCATCATCGAGTCCATGGGGGCGAGGTCCCTCCCAGCCCGAATGTCTGTGAAACCTGTGAAATCACCATGGCAACACAGCAGTCACCCTCAGCCAGGTCTTGTGGGGGGGGGGGTCAAGCAGCCTTGGGGGGGCCCAAGTGGGGGCTATACCGCCCCATTGGGCTGGTTGCACCCCGCCCCCGGTCGCCTGGGCATGTCACTTGCGCCAGCCTCTTCCCGGCAGTGACATGCGATACCCGGGATGGCACATGTCATGCCCCCCCCCCCCCCCCCCCCGCAGGTCCCGCACAGGCAGTGGGAGACTGGGCCAGATGCCCCTCCCATCTGGGGCCGGGGGCATGGGGGGTGCTGTTCGACACTCCCCCCAGCTCCCTGGTAGGGCAGGGGGGCACTCAGCTGTGCCCACAGCCCAGCCAGCCCCCCTCCCCCAAGCTGTGTTAACCCTTCGTGGCCTGGGATTTCAGGACCCCCCTATACAGCCCCCCCCAGCTGGGAGCAGGGCCGGGGTGCTGCTGGGTGTTGGACCAGGCTGGCGGGATGGGCCCCGCCTGGAGCGGGCCCTGACTCAGGGTTTCCAGCCTGGGGCGTTCCCCTGCCCAGCTCGCCAGCAGGGCCCTGGCCAGGGCGGGGGCCTGGGCTCAGCCGTCCCCTCCCTGGCCCCAAGGAGGCCTTGGCTGGAGTCTCGCAGCCCGCCCCCCCGGTGCCTGCACATGTCCGTGCATGTGCGTGTCTTTGTGCGCATGCCTTCACCTGTGTGTGCAGGGGTGGATGTGGATACGTGTGGCCTGTGTGCACACATGTGTATATATATAGGTGTGAGAGCAGCGTTGGGTGTGTATACATGTATGTATATGTTGGCCTGCATGCATGTTCGTGTGCATATGTGTATACATATATGTGGGTACGCATGGCTTGTATGTGCACCCGTGCGTATACGTGTGTGCAGTGTTGGGTGCATTTGCATGTGGCATATATCAGCCTATGTGCATGTTTGTGTGTATGTTATTGTGTGTATACACGTGTGTGCAGGGTTGGGTGTGCATGTCTGTGTGTGTACATGGGGCGTGTGGGGCGTACATGTACTTGTGTGTGTAGGTATACGTGTGTGCATATGCGTGTACCTGTGGCCTGTGCGTGCACACGTGGAAGTGTGCTTGTGTATATATGTATGTAGGTATTGCTGTGTGTCTACATGTGTGTGCACGTTTGCTTGTGTGCTTGCATTTGTGTACATGTGGGTGTGCGTATATTTGCGCACATGTCTGTGAGTGTGGATGTGCATACATACACGTACACAACTGTGCACCCATGCATGCACGTGCATGCATACACACATGCACAAACATGCGCACAAACACAAATGTGCATATGACTATACACAGAAGCTGGCTTTTGGTATGTGTGGCTGTATGTACATGTGGATGTGTACATGTGTTTGTATGTGCACACGTGTACACATGTGGGTCTGCACATGTATGTGGTTATGTCCCTGCATGGGTGCAGCTATTTGCATGTGTGCATCCGTGTGCACATATGAGTGGCACTATTAACCCTTATGGTGCTGCGTGGCTGGTGCCGCTTTTCCCAGGCTCGTGCTGCCCCTGGTGGAGCCGTGCCGTGAGAATGGTTTGTATGCACGCAGACCAGGGTGTGTTCGTGTGTATGTGGATACATGTGCCTGTGTGGAAATCTGTGTATGTGTGTGTGTATGTATAGGTGTTTGCATCTCTGTGTGCTTGTGTGCACACAGGCATGTGTATGTGGATGCGTGTGTGTATATGTGTGCACCTATGCATGTGTATGCATGTGTTTAGACATGTGGATATGTGCATAACTGTGCATGCCTGGTTGTGTGTGTATGTGTGTGTCCGCATGTATAGGCGTGAGTGTGTGCATGTGTGTGCATGTATATGTGCGCATGTGTGCATGTGTGTACACACATCTGCATGTACGTGTGTGTGTGTTTATGTGCATCCATATGTGCAGGCACATGTTTGCATGTGCATGTTTGGGCATATGTGTATGTGTGCACCTTCATGTGTGCATGTATGTATCTGCATACTTGCATCTGCATGGATATGTATGCGTGTGCCTGTGTGAGTGCATGCACGTACATACGTGCCTCTGCCTGTCGGTCTGCACACGTGGGCAGGCGTTTGTGTGTTCAGGACCTGGCTGCTTAAGCAACACGAGGGGCTCTGTAATGCGGGGGGTGGAGATGCCCCAGAGGGTGCCAGGAGGGGCAGGTGCTGCAGCGCCCCCTGTGCCAGCCCCTGGAGCTGCCCCTGGGGGCACTGGATGCCAGGGGTGACACCAGGCTCCCCCCTCTCTCCGCAGGTGAACGCGTGAGGCCATTGCAGTTGCCATGTCGCACCCTCATGAGCCCCCCCCCTATGACAAGGACCCCCTGTACCCGACCCCGCCGGGGGGGTACCCGCCGCCGGGGGGGTACCCGCCGCCAGAGGGATACCCTCCACCAGGGGGGTACTCGCAGCCTGGGGGATACCCGCAGCCTGGGGGATACGCGCCGCCTGCCCCCTATGGGCAGCCAGGCTATGGGTACCCCCCTGCAGGGGCACCGGTACCCCCCATGCCCACGCTGCCTATGAATTTAGGTAAGGAGAGCATCCTGTGGGGGGGACAGAACTGGAGGGGTGGGGGTGCCCCCTTGTAGGGGGCAGTGCCCTCCCATCCATGGGGGGCACCCATGGGCCAAGGGGGGAAGGATGGGGGCACTCAGGGAGCTTTCCCCCGCAGGGGACGACGGCATCGTGACCACTGACTGGGATGACAAGAAGGTCCGGCATGCCTTTGTCCGTAAGGTAGGAGTCAGGATTGGGGAGGGGGCACAGCCCCTGGCCCTGCCCCGGCCGGGGGTGACGGCCCCCCATTTGCCCCCTAGGTCTACGCCATCATCTCGGTGCAGCTATTGGTCACCGTGGGCATCATCTCCATCTTTATCTTCGTGTGAGTGTGGGCAGAGCTGCCTTAGGGAGTGGGGGGCCATTGGCTTTGGGGGGGCAGGATGGGGGCCTTGACAGGCTCTGACTGCCCCCCTGCCCCCCTGCAGCTCCCCCATCAAAACCTTCGTGAGCAGGAACGTAGGCGTGTACTACGCCTCCTAGTGAGTACCCCCTGAACGCCCCCTCCGTGAACCCCACCAGGTCGGGGTCTCCGTGCCCGGAGGGGTCTGGGCTGCCCTGCCCCCTTGTAGGTTGTGGCAGCTGGGGCCTGATCCTGCCTGGGGGCAATGGGTGGCCTCCCTGCCTCAGTTCCCACCCCCGCAGAGGGCTGGCAGGATGGGGGGGGTCCCAGCCCCTCTGCTGGTGGGGGCCAGGCGGGGTGTGACGGTCTCTCCCCCCCAGTGCCGTGTTCCTGGTCACCTACCTGACACTGGCCTGCTGCGAGGGGCCCAGGTGAGCACCCTTGGGGGGGCGGGGCATCCGGACCCCCAGGATCAGGGCCTGACCCATGTCCCGACTCCTTCCTTCCCTCCGCAGGCGGCGCTACCCCTGGAACATCATCCTGCTCGCCATCTTCGTGAGTCGGGGCTGGGGGGTCTGTGGGGAGGGGAGGGGAGGGGAGGGGGGGGCCTGCTCCCTTACACCCACAGGGGCCTTGGCCCACAGCTGACCCAGACCCCCCCTTCCGCAGACGCTGGCCATGGGCTTCATGACGGGCACCATCTCCAGGTACTGTGGCCCCCCCAACTCCCCCCGGCTCCTGGCATCTTCGTTAGGTGCCAGTTGGGAACCCCAGCTTGTCCTTGTGGGGTGGGGGGTGGTCTGGACCCCCCTAGACTGACCCCCCCCGCCTCCAGCTGGTACGACACCAAGGCTGTGTTCATCGCCATGATCATCACGGCCATCGTGGCCATCGTTGTCACCGTCTTCTGCTTCCAGACCAAGGTGAGGGGGACTGGGGGGTGGGGGGCGCAGCTGGGGCTCCGGGCCCCCCACTCCTGAGAGCCAGGGCAGAGCCCCTCTTCCTGGGCACGGAGCCCCCCTGGCTGGTGGGACCCCTCTCTCAACCTGGTGGGGGCACCCCCCCACCCGTCCAGCCTTGGGCTGACCTTTGACCTAGACCCTCCCACATGGCAAATATGGACCAGGCAGGTGCATTGCCCCGCCCCCCTATAACCGCCCCCCATGACCACCCCCCAGGTTGATTTCACCTCCTGCACGGGGCTGTTCTGCGTCCTGGGCATCGTCGTCATGGTAACAGGCATTGTGACTGCCATCGTCCTGTCCTTCAAATACGTGAGTGCGGGGTGGGGGTGAAATCCCCCCGCAAGGCATTGTGGGAGTGGGAGCAGCCCCCCCACTGTGCTGTCTGCTGAACACCTCCCGTGTCCCAAGCTGGTGCCCGGACTCGGCCTCCTGGCCGGGGGGAGCAACCCCCGGAGGGGGGCAGCAGCATGACCCCCTCCCTTCCCCCCGCAGATCTATTGGCTGCACATGCTGTATGCGGCCCTGGGCGCCATCGTCTTCACCCTGGTGAGTGGGGGGCTGGGCGGGGGGTGCCCACACTGGAGGAGGGGGCACAGAGTCGGTGGGCCTGGCCCTGACCGCCTGCCCCCTCTCCCCCGGCAGTTCCTGGCCTATGACACGCAGCTGGTACTGGGCAACCGGAAGCGGGCGCTGGGCGCGGAGGAGTACGTGTACGGCGCGCTGCGCATCTACACCGACATCATGCAGATCTTCCTCTCGGTGCTGCAGCTGGTCGGCCGCAGATAGAGCCCGTCTCCCACCCGCGCTGCCCGGCTCTGTGCGGCCCCCGGGGATACCGACGCACGGGGGGAGGCGGGCCCTTGCCTTATTGCCCCTGCCCCTCCCCCTCCCCAGGGCCTGGGTGTGTCCCAGCCCCGCCAGCCTGGGATGGGAGGTGCTGCGTGGGACGCCAGCTGACACGTGGGCACACGCACGTGCTCTGGACACGTGGCTGCACCCGTGTCTCTCTCCCTCCTGCCCCGGGGCTGCTACGTGCCTTAACGGTGCATGCACTGACATGGTGGCACGGTGCAGGGGAGGGTAGAGGGCCCCCAGCAAAAGTGGTGGGGCTCTGCTTGCTGCACCTGGCACCCCATGGCCAGCCCTGCCTGGGACCCCCCACAGCGCCAGGCAGGGGCTGAGCCTGCTTTGCCGACACCAAAGAGCCTGGACTAAGATGCTGCCAATAAAGTGCCCGTCTGACACCCGCCGCCTGTGCCTGTGCCTGTGCCTGCCCTCGTGGGGATGGGGTGGGTATCAGGCCCCTGGGCTGGGGGCACAAGACCTCTCCGGACCCTGCGCAGCTGTCTCACTGCACCCTGCTCTCTCCGGCCAGAGCACACACACTTGCAGGGTTTGTGCTGCCTCAGGTTTATTCAGGACCCGGCTAGTTGCGTCCCGTCTTGTGCAGGACCCCGCGGTACTGCTGCTCTGCCTCGGGCCCCACGTTGGCCATCTTTATGTTCCGGAGGCTCTGGAGCTGCTCAAGGCGGTTGCGGTCAACCTCGCGCTTGGTTAAGAGGAAGAGGAGGATGCCCGAGGGGAAGCCGATGGCCCTGGGGGGACCGGAGGGGTGGTTAGTGCCCTGGGCCTCCAGCCCATGCCCACCCCAACCTGTGGTGCCCCTCGCTCCCAATCCGCAGCCCCCTACCCCCATGAGATGCTCCCGTCTGTGCATCAGGCGCTGGGGCTGACCCGAACAGGTGGAGACCTCGTGGCGGCGGGCACTCACCAGGCCACCCCCACGGCACGCATGGTGTTCTTGGCCTTGCGCGTGGGGACGTACTCGATGGATTGCGGCCTCGAGGGGTCCAGCCTGGGTTGTGTCTCTGCCAGAGTCCGTGAGCTGCGGGGCTGCGGTGTGCGGACGCCGATGAGGCGCGCCGCCGCGGAGAAGAAGCCTGTGTAAGGGGGCAGCAGGGTCACGGGTACACGTAAGATTGAACCCGCATTACAGCGCTACCAGACCAGAGGCAGTGGGACAGTTGTCTGGGAGGGGAGGGGAGGCGGGTGGGGGGAAATGCAACCTCACCGCTCCCTGCTGGGAGTTAAGGCCCCCGCCGCACGTTACATTTATTACACAATTCACTGGTGAGCCCCACAATAAACATAGACGGGCCCCACCTGTAAAGTGCTCACCCCATCACCAGGTGGCACATGACACATATCCGATATGGCCAAGGGGCGAAATGTGTGATAAATGCTGAGCAGTGATGAGGGCAGGATCCACTGGGGACGTGGGGCTGGGGGCTCCCATCCAGCACAGCCATCCAACCTGGTCTGACCTCGGCCTGGCCTGGGGCCAAGGGGGGCAGCGCCTTGCTACAGCAGAGGAAACTGAGGCAGGGGGTGGGGGTGCAGGACCCTGCCTCTCCCGATAGAAGCTCTCGCAGGAGAAACGCGGATAGACGCGGCCCGCGTTAGTGCGCATGCGCAGTGCCCCCCCCCCCATGCAGCCTCCGGGGTGGGGGCGCTATCCCCGCCCTGCACTTACCCCGCAGCCTGGCCGCCGCCATGTTGTCTCCGCGCCGTCCCGACACGCCTCGCGCGGCGGCCGAGAGCGGGCCAGGGACTACACCCCCCAGCATGCCCCACGGCCCCGCGTGAGGCGCAGGGGACAACGTACCTTGCTGCGGGGGACGGGGCCTCGGGCGGTGACGCGCATGCGGATTGGCTGCAGCGGCCCAGTCCTCGCTAGCTATTGGCGGAGCTGCGCCCGCCCCTTCCCATCGCGCCCCGCTCCGGCGTTGAGGGGAACGGTGCCCAGCATGGAGCCCGCGGGCGGCCCCGGCCCCGGCCCCGGCCCCGGCCCCGCGGTGCTCTTCCACGGCGACGAGGAAATCATCGAGGTGGTGGAGCTGGGCCCCCCCGGCCCCGGTGAGCGCCCGCGGGGTCACGACCTCTCCCGTCCCCCACCCCCGCGGGGTCACGCCCCGCCCCATGCCCTCAGCCGGGCGGACCCAGCCCTGCCTCTGCCCCTCCCCCACCGTGCCGGGGGTGGGGACGCCCCCCACGGCCCCCCGTGCCGCAGGCTCTGACCCCCGGACCCCGCAGACGAGCTGGCGGCCGAGATGCAGGACGTGGACGTGGACGTGGACGAGGCCGAGTTCGAGGACGCCGTAGCGGCCGAGGGGCTGGAGGACGAAGCCTGGGACACGGAGCAGGAGGAGGAGGAGGAGGAGGTGGGGGGTGCGCGGCATGGCGGCCCCCCTGCCCCCGACGACAGCGAGGTCACCTTCGCCCGGCACTCGGGTGAGCCCCGTCCCCACGCGGCCGCGCGCGCCGGGCCGGGTACGGCTGGGCGCGGCCGGGCTGACGGCCGGCCGGACCTGTGTTCCCAGCCTCCGTCTTCTGCGTGAGCCTGGACCCGCGCACCAACACGCTGGCAGTGACGGGCGGCGAGGACGACCAGGCCTTCGTGTGGCGGCTGAGCGACGGGGAGCTGCTCTTCGAGTGCTCGGGTGAGGCGCCGCGCGCCGAGGCTGCGCCCGCGCTCGTGCCGGGACGTGGCTCGGTGGCCGCGCGTCGGGTTTGTCCAGGCAGCTTTGGGCAGGGCTCCCCGGCAGCAGCTTCCCCTTCTCCGCGCCCGCAGGTCACAAGGATTCGGTCACCTGCGCCGGCTTCAGCCACGACTCGGAGTTTGTGGCCACGGGGGACATGAGTGGGCTGATCAAAGTGTGGCGGGTGGACACGAAGGCGGAGGTCTGGTCCTTTGAGGTGGGCGACTTGGAGGTGAGGCGACAGCCCAGGGACCCAGCTGCCAAGCTGTGCCCAGCCTGGGGGTTGTGGGGGGCGGACTGGGTTGGGGCCCAGGAAGCAAAAGTGATCGATTCCTCTTGAAACTGGGGGCAGAGGGGGGGCTTGGCCTGGGTTGGGCAGGGGTGTTGGGGCTGGACAGTGGGGAGGGGGGTGCAGGCCAGGGTCACTGGGGTCTGAGGCCCAGGCATATCTTCGCTTGTGTCCACGGAGCGCCCGGTGCTGGTCCCCTCGCCTGCCATGGTGCCTGGGCTCCCTGCCCCCGGGCCTCATGTGTCCTCCCTCTCCCCAGTGGATGGAGTGGCACCCCCAGGCCCACGTCCTGCTGGCGGGCACGGCCGATGGCAACTCCTGGATGTGGAAGATCCCGGGCGGAGACTGCAAGACTTTCCAGGGCCCGGGCTGCCCGGCCACCTGTGGCAAGGTTCTCCCTGACGGTGAGGGCTACCCTGCCTTGCCCCAAGTATGGCATGATGGTCAGGGCATCGTTGGTGCTGGCTGCGGGTGGCCCCTATGGAGCACGGCAGGGAGGGTGTCCTTGGGCATGTAGGGGTGGGTCTCCAGGGCGAGTGGTGCCCCTGGGGGGGGTGATGAGAGCCACGAGCCCCTCCCTCTGCCCAGGGAAGAGAGTGGTGGTCGGCTATGAGGATGGCACTGTGCGTGTCTGGGACCTGAAACAGGGCAGCTCGATCCACGTCCTCAAAGGTAGGCAGGGCTTGTCCCAACCCGGGGGTGGCACCTGGTGCTGGGCTTGAGGGCTGTTGGGAGTGGCGGTGCCCTAGGGGCTCACACCGTGTCCTTCCCAGGCCAGGACGGGCACCAGGGCCCCCTGACGTGTGTGGCCAGCAGTAAGGACGGCAGCCTGGTTTTGACAGGCTCCGTGGACTGCCAGGCCAAGCTGGTGAATGCTGCCACCGGCAAGGTGAGTCTGTGTCACCTTGCGGCTGAGCTGGGGGGACACCCCTGGGTGGGGGTCTCTGCCAGTGTGCCACCCCTGGGAGCCTCCTGGGGTAGCTCGGCTGTGCCCAACTCCCTGCACTACACTGCTGCCAGCAGGGCCGACGGGCTGGGGTGCACCCTTGACCCATGGCGGATCATCCCTGCCTGCTGGAGCCCTCAGAGGGGGACTGCGGCTGTGTTCCTGGGGGTGGTGTGGCCCAGGCCCCCCTTACGACGTGGTGCCCCTGCCGTGGGATTGCTGCTGGGGTATCGAGGCCCTGGCGCTATCTCCATCCCCGGCTGACAGGCGTGCACCGTGTGCCGCAGGTGGTGTGCGTGTTCCAGGAGGGAAGTGCCGCCCTGCCGCCCCCAGCCGGGGGGGCCGAGGAGCCTGAGTCCAACTCCGTGGAGTCGCTGGGCTTCTGCAACGTGTGAGTGCCGGGGTCGGGGTCCGGGCCTGAGCCATGGGGTGGTGGGTGTTGGCAGCCAGGGTTCATGTGGCCTGTCATGTGATCTCTGCTCCTTGCCTGGGCTGCCCTTGACCACTGCATGGAGTAGGGGGTCTGCCTGTAACTTCCCCCTCAGCTGCTGGGGTAGTCTCTGCCCCTGCTGCCCCCTTAACAGTCTTCCCCACAGGATGCCACTGGCCGCCGTGGGCTACCTGGACGGGACGCTGGCCATCTACGACCTCTCCACGCAGAGCCTGCGGCACAAGTGCCAGCATGAGGTATGGGGCGGGCTGCCTGGGGGCTGGGCCTGCTGCTTCCAAGTGCCCCTGGGTGGGGGGTCCTTGACTGTCCCACAGGGGAGGGCTGGGGCTGTCCCCCCCCCCCGCCCTGTGTCCAAGTCGCCTGGATCCTGTCCCTTGGGGAGGGGGTCATTCTCTGCACCTTCCTGGGGTCCCGGTGGGGGCTGGCTTTGCCGCACCTCGAGGCAGTGACCCCTTGGCAGAGGCTCGTCCAGCTGGCCCTGGCGCCCTGGGGGCTGTGGCCGTGTCCAGGCTGACGTGGGCGCTGGGTGGCAGTCGGGCATCGTGCAGCTGCTGTGGGAGGAGAGTGCGGCCGTGGTGTACACCTGCAGCCTGGACGGGGCCGTGCGGCTCTGGGACGCCCGCTCCGGCAAGCTGCTCAGCGAGTACCGGGGCCACGGGGCTGAGATCCTCGACTTTGCCCTCAACAAGTGAGTGCCTGTATCCAGCTCCCACCGCTTGCTGGGGTGGGGGCCTGTTGTCTGTCCACGGGGCTTGATGCCTCCCTGCCATGTAGGAGGCTCCCAGGGCATGCTGGGCTGGGAGGGGTCAAGGGCAGGTAGGGGGGCAGAGGTGGGGGGTCCACGGGCAGAAGAGCAGCCCTGCTCAGCACCCGCTCCTTTCCTCTCCCCAGGGACGCCTCCGTTGTGGTGACGACATCGGGCGACCATCAAGCCAAAGTGTTCTGTGTGCAGCGCCCCGACCGCTAGCCGCACCTGCTTAGCGGGGGCAATGCATCGGGGGGGAGCGGGTTTTGTATCAGAGGACTTTTAAATGCTATAAATTATTTCCCAGAGCGGGTCTGTTCCGGTGCACTGCCGGCGCCAGCTCCCAGCTGGTTTGCGTGGCCCCAGAACCCATCACCTCCTGTGCCAGGAGACTGGCTGCCCTCGTGTCCATAGGTGTGGAGCCCCCCCTCCTGTTGGGCTCCCTCAGCCAGTGCCCACCTGGCCGGCTGCTGTACCCGGCTCTCCTTGCAGTGGGTGCTGGCTGGGCCATGGTGCCTGCCTCAGCACCCAGTGTGGGTGGGACTGGGCTCCTGCCTGGTAGCAGGTCCCAGTGCCTTGGATGCAGACCTGGGGGGGTAGGGCTTAGCCCCCTCCCTGCCCCCCATGGCACATACTAAGCCCCCTCCCAAGTCCTAGGGCAGGCTCAGGGCTGCTGGGGAGTATTAGAAATCTGGATACCAGGGAGGGGCTGGTTGGAGGAGGCTGCTCTGATTGGTTCCCAAAAAAAGGAGTGGGGGCACAGGCTGGCATCCAAGCAGGGCTGGGGGATGCCAGGCAGTGGTGCCCCCAGGGCTGAAGGGGTTAAGGCAGGGGCTGCTGTCACTCCCAGGAGCAGCCACCAGGGGGCACTGCTGGCACAGGCCATGGCTGGGGGGTCCTGCACACGCAGGTGATATGCCCTGCACACGCCTCACATGGGCTCGCACCCACCATCCTTTCATCTTCCCCACCGCCGAGGCTAATGAGAGCCCACCTCCGGCTGGGCACCTGTGGTGGCAGTGGTACCTGCCCGCAGCCAGTGCGGGGGGGGGGGGGGCTTCCACATGCACCAGGACCGGGTTGCTGTGCCCCCACAGTCGTACCTCATGAGCAGTTACATGCCTGAGGCACGTACACACACCACTTGTGCCCCCACTTCCACACGGGGAGGCCCATCTCCACCCCCTACCACCAAGTGCCAGGGGGCACAGATCATGCCCACTGCCCCCGCTTCCTGCCATGGCCTGGGGTGGGGGGGGAGGCAGCTTGCCCCTGAGCCTGCATGGTACCCCCGTGCCAGCACAGAAAGCCATGGCACTGCCTGGCACAGGACAGAGACCTTCCCCCTCCCTTGCCTCCCCATCAATGCGGAGCCAGCACGTGGGAGGCAGAGCTGCTTTATTGCGGCACCCAGCAGGGAAGGAAGAGTGGCAGCAAAGACGGGGACACCCCATGACCCCCTGAAGCCAGAGCCAGCAGAGCAAACTGGAGAGGGCTGGGGCCAGACTGCCATGCCCAGCCTGACTCCTTCCCCCTGCCCAGCTGGCATGGAGCCACCCTGTTTATGCAGGGGCTAGCGGGCAGCGAACGTCTTCCCCCTGTGGAGGCAAAGGCAGGTGTTGGGGCCAGGCTCTGCACATGGCACCAGCAGGTAAGGGGCAGAGCCCTGGGGCAGTGCCACCCCCTTGTGCGGTGCCAGGGTGGGTTGGAACTGCTGCCCCCTCCTCAGCCAGCCCCCCGCTTGCCAGCTTGGCACCGCTTCTACCGCCAGTTGCCCTGGGCCCACACAGGGATGCCCACGGGGCATGGAGAGGACGGTGTGAACATGCCTGGCCTGTAAGGCTGCTCCGGGAGGTGTGAGGCCCCAGGGAGAAGGGGGGAGCCCTGTGTGCTGTGGGGGAGCACTGGTGCCAGGGCACTGGGGGTGTGCCCTGGCAGTACCTATCTGCACTGCCTGTCCTGGCCTCAACTGCGCTGCCTGGCTGCTCTGTGCTCCGCGCCTGCCGGGGCCTGGCGGTGGCTGGACACATGCCCAGCCCCGAGCAGGCTCCTGTGGAGGACAAGGGAGGGGGCAGGCATGAACACGGGGAGGTGGGTGGGTGCAGGGACCCGGCTGCCCCACATCTAGTGGTCACAGGGGCTCGTAACGGCCAGTGCTGGCACTAGCTCCAACCAGCCGCCACAGGGGCTTCCGCATCACCACAGGATCAGGCGGCCCCAGGTGCCATCCTGCACATCCCCATCCCCATCCTCGGCATGTTGTGCTGCCCTGGGCTTTGCTGTTGCTTGCGGCACTCTGAGCCCTGTCCATCCCTGACGGACCGCGTCCATTTCACAGATGGGCAAACTGAGGCCGAGCATCTTTCAGCCAAGAGGGACTGGATGCAGCTGCAGATGCTGAGCATGTCCCTGCTGCCAGCTCTGTTTGGGGCCTTCCCCTTCCCCCTCCACCCCCAGGGGTTATAGCTGGGCACAGACACCAGCCCAGCAGGGACCCTGCAGCCACTGAGGGCTGAGGCTCCGAGCCTGCCCTGGGCTCCATGCTGTCCTCTGCTTGGTGGGCAGCCGAGCCCAGACAGGACAGAGCCTGCTCGCCCTCCATTCAGGACAAGACTCAGCCGCCCCCCTTGGGCTTCCCGGGCACTGCCCTTTGGGGCGAGAGGAAAGCCCATCGGCTTCACCTTCCCTTGCCAAGGGTGGCCCTGGCCTGGGGGCGTAGCAGGGAGGCAGCTCCGGCCCTCGCTGGCTGCCCAAGCACCCGGTGGCCTGAGAGCTGGGCAAGGGGAACCGAAGGTGATGCCTGCCAGGGGCAGGGAGGGGAGAGACACTCACGTGATTGTTTTCATCTCCTTCTTTTCGGCATCAGGCCGGGCTCGGTTCAGCACCTTGAGGAAGTCAGACGTCTTTGCCCGCATGCGTGTGTGGATGTAGGCCTGGGGGGACACAGGCGAAGCTCAGGGATGCCAGCCTAGGCCTGCTCCGGGGCAGGAGGGACCAGGCGGAGATGTGCTGGTGAGCCTCCCGCCCCCCCGGTACTGACCTTGGAGCACTTGATGTGATAGTGCAGGTAGTCACGGAAGGTGTGGATCAGGTTGATGGTGTTGTCCCGGGCTGCAGCGTTGGTGTGGCGGGGGAACAGTACTGGAAAGCAAGCGGAGGGTGGCATGGTTACTCTCCATCCATGCCGGGTACCGGCTCGGAGACCACTGGCAGCAGAGACCTGCCCTTTCCCCGTATTTACTTAAATCTAAGACAACCCCACCTCCATGGTGGAGAATGAAGCTGTAGCGGGAAGGGGGATAGGGACAAATTCAAGAGCACCCTCCCCATAATGATATCCTACATTGGCCTGGGAACTGGTGAGGAGACCTGTACATTTTTCACGTGCACGCACGCACTCTGTGTTTTAAATTCAGGGTTGACTTAGATTCGAGTGCATCTGGTAGTGGACACCGGCAGGCTCCAGGCACACTGGAGAGCTTAAGGGTATGTGCCTTTCCTGAGCTACCAGATGGTGAAACGTGGTTTACCAGTGCCACCTCTCTCAGGATGGGGTCCCCCGACAGCTCTGTGCCAGCTGGTGGGGCAGAGTGCCATCTTCAATCCTGCGGTGATGGGGAAAAAGGCCCAGGGGGTTCTCACCTGAACTCGTGTCCCAGCCAAAACCCAAGCAGCAGATAAGCCCGGTCTCCCCGGAGAGACTGACACAACGGGAAGCATCACAAGGCCCCTTTACAAACCCACGGGGTATCTGTGCTTTGAATCCAGTACCCGACTGCTCCCTGCAACCCCAGGAGGAGAGAGAAGAGCTGGAGAAGGTGTGGAACAGGGCAGCAAGGATACTGGGGGCTGCTTAGCGGATTCCTGAGGGGAGAGACTGAGGCCAGGCCGGGTCTGAACCAGCACAGGGCAGCTTGGATGTTTCTCCACATTTCCACTATGGAGACTGGGTCCAGCAGGGCTGGCTCCGGGTGCCCCAACAAGCAGCGCAGCTGGGAGAGCAGAGCAGCCACGGCGCCTCAGCCCTGGGGAACACCTGCCGCGTGCCACCCTCCACGCTCAGCTCCGGCCTTGTGAGTCAAACACAGTTTTCCTGGAACAGTTCTCAGCCCTCAGTCCTTGGCACCATGTGTTGTGGTGGGGGCTCTCCCCAGCCTCTAGATTAGAGAGAAAGGCCAGAGAGCGTGGTCACTGTGGTGGCCCCAAGGGAAGTTGAGTCCATCTGCTATAGGGATGTCCCAGGCTGCTCAGGCTTGCTGGTTGCCACTTGGGGCTCGGAGGGAATCCCCCGCATTGCTGCTCTATGCAGGGATGAGTCTCCAAGAAGCCATTGTGTGCAGCAAGGCAATGCCATATTTCTAAAAGAGGTGGCAAAAGTTACAACCCCCTGAGCAAAACAGAAGGTGAGAATTGCAAAAGCAGCAAGGCAGAAAGCGTTGGAGATCCTGAGAGATGCCTTGAAGAACAAGGGCCTCATGCTGATGGAGATGCCCCAGGGCCCGATTTGATGTGGTATCAACAAGCCCAAATTCTGGATGGCACGCTATGCAGTCCTGACTCAGCAGTGGGTGAGAGATCTCATCTCGGTGCTGGAGGAAGCCAAGTTCATGGGGGCTCCTTCCACTAAGAAACTTTGTGTGGGTTTATTCAAAATCTGAAGACAAAACCACTGATCTGGGTCCACGGTTCTGGGAGACAGAGTCACCTTGGCAAAGATTGCCAGCTGGGGACTTTAATCCATGAGGCCTCTCGCCTCCTGGGTTTGTGCGACATCACCTACAAGCCAGTCAGCTTCTATGTTACCTGCAAGGGGCTGATGGTGAAAAACAAAGCAAGAAACCAAAACAGGCCAAAATTTCTTCCTCTGTTGACTGGGAGGCTAAATGCCAACAACATCAAGTACGAGTCTGAATGGACCCTACAGCACAGTGGGAAAGATACTCCTGCTACGGGGAGACTGCGAGGAGCTCCGTCTGTGCCCAATGAGCTCTTCACCTGTCTGAACAACCACAGGTGAGTAACATCTGTTTCCAGCAGATGCAATTGTGTGGGGGTTTCCCTGCGAGACCCAGTGCCTGCAGGCCCCAGCACCCTTGCAGGATGTGTCCGCTTCTTTCCATGCCTGGGGACTGGTCAAAGGGGACACGCCCGGCTAACAGATCAGCCAGCAGCCCCAGCCCACAGCTGCCCCTTCCCCACCACTATCTCTTCTGATGCAGTTCAAACATTGGTATCAATGGTCTGCAACAGCAAGTGCAAGAGGCACAGGCCAGGCCTGGGCCAAGTGCTCCTTGGGAGGCAGCAGCCGCACTAACAGAGCATTAACACTTTAGACCTATGGAATAATTTCCCTCTTTTCTCTTTTCTCCTTTAGTGAATTATTAAGGAGAAGCACTGATAAAATGTTGAGGAAGAAGGTGCTTCTGGCCTGGGACAGGCCACAGTAGCACGTAACGGCACTTGAGGCAATTGCTGATGCTGTGGATGAGGTTCACAGAGAAGCCACGACAGCAAACACTGCTGGAGGGAGAGCGGACAGAGAGGCCTGCAGAAAGGTGGGTGTGCTCATGCTGCCTTGGTGGGGGCAGGCAGGGATTTGCCCCCTGCTCAGCCTAGCTGGCTGGGGGGTTCCCCTCCCTCTGTAGCGGGGGCACGGCCTGGTCCTGGGCTCTCTCTAGCACCTACCAACCCCCCTGGCAGCAGCAGGACATTGGCAGCTGCAGCCCCTGTATCCCAGGGGCAGGGGTGATGCCTGGGGCTGTGTCAGGGGTGACTGTGTCCTGTGACGCCGAGGTCAGACATGGGGTTTGTCTGGGGGTTTTGGACAAGAATGATCCTGTCTTGGGCTGGATATGACCCCACAGTTCCCTGCCAGCCCCACTGTGCTTGGATTCTACAATTCCCAAGGACCATTTTAGGAAACCCACCCCCAGCTTTTCCCCCTGGATACAAGTCAGTCATCCTACACCATGCCCTTGAACTGTCACTATCTTTGCAAAATCCTACAGGAGAATCACATAACAAAGGAAGGACCCAAGGGGTTAAGTGCACCAATATAAACCTGAGCTGGAGACATTTCTGGCTTGGTGCTTTTCTGAATGTACAAAAATACAGTGGGGTTGAAGCCACAGTCAGCTGGAGGTCAAGCCCAAAGTCCCTGAAGGCATGAAGGCCTGCTGTTGCAGATGACATCAAGCTGGAGGGAGTAGTCTGGAGGGTCGGGTGAGGCTTCAGAGTGACCTCGACAAGCTGGAGGATTGGGCCAAAAGGAATCTCCTGAGGTTCACCAAGGACAAGTGCAAAGTCCTGTACTTAGGAGGGAGTGATCCCCTGCACCAGTGCAGGCTGGGGGTGATGGGCTGGGCAGCAGCTCTGCAGAAAAGGACCAGGGGGGACAGGGGACAAGAAGCTGAACAGGAGCCAGCAGTGTGCCCTTGGTGTGCAGAAAGCCAACGGCAACCCAGTCTGCATTGGGAGGAGCGTTGCCAGCAGATGGAGGGCAGCGATTCTTCTCTCTATTCAGCACTGGGGAGGTCACATCTGGAGTGATGTGTCCAGCTGTGGGCTCCCCACTACAGAAAGGATGTGGACACATGGGAGAGAGTCCAGAAAAGAAAATGTTTTTGGGGCTGGAGAACAGGACTGGTGAGGAGAGGCTGAGGGAACTGGGCTGATCTAGTCTGCAGAAGAGAAAACGGGGATTTGATAGCAGCCTTCACCTCCCTGCAGGGGGGCTGCAAAGAGGATGAAGCTGGACTGGTCTCAGTGGGGGCAGATGACAGGACAAGGAGCAATGGGCTCAGGTTGCATCAAAGGAAGTTGAGAGTGGATTTTAGGAAAAACTCTCATTAAGAGGGTAGTAAATCACTGGAAGAGGTTACCCAGAGAGGTGGTGGCATCTCCATCCTTGGCAGTTGTTAAGACCCAGCTAGACAATGCCCTGGCTGGGATGATGTAGTTGGGGCTGGTCCTGCTTGGAGTAGGGGGTTGGACTCGATGTGACCTCCTGAGGTCCCTTCAACTCTCACTTTCTATGAGTCTGTAATTCTCTGACAGCCCAGAACACCGCAGAGCCATAGCACCAGCCACATGCTCAGGTCATGCCTCTATTTGCTGAAGGAAAAGGTATCTGCAGACATCTTCGTGGCCAGACAAGCTACACCAGGGGGCTCAGCCCAGGGCCCATGGATCTGGCAGTGGGGGAGCGATGGCACCACTCTCCTTGCTGCCAAATTTCTGGACTGATGGGAGCCCTCAGCCCTTTGTGCTAAACTGGGCCCCCAATCACAGCACGCAGGACTGGGCAGGGGTGGCACTGGAGCCCCAGACCCAATCCCTGTGTGGGGAACCGGGAGGGGGTTCTGCCAGGCCAGCAGGGCCCAATCTCAGCATGTGAAGGGGGCAGTGCCAGGACCCCCCAAATCAGCCAAAGTGGCAGCCAGCACTAGGAGTGCTTTAGAGGGAAAGGTCTAAGGCCCTTCTCAGGGTTGGACGGTTCCAGTCCGACCACAGCCCATATTTCATAGATTTCATAGACATTAGGGCTGGAAGGGACCTCGGGAGATCATCGAGTCCAGCCCCCTGCCCAAAGGGCAGGAAGTCAGCTGGGGTCATAGGATCCCAGCAAGATAAGCATCCAATTTACTCCAGCTGTAACCTCAAGAGCTTTCAGAGACAGCTGGGGACATGGTGACGAGTTCCCAGCTCCCGCTTCTACACCTACAATGTTTGCCCACGGTCCGTTTCTGCTCAGCCACGTGGCCTCGTCGCCAGAAACGCAGAGCCAAATCTTATAAAACCTGAGTGAGTTAGGAGCCAACCTCCCATTTTCCAAAGCCACCTAAGTATAGACAGATAAAGCCAAGGTGGCGCTCCAGCGGGGAACCTGCTAGACGCAACTTACCGAAGGTGATGTAGCCAATGTTGTCACCCACAGCAGCGTCGGTGTCCTTCAGTTCCAGGGGGGGCTCCCGGTGGCTGAACAGCACCTGGGGGGCTGTGTGGCTGGCACGTCGCCCCTCCTTGAATTCCTGGCATGGAGAGAAAGCTGAAAGTGAGTCTGTGGGTTTGGGGTCGTGTGCACAGAGTTCCCAGCCCGTGGACACGAAGCCTGGCTGCAGGACCCGAGACATCCCTGTCCCGAGCTAGACCTGAACATCTCCATCCGAGTGGGGGCAAATGGATAGGAGGGAGTCCCAGGGAGTCATTCAGGGCCGCAGGGGCAAAGACCTGCTACGGAGATTTGGAACCTGCCCAAAAGGCCGGGGTCATTCGGATGGAGCCTTATCCCCCTCCCTGCCAGTGAGGACAAGCCTGAGACACAGGCAAGGGCCTTCTCCACAGCCAAATTATATCCCGGAGCCGTGGATCTGGCAGGGAGCTACAGGGTTACGTCCAGCCTGAGGCAGGATCAGCCCTGTCCGAACCTCCCAGACAAACCCGATGTGAGACCTTGGAGCTGCACAACACCGTTGCCCCTGACACAGCCACAGGCATCGCCCCCATCCCTGGTATACAGGGGGACTGCAGCTGACACCATGCTGTTTCTATAAATGCCTGTCGATATATGCTTGAAACCCAGAGCAGAGGCCACGCCCGTGACAGGAAGGCACACCAATCCCCAGTCCTTATTAATCTGACCCCGGATTCAAATTCTTTCCAGACCCCAAATATGGGGTTGGTTTGACCCTGACTGGAGGGACAAGACCTTCCCAGCCAAGAGCCTCCAGCTTTCATCCCAGCAGGAGCATTGGCATTGCCCGAGCACAGACCCAGCCTGGGCTGCAGCCAGCACCCAGCGACTCAGAGTCTTAAAAACACCCTGATGAGTGTAGCAAAAGGTTGGGGGGGGTCCCCCCCAGCCACACATGGCAGCCAGCACAGCCTGGGTCACCCCCAGCAGAGCATGGGCATCGCTGCACCTTGATCCTGCCTGCCCAGCACCTGTCCAGCCTCTCCTTGGACCTCCAGTGCTGGATTGTCCGCTGGCCCTGGCATCTCCCCTGCGGCCTCCCTGCCCAAGCAGTGAAGAAGTGTTTCCTGAGATCCAACCTAAACCTGCTTTGCTGCAACTTCAAGCCATGGATGTGTGGTCTGCTCTGCAGCAGGAGAGAGAAGCTTCTCTCTCTCTTCTCTCTGGAGCCCCCAGGCCCCTGCTGGCTGCTTCCAGGTGGCCTCTGAAGCCCCTTTCCCCTCAGCAGAACATGCCTGGCTCCCTTGGCCTCTCCCCGCAGGACCTGCCTTCCCAGCCCTTGACCATCCCTGTTGCTGCCTCTAGCCCTTCTTCAGCTTCGCCACGGGCTTTTTGCAGCATGGAGCTCAGAACTGCACACTTGCAACTTGACGCCAAAGGCAGAAGCAGCTCAAAGAGCTTCCTCCTGCCCGAGGCAGCTGGCACCAGTCAGGTTTTCCCCATAAGCGGAACAGCTGAAGTTCAACACCCATCAGACAGTGCAACATCGTGTCGGGGGAGACCTAGGATGATTCAGCAGCTGGAAGCAGCCAGACCCTTGGGGACATCACCCAGCCCCACTGGTTAAGCCCACGATTTTACAGAGCTGAAACTGGGGGAGCTCAGAGTTAACACCAGGCACGCGGGGCTGGGAGTGCTGGCAGGAAGACTCGCATCCAGAGCAGACGCCTAGCTCGCGACTCACACCAGAAACAATGCAGAGGATCCAATGACTACGTCCTGGATGTGTCTGGTGGCTGGGAGGGATACCACAGCCATTGGTCTATGAGGATGCAACGTGGCTAGCACCCGGCTCAGCACCAGCTCTCTGGCCTCATCCCCCTTGTACCCCAGAATATGATGTGTGCCCAGCTCCACAGGCCCCAGTACAAGCTTCTGACACGAGACTCAGCCGCAGCCAGGGTTTCGCAGGACTCATGCTCAATGTCGGTACCATCTCAGGGCACTGCGTGTGGAGAGGGCGCCCCAACACACGGATGGCGTGTGGGGTCAGGAGCTGCAGTGTGACTGAGCGGCAGCACAGGTTTCACAAGAAAGCGCTTGCCTGTGCAGAGCTCAGGCACGTGGACAATGCATTCAAATGCAACCCTAACCACGTGCTTTACAGAAAAGGGTGGGTTGGGAGCCAGACACGCTTCAGGCTTGCACTGCTTTCGTGCTATGGCTTTAACAGGCACCGTCTTTGGGACGAAGAGGGTAGCACCCACCCAGATGCAGCCCAGCATGGACTGGGACTATACCCCTTCCCCCAACCCTGCTCTGGCTGCTCCCTGTGATGGGGTTTTTAAGCTTCTCCCAGAGGCATGAGGTGTTGGCTGCAGCCCAGGCTGGGGGCTGTGTCAATGCTTCTGCTGGGATTTAAATCTGGACGGTCCTGGCTACATGGTCCTGCCCCTCTGCTCAGGTTCAGACTGACTGCTGTATTTGGGGTCAAGAAAGAATCTTACCCTGTGCTCAGAGTAGGATGGACTGCGGGGGGGTGGGGGTGGGGAGGTTGTTTTCCTCTGTAGCGGGGACACTGCCTCTGCCTGGGATCTCAAGTGTATATTAAGATTTTATAGAAGTAGGACATTGGTGGCCGTGGCCTCCCTGCTCTCCCAGAGCCGTGTCAAGGATGACTGTTGTGTTGCTAACGGGGTGGCCTATGGGTTTGTCTGGGATGGTTTGGGCAGGGCTGATCCTGCCTCAGGCAGGGGGGTGGACTGGATGTGACCTCTGGAGCTCCCTTCCAGCCCTGCTGCTCCAGGACTCTGATTCTAGGGCACCCCAGAGCACAAAGTGGGTAAGACGCGCTTGCCATACCTGCATGAACACTTTCCCGATCACCACGTCGTCATCGTCCTTGAAAACCGTGCTGAAGACAACTGTCACGCGGTCCTTCTTTGCCTCGACGTACCTGGACAGGGCGAAGGAGGAAGGAACACAATTGACATCTAGTGGGTCAGACCCTAGGTCCGTCTTTCTCCATCTCTTGTATTGCAGGGCAGAAGAGAGTGGAGCTGGAGGGAGAGTGCCCGTGTCTGAGCAGGGTTTTCCCTGGTTCCTCTCCCTGCAGCCTCCAGCATTGAAAGTCCAGGAAGTTTTGATGCAGAGGCCGTGTCCCTCACACCCTGCTCTGGAGCCACCGATGCCCTGTCCTCCCAGCACATGTCCAGTCCCTGGTGAATCTGGCTGAACTCCACTTCCACCACATCTGGAGACAACGAGCTCCATCCTTTAATTCCACACTATGTAAAAAAACTTTGTGTCATTTTCAGCTGACGGCCTATTTGCTCCATGCTGTGACCCCTCGTTCTTGTCAGGTGAGAGACAGTCAGTAATAAATCCCCAGGGACCTTCTTTGTCATTTAGTGTTTTGGAAACCCTTCTCATGTCTCCCCTCAAGCATCTCTTTCCTAAACTGACCAGACTTGGCTTCCTTAGTCTCTCCACCTAGGGAAGCCCCTCCCACAGCTCTTAGCATCCTTGTTGCCCTTCTTTAGACTTTCTCTAGATCTTCTATCTCTTTGTGGAGGTGCAGGGACCAGAGCTGGGCACAGCCTTCCAGGTGTGAAGCAAACCTCCTCCGAGCAAAGGCTGGGGACCCTGGAAAAGCCCTGACGTGGAAAACAAGGTATGGCTACCGTGTGCAGCAGAGGTGGACAAGATGCAGCCACCACAGGTGCTCAGATCAGAGCATTCATGTGATAAGTGACGAGGTGCATGGCAGGGAGCACGTGATAGCAACTGCAAGAGAGCAGCTAGAGGCAGGGATGGCTGCTAGAAAACATGACAGCCCCTTGTCCCAGGCACTGCCCCTTCCCCAGGGAACAGGGCGCTTCAGCCAAGTCTGAAACTCCAGGAATAAGAGGGTCCTCAATAGGCTGTTTGGCAACATTCATGTACAGCCTGTAGGTCAGACAGACAAGTGGTGCCTTCATGATGGACCTCTCATGGACCGAAACAGCACCAAGGAACGTACTGCTCACCATGGCTTCCTACATATCTGAACAGAGGTGCAGGGCATGTACACACCTGGCAGCCAGGCCTGGGATTCTGTGCAGATGAACTTGTTGGGAGATGCGTGGTTGCACCTGTGTGTGCTCTGCATGCCTACATCATTGTGTTGTCTCGGTAACAGATGAACACATTGGCATCAGGGCAGGAGTGTGTGTGACTGCATATGTATGCATGTACATGCACACGATTGCCTTTTAGTCCTGTTAATAGATTAACATGTTGACAGTGACAGGGCAGACATGTGCATGCACGTGTGCACCCTCCCTACATGCTTTCATCAGCTCTCAGTCCTGTTAATGAATGAACATTTCAGTAGCATCAGAACAAGTGCGTGTGCCCTACGCGCTTACATCATGTCACTGTCCTGGTAAGTGGTAAATGTGTTCGCAGTCTCAGGGCAGGTGCATGGGTAGATGTGCATGCACATGTGTGTACATGCACATGTGTGACTACATGCTTACACCATCTCATCATCCCAGTAATGGATAATGTGTTGGCTGTGTCAGGGCAAGCATGTGTGTGAGTGCACACACGTGCATGTGTCGTATGGGTTTATATAATCTCTTACTCCCAGTAACAGATGAATGAATGTGTTGATAGTGTCAGGGCAGGTGTGTCCATGTGCACACTCTACATGCTTACATGGTCTCGTCATCCCGGTAGTGGATGACCGCCCTCTTCTCCCCCTCCTTCCCTTCTTCCTGGAACTTGAAGTACTTCTCAAAGACAGAGGCGAAGCAGTTGCGCTTCAGCATGCCGGCCTGGTGCACCAGAGCATCCTTGCCGGCAGGGAGGTTTTCCAGGTCGTAGAGTAGTGACACGTTGTAGCCTGCAGAGGGACAGAGCTCAATGAGCACAGGATAATATTCCCCCTGCTCCAAGCCCTGCCAAGGCCCCCTTCCCCAATTTTTATCACTGCTGGACATGTCATTGTGGGTTCGAGCTGCTGTGCAACTGGGTTGAGCCGAGCTGTGGACCCACAAACCCTCTGTTCTTCCCATTTCAGAGACGGGGGCAACAGCACAGTGGTAGGGGGTGTGTAGAAAGAGCTGCTATCACAAGTAACCCCAGTTTCCTTAGAGCCTCAGTCTCCAGCAGAACAAATGTCCCAACAGTGACACTTTCCCCAGGGTGGGATTGTGAGATGCGTGGCAACAACAGCCAACACCATTGCCCCCAGCCCTCTCTGAACACTGAAAGCTCCTCTGCTGTGCTAGGAGCCCTGGCTCCAAGCCCAAGAGCCTGGCACCCTGCCCAATGCTACTTGGTTCTGCCAAAGCTCAGGAGGAAATCGTCGTGGGCATGTCCCATGCATGTTTCCCGGGGTTTGACAGGCTCAGGCTTACCCGACTCAGGAGTTACCAGGTAGCTGCCATAGACTCGCTTCAGTAACTAGGAGAGAAGAAAGGAGATGTTGGCACCTGCCAGACCCCACACTCTTCTCCTCCCGTCAGCCCCTCTGCTGACGGGGCCTGAGGCAGGGACCGAGACTGGCTTGGCTTCTGGCCTGGAGCTAAGGCCCCAGATCTCAGGCCTCTGCACAGTCAAGCCCTAAAGGCCCCGTCAGCTGACCACTATATAGTCGGCTTCCCCCATTTTTATGGGACTAGTTTCTGCTTCTGTTCAAGGCAAATCCCCATGTCTTCCCTGATCCCACAGCTTGCAGGGTGCTACAGGACCCTCCCTCAGAACAGGTGCTTCTGTTGGGTTTTTAAATGAAGGCATTTCTAGGCCCTATGGCTGTGGGGGAAAGTAGAAGACAGCACAGATTTGCATCTTATATATGTATGTACACACGCACGCACACACTTTTGTTAGTCTGTATATATGTATGTATTTATAAGTATGCACACAGGCATGTGTGTATATAACACACATATGTAAATTAACCAAAGTGCATGAGTGTATATGCGCGCACACACACAGACACACAGACACAGCCTGTTGTATAGCCTAGCCCAGCTGGGCCAGGCCAGGCCAGGCTATACAGCACAAGGTTTTACAGGCTAACTTTATGATTATTTATATACCCTATATACACACATGTACGCACACACGCTCCCCTCTGGTTTGCCTATCAGGTGCAGCTCTACCCGGCCGTCTACCTGATTTCAGACTAACACAGTAAACCCCGTCTCTGTTGTGGGGAAAAGCCCGAATTGACTCGGTTCACCTAACAGATGCAGTATCACCTTTTGGGCCCTATAGAGAGCCTGAGAGGACAGCTCAGAGATGACAACTAGCCCCCACACCCCAGGCAGCTAGGGGATTTGGCGATTCTCAGATAAAAACCCAACTCTTCCTCAGCAAACAGGGCCTGCCCTTTGCCCCCGGTCCCCTCTGGGAAGAACTGGGTTACAAGCTCTGGTTTAAGGACTCCTAGAACCTTAGAGAAGGGAGGGAAGAGACCTTGAGAAGCTGCATCAAGTCCAACCCCCTGCCCGAGGCAGGATTACCCCGTCCAAGCAAACCCCATGTGCGACCTTGGAGCTGCACGACACTGTTGCCCGACACAGCCCTGGGTATTGCCCCTGCCCCCGGGATACAAGGAGGCCGTGGCTACCAATGTCCTGCAGCTGTGAGGGGGCTTGGTGGGCACTGGAGAGAGCCTAGGTGCAGGCTGTGCCCCTGCTGCAGAGGGAGGGGAAACCCTCCCCAGCTGGGCCAGGCTGAACAGGGGGCAAATCCCTACTCCCGCAAGGCAGTGTGAGCAGGGGGCAAGAGCCTGTAGCCAGGACCCTGCAGGGCTCAGTCCCAGCAGGAGCACTGACACAACCTGGGCACAGCCAGAGCCTGTGCTGCAGCCAGCACCCAATGCTTCTGAGGGAGGCTTAAAAATAACCCCCCAGTCACACAAAGGGCAGGAAGGCAAACAATTCCATCCTGGCCCCATGTGGCAACTAGCAAAGAAGCTGTGGACCCAGAGCTGGTGTCCAACACACAGCCTGGGAATGCAGGGTCCAGATGTCCAGGTATTTGAGCACTGCAGCAGCCAAGATCACTGACTAGAGCCACCCACGACCCAGCCCCACTACGGCAGGTGCATGGTGGGAAGGAGCTTCTGTGCCAGGCAGCTTGGAGAACATCCTGGGAGCTGAGCTGCTTGCAGCAGCGCAGAGAGCTCACCTATAAGTTTATCGGGGTGACCACCAGGATCTGGGGGAACGTTTGTTCACCAGAGCACCCCAAGGGATGACGAGGTCGAACGGTCACAAACTCCTGCAAGACCGTTTCAGGCTGGACGTAAGGAAGAATTTCTTTCCTGTCCGAGCCCCCAAGGTCTGGAACAGTCTGCCATCGGAGGTGGTTCAAGCGCCTACATTGAACACCTTCAAGAGTAAATTGGATGCTTATCTTGCTGGGATCCTATGACCCCAGCTGACTTCCTGCCCTTTGGGCAGGGGCTGGACTTGATGATCTCCCGAGGTCCCTTCCAGACCTGATGTCTATGAAATCTAGGGAGAGCCCCTGCTGTGTCGCAGCTCCGAGAGTGCGGTCATGGGAGGGGAAACATCTCATGGCAATGGGATTGATTAGCCTGGCAACAAAGTTCAGGGGTGTTCCCCCACCCCAGGCATGAGGCACGTGGATCTTGACTCAGCAGGGAGCTGCAGAGCACTGACATGACCACATCAGCGAAGGCAGGGGTGTCAAACATTGACCCCCCCCATTAAGCGTCCAGCTCCGCATCCGAGCAGACCCCCATGGGGCAAGGCACACGTCACATTAGACAGGGCTCTGACACATATGGTGCCCAGGACTGTGCTGCATGAGCAGATATGTGCCATATAGATCCTGGAGTGCCTGGAACAGGCACATGTAGCAGAGTGCATCCGGGGCGTGTCGCATAGATCCCAGAAGTGCTACACATGGTGCCTGTCCTAGGGCACGTACTGCACATGACACCCACCCCAGAAGGTCCAGGACTATGTCACATGTTGCGCCTGCTCCAGCTGACCTGGGAATCACGCCACACGTGGTGTAAGCAAGCGCCATGAGCAGTGCGGGTCCCTGATCGGCTGGAGTGGGCACTGTGTGAGGGGTGGTGGTTCTGAGCACAAGCCATGGGTGTTGCAGTCCAGCCAGATGAGCACTGTGTGCAGCCCAGGTCTCAGGCCAGCTGGAACGGGCATTGTGTGCAGCAGTTCCCAGAGCAGGCACCACTTGTGGTGTGGTCCAGCTGAGGCAGATGCCACTGAACACTCACCTGCTCCGAGATCTGTGCTACAGGCCCCTGGCCAGACCATGCACACATGGTGCCCAGAGATCCATGCCACACACAGCATGGGTCCCAGACTGGTTAAGCCTGGCACTGGATCCGGTAGGCTGAGAGAAGGGGAAAAGGGGGTGGGAGCCCATGGGTCAATTTGGCCCCAGGTCACTCAGCTGGCTTACCAGGCTAGAATAACGTGAGAGCCCTGGGCTCAAGGGCTCTGCCTCCAGAATGAGGTGACCGGCACTTCTCTAGCAGTGGCTGAGGACAGAAATGACATGGAGCCAGGACAGGCTGCTATGCCCTCCTCACAGTGCAGAGGGCTGGGGAGACAACCAAGGGCAGAAGGGGACCCTCCTTGGGTGCCCTCCAAGAGGAATCAATTATTCGAAGGCTCTGATTCTACAGTACTAGGCCCCTTTCTTCCTCCACGCCCAGTGCTACTTCACTACTGCTTCAGAACCTCATAAAGATCATGTCTATTTCCCATCAGAGGGGGAAGTACGGCATTAAGGATCTATGCTGGAGGACACAGAAGGGAGGGCCCTAGCATGCAGTTTGCACTCACTGCACATCCAAGTGGCTGGGAACAGCTCCTCCTCGCTGCAGTGAACAGTGCAACTGCCCCACAAGGCTGTGGGATAGGGAGAGCTGCATTGAAAGCCGAGTGCTGACAAGGTAACTGGGTGCTGTGGTTTCCCTGAGGCTGCAACCTGTCTGGAAGAACCAGGCAGCTCCAGTCTGGTGCAGTGGGGTACCCTGCAAGCCAGGAGGAGCCAGGGAAACTTTGCAGCAAAGTCAGCACCAGGCCCCTGACCTGTGCTGGACGCCCTCACTGGAGCTCTCCTTAGGGGTGAAACTTTCCAGCTACGCCTGCAATCAGCTCATAGGGTCGTGAGCAGTTTGGTTCCCTTTGCTCCCACTGGAGGGGGAAATCTGCACACATGTGTATGCGCACATGCACCCAGACACATAGAACAAAGACATGCCAGAGCAAAGTGCTGCACCTTTGTGCTGAGCAGGACTGGGGGAGTCCCATTTGGTCACTTGAGGACACACGTGTTGGGGGGGGCGGGGGTTTAAGCCTTCCTCAGAGGCTCTGGGTGCTTGCTGCAGCCCATGCTGGGGGCCGTGACTGAGCTTTGTCAATGCTGCTGCGACCAAAGTCACAGGGTGCTGTCTAGAGGGTTTTGCCCCTCCAGTCAGGGTCAGACTGATGCCATGTTTGAAGCCAGGCAGGACTTTTACCCACAGTCATCTTGGTATAGACTGGGGGGTTGCCTTCCTCTGTAATGGGGGCATGGCCTCTACCTGGGATCTCTGGAGCATATATCAACAACCTTTTACAGAAGTGAGACATTGGCTGCTATGGTCCCCTACTTTCCCTGAAGCAGGATTAGATGCAATGTCTGGTGCTGTGTCAGGCTTGATGGTCATTTTACAAAGAGTTTAGACGATGTTTTGCCTGCATTGGCTTGGACAGGGCTGATCCTGCCTCAGGCAGGGCTGGGACTAGATGCAACCTCTGGAGCTCCTTGCCAGCCCCACTTCTCTACGATTCTGACATAGGAGGCAAAAGCCATGCTTCCGAGCAGTGCTTGAGCTGGGCTTCTGACACAGGAGAGCAGACTTGGGAACTGAGTCATGCTTCCTGCTCTGAACTCTGGCCGCAAGCCCCAGCTGCTAAGAGGCCTGTTCTTGCTACCATAAATGGCTTTCTGCGGCAAGAACCCGGCTGGCAGGAACTAAACCTGTGAGTCCATGCAGCAGCAGGGAGAACTCGATGCATCCAGATGCCTGGGTGCAAGAAGCAGCTTTCTGTTAGCCTGAAAGCACAAACTGAGGCAGGACAGCAGCCCCGTGGGACACTATATTTATTCTCTCAGTGAGTTCCTTTGCAAGCTGGCTCAGTTTACAGGTCAAAAAGAAGATGCTGAATTGCCAGAGGCCTCAAAGATCCCCAAGGGATCTGGAAAAAAAAAAAAAAAAATCAGCTGTTCTCTGCTATCAGCATCAACACAACCTCGTTTAACTCGAACAAAGCAATAGGGCTGGGAGGTGGCAGCTGCTTCCTTCCAGAATCAGACTAGCTCTGTAAGGCATGTGAAGGCTGCTCTGACCCAGGACAAGATGGTGCTACTCTACGAGGACACTGACCCATGCTAACGTCATGCAAGCATCTGACTGCTCCAGGGGACAGGGGCTCGAAGCCAGAGCCAGTCCGGACACTCACCTCATCAGCACCGTGTTCCTGTAGTTCCTTGTAGAACTTCAGGGAGATGCTGACCATCACTTTGGTCTTGTCTCCATTGGGATTGGAGATGTGGTAGAGGACCCCATCGAAGTCTGCGGGAAGAGAGGGCAGTCAGAGAGCAATATACAGCCTACTTCCAGAGGGCTGCAACGCTAAAGCCTTCTCAAGAAGGGGAAGCCAGACAGCCCCTAGCGCTTTCCAATGCATTGCTCTACGCTACATGGAGCCTGTCATTAAGGACCCTGTGGCCACAGTATGGGGAGATGCTTCACTGGAGTCATGAAGCCCTTTGGCAGCCACAGAGCACAGGAAAGCTTGTGCTCTCACACAGATGCCTGCCGCACTCAAACCCCTGAGGGTGCAGGGCATGGGGATAAAGGCCTCCTCACTGCTGTCTCTACTGGGCCTGGATCTGTCTTCCACAGCCCAGCTCAAGGTCTGAATACCAGGTTGTCCTGCACTCCCCACAACCCTGCAAAAGGTTGGGGGAAGGGAGAGGAGTCAAGAGCAAAGGCTGCTGCTTAGGCAGACTAGAGAAGCTCTAATTCCACTGGGGTCAGAGAGGCAATGTGCTGGAGGCAAAAGCTATGCTTCCGAGCAGTGCTTGAGCTGGGCTTCTCCAGAGCTGCCTGGGACCTGGAGACAACAGAGCCAAACTGAACACCTGCTCCTGGTTTTACGGTTTCCAGGGTTGGAAGGGACCTGAACCAAATCATCAAGTCTGACCCCTGCCCTGGGCAGGAAAGAGTACCAGGATCATAATACCTCAGCCAGATACTCCCTTCACTGGGGAATAAGCAACAGCGTGGGGCCAAACTATTAGGTTCTCACAGCTGCTGCAGTGCCTTGGGGGCTGATTTAGGGCAATGGTGCTATAAGCTGCATCCATGGAGCTCACTGCACCAGGCGATGTCTCCCAGGCACGTGGGGTGAGCAAGCTCGACCTGTGCCATTTGTCCCCAGCACATGCATGTGTCCCTTCAAGTGCTGGGCTGGGAGGTGGGACAGGGAAAGCAGGAGAGCCATAATCCAAACATAACCCTTGTGGGAGCTGCTGTGCGCAGGAGCATGCTGGAAGGCAGGGGGCTGGATTCAACACCTCTCCATGTGGCACTGTGTTCACTGAGATGGGGCCAAGGCAAGCTCCAGGCTTGAAGGATGGAGATGCCCAGTCTGTGGCTCTTACCTGCGAACGTTACTTCCACGGCCTCAGGCTTGTTTCTAAAAAAACAACACAAAAAGTAAGAGTGGTTGAGAGCACATAGTGGCAGCCCTAGAGCTGCCCAGGGTCATCTGGGCGCTATATGTAAAAGCTGCACCTCTGTGGTTTTGGCCAAAGAAGTGGCTTTATATCTGGAGGCCTTGATGGTCACTCCGCCCTCAGCCATTCCAGTCCTGACCGATCACCTCCCACCTGGCTCTCGGCAAGCTGCTCTCGATCCCCTGGCGCTGGAAATGAATCTTGCACGTTTGGCTTGGAGCATGCTGTGGTTTATTATTATCTGGCTCTGAAATTCTCCAGCAAAGTCCACCATTCCCATGGCTGGCATGAAGTGATCAATTTGCTTTGTTTTTAACTGTCTGAGAGGCATATTTGGAGCTCAGCAGCTCTCTGACACCCACAGTTTATAAGAGAATATATAATGCAATGGCCTATGATAGTGAGGGGCTGCATCTGGATGTATGAGCTCCCTGGCCAGCCTTGGTCTCTCTTCTAGCCGTGAAGACCCCAGAAGGGCACCATATCCCAGGCAGCACTGTGGTGCCAGAGATATACCCAATAGACCAGAAAGACCTTGGCTACTCCTATCACATCTCAATCCTCAGGTGCTGTCCTGTTCGTTGCTCAAGATCCCAGGCCATGTGTTTTAACTTCCCTTTGCCTTTCCTGCTCAAAGCCTGGAGGCCTAGCAGTGATACCCTAAGAAGCCGTACCCTCCCCACCCTAGGTCCTGGAGTTCAGCCAATGCCAACTACACAAGGATGGGCCCTGGTGCTCAATACCAGCTCTAGGTCACAACCCCAAGCTGATGTCAATACAAGCAGATCTGAGACAGTGCCTGTGGCTCCAAACAAGCCACCAGGCTCTCAATGCTGGAAATCTTTTTATCCCATCGAGCTGACTCCAGGTGAAAGCTGCCAGCAGATGCCAGGGGCACCTCAGCATAGCAAGGAAGATAAGTGAAAACTGGAGGGAGAGCAGGGACTTGGCGCTCCTGTCACTGGTGATTTTAATGATTTTCTGCTAAGCAAAACCCCCGCTGTGCCCTGCCACCTGTTTTAATTGGGGGCAACTATCTCTGTCCTGCCCAGGGGGGCTGGGGACAGAGCAGGGTGTGCTGGAGACCAGCACAGTCATGCAGGGAGACTGTTGTCCGAGACATCTGTCCTAGGCCCCCTAAAGAGACTCATTGTGATGGGCCAGCAGCAGGGATGATGCTCAAGGGCAACTAGCATGGTTTCATTAGGGGCAGGTCCTGTTAGACCAACCTGACTGCCTTCTACGATCAGGTCACAAAATCCTTGGACGCAGGTGTTGTGGTAGATGTAGTCTTTCTGGACTGCAGGAAGGCCTTTGACACTGTCTCTCACCCTGTTCTCATTAAAAAGCTCGGTGACTGCGGCACTGATGCCTACACAGTCAGATGTGTCGCCAACTGGCTGGAGGACCGTACCCAAAGAGTGGTGGTGGATGGGGCATTTTCGACTTGGAGGGATGTGGGCAGTGGGGTCCCCCAGGGCTCGGTCCTTGGGCCCACACTGTTCAATTTCTTTAGTAGCGACTTGGACGACGGGGTGAAGAGCAGCTTGTTTAAAATTCATAGATGACACCAAGATTTGGGATGAGGTGGGCACATGCTAGAAGGGAAGCACAGATTACAGCAGGAAATGGACAAGTTACAGGGGTGGGTAAATGAAAACAGGATGGGATTCAATAGTGACAAGTGCAAGGTGCTGCACCTGGGCAGTAGAAACTAGCAGCATACCTACAAGCCAGGGAACTCCCTTCTCGAAAGCATGGTGGCAGAAAGAGATCTTGGAGTCATTACTGACTCCAAGATGAATATGGGCTGCCAATGCAAGAACACGGTCAGGAAGGCCGACCGCACCTTGTCGTGCATCCACAGATGCATCTCAAGCAGGTTCAGGGAGGTGATCCTCCCCCTCTACGCGGCACTGGCCAGGCCGCAGCTGGAGTCCTGCATCCAGTTCTGGGCGCCGCACTTCAGGAGGGATGTGGACAACGGACAACATGGAGAGGGTCCAGAGGAGGCCACTCGCCTGGTCAGGGGGCAGCAGGGCAGGCCCTACGAGGAGAGGCGACAGGACCTGAACCTGTTCAGCCTCCACAAGAGACGACTGAGGGGGGGACCTGGTGGCTGTCTATAAACTTACTAGGGGGGACCAGCGAGGTTTGGGAGAGACCTTGTTCCCCTGAGCACCTCCCGGAGTAACAAGGAATAACGTCCATAAGTTGCTAGAGAGTAGGTTTAGACTAGACATTGGGAGGTGCTACTTCACGGTCAGGGCGGCTAGGGTCTGGAACCAACTTCCAAGGGAAGTGGTGCTGGCTCCTACCCTGGGGGTCTAAGAGGAGGCTTGACGTTTACCTGGCTGGGGTCATTTGAGCCCAGTTTTCTCTCCTGCTCACAGCAGGGGGTCGGACTAGAAGATCTACGAGGTCTCTTCCAGCCCTACATCTATGAATCTATTGGTTCTTTGCAGGGCAGGTAGGTGCATACCTGGCCTATGGTCCCGGGGGGACGTTGCTGCTGTTCGTGAGTTATGGACTGTGAAAAGCAACAACCTGGTTTGTTCTGGGACTGGCAAGTTTTAGGGTTTTGTGCTGCACCAGTGGAGATGAAGCACTTAAGAGGTCTGCACCAAGCACTGGTAGCATCCTTTTATCTTAAACATGCCGTCTCTGCTCTCTGTCTGTGCCCCCTCCCAATTTCATACCACCGTTACACATCTTATCACAAAATCCCAGAACTATGAGGCTGGCAGGGAGCTCTGGAGGTCACATCCAGTCCAACCTCCTGCCCAAGGCAGGGTCAGCCCCATCCAAATCAGCTCAGACAAATGCCCGTGTGCGACCTCGGGGCTGCACGACAGTCACCTCGACAACCTGCGGCATTGCCTGCGCTCCTGGGAAAGCACAGGCGCTGGGGAGAGCCCAGGTCCAGGCCGTGCCCCTGCTGCAGAGGGAGGAGAAACCCCCCCAGGCTGGGCCAGGCTGAGTAGGGGGCAAATCCTTGCCTGCTGCCCCCCCCACCCCAAGGCAGCATGAGTGGGGGGCAAGAACCTCCAGCCAGGACCATGAGGGGCCGAGTCCCAGCAGGAGCACTGGCACAGCCCCGGCCGAAGACCAGACACCATGGAGTAGGAAGGGGTGGACAGGGCAACCAGCACAGCCCAATGGGCCACCGCACAGCAGAGCACAGGCATCGCAGTGCCTCGACCCCCCACCCGGACCCTCCCGTGCCGCAGAGTCCCCCCTGCCCTGGGCCTCTATTTCATGGCCTCCCTCTGCTACCACTGAAGTTTTCCCCGATATCCAATCTAAACCTGCTTTGCCAGTGCTGCTCTGGAGCGGGGAGCGGCTCCTGAGTCACAAAGCTAACATGCGGGGCGTACGGTTTGCCTGGGGAAGGCGCAGCCAGCCGTGCTCCCATGACTCAGCCGCAGAGCCAGACTTTGCGCAGGGAGCACAAGCAGCCTCCTTCCTTCTTCACAGATTTGGCCCTTGGAGTGCCCAGGGCTCCTGGAGGGGCCAAGGGGGAAACGGGAATGGAGCCCGTGCGTGGAGCCCCAGGTTGGCAGAGACAGGGCAAGCATTTCATAGATTTCATAGACATTAGGGCTGGAAGGGACCTCGGGAGATCATCGAGTCCAGCCCCCTGCCCAAAGGGCAGGAAGTCAGCTGGGGTCATAGGATCCCAGCAAGATAAGCATCCAATTTACTCTTGAAGGTGTTCAATGTAGGTGCTTGAACCACCTCCGCTGGCAGGCTGTTCCAGACCTTGGGGGCTCGGACAGGAAAGAAATTCTTCCTTATGTCCAGCCTGAAACGGTCTTGCAGGAGTTTGTGACCGTTCGACCTCGTCATCCCTTGGGGCGCTCTGGTGAACAGATGTTCTCCCAGATCCTGGCTGTGGGGGGTTACTGCACCCAGGAACCCACAATGGTTAATGGTGGGGCTGTTTGTCCCACTGCCAGAAGTGAGTCCAGATCCCTCCCAGGGGGCAAGGGGCGATGACCACCCTGTCTTACAGGCTTTGAGAAGTCATACGAGGTCCACAGCCAAGGGCCCTTCCAGCCAACTTGCCTAGGAGTATGCTGAAGCTTAACTTGGACAGATCCTGAGGCCAGGGGTGAGTGCTGCCTTCCCCGAGAGCGCTTCGGTGTGAAGCAGCATGTCCTGGGGCGGGTAGCGGCAAAGCAGGGACCCAGCCCTACAGGGCACCATTCAGACGTGGAGGATGAACGAAAGCCAGGGCTAGGGAATCAGGGAAGGGCACATAATGGCCCAGCTCTCTGAGGTTATCTACAGCCGTGAAACAGGCCCCGAGATGAGGTGAGGAGATGGGATTGCTGGTCCCGACAACGAGGGTGAGGAGCAGCATAGGACATTTAGCCCGAGCTAAGTTTGACACGAGGACGGGGGCTGCAGCCCAGGCTGGGGATGGTGACTGGGCTGTGTCAATGTTCCTGCTGGGACATCAAGCTGGGGGCTCCTGGCTACAGGGTCCTGCCCCTCCGCTCAGGGTCATACAAATGCTGCGTTAGGGGCAGGAAAGGATTTTACCTGCCGCTCAGATTGGTACGGACCGGGGTAGTTCCCTTCTTCTGTGGTGGGGGCACGGCCTCTGTCTGTGATCTCTCATGTGTCTATTAACAACCTTTGCAGCAGCAGGACATTGGTCTTGGTGGTCCCCCTGCTTTCCTTGGGGCAGGTTCAGGTGTGATGCCTTGGGTCGTGTTGCTCAGAGGTTGGACAGCGGGTTTGTCTGAGGTGGTTTGCACAGGGCTGATCCTGCCTTAGGCAGGGGTTGGACTGGATGAGACCCCTGGAGGCCCCTTCCAGCCCCACGGCTCTAGGATTTTATGTCCGCCACCCACCTTGCTGGCCAGTACTGTCACTGTAGCTTTCTCCCCCACTCCCTGCCCCATCCATCTGATATGTGGACTGAGCTAGCCCTAGGGCAGGGACCCTCTGTGGGGTAGGACTGCCCTGCACAGCACATACAAACTGCAATGCCCCAAGCTGCTTTGCCAGGCCCTGCTGCTCCACCTGCCTGTCAGGCTTGCTGCACTGCTTGCCGACTCCCTCCAAGTCACAGCTCCAAGGGCCATCACTGAGCTCCCACGCTAGCTTTGCAACCAAAGCTTGTACAGACCAGGCCCTGACTCTGAGTGACCCGGACCATGTAACTGTGCTCCTCAAGATGAGGTTACACACAGCTGGGCCCTGCACTGGGGTGGGGGTCCTTGGAACTGGCATGTACTGTGTCAGACCACAGGTCCATCCTGCCCAGCCTCCTGCATCCCAGGGTGGCACGGAGTAGAGCTGGAGGGCGAGTGCCCAGGTATGTTCTTTCACCGAGGTCCAGGCAGGTCTGGTGCAGAGGCCGTGTCCCTCACTCCCTGCTCAACAGCTCCCGATGCCCCTTTCCTCCGCGTCCCCATGCGTCCAGTCCTTTGTGGCTAAACTCCCAGCTTCCTGCATGTCTGGTGGCAACGAGCTTTACTCTTTAATGATCCCCTGGGTGAAACAGAGCTCCCTTGTGTTCTTTTTCAACTGACAACCTACTCATTTCATGCTGTGACCCCTTGTTGCTGTATTGAGAGACAGTCTGTAATAAATCCCTAGCGACTTTCTCTCCACCATTTAGTATATTTTGCACTCACAACTGCAGCTCTCTAGGGCCGGGGATGCTCAACCCCTGGCCTGTGGGCCAGATCCGGACCCTGCCACTGTGTCAATCCAGCCTGCAGTGCTCCTCAGGAGGCTGAAAATTTGGTGGTGCAGGAGCCAGGGCACTGCTCCCCTTCTACCAAACTCCCCGAGCTGTGGCCCCCCCCCGCTGCAGGCCAGATCGTGCTGCCGTAGGTGGCTGGGATTGGGCCCTGGAGCCCAGTGCTGAGCCCAATCCCGGTGTGTGGGATCTGACCTCACCTCTTGTCTAAAAGCTCTTTCATGGGGTGAGATTTCAAGTCATGCCCCACGTTCCTGGGCAGTACCTCAGTGTTTCTCTGTTGCCAGCCTGTCATCACAAAGTCCTAGCAGTTGAGAAATCCCAGGAGCCTGTCCTCTTTACTCTGATCTGCCTTAAACAGTGCATAGAAAATGCTCATGTGAAGGAAGAGACTCAGCTTGCTGCCTTTCTCTAACCAAAACACACAAGAAACCCACCTGACCTCGGACATGAGCAGGGCAGCTTTTCCAGCCAAAAGCACTGGGTCATTTCCAATAAGGTTCACGTTAGCAAGCATAAGCCACCCACCTGGAGTCAAACCTACACTGCTCTGCAAACTGACAGCATCATCTGCCCTGGGCTTAGGAGAGCCATCAAGGGCTCTGGCAGATTTCATTTCTCTCCAATCAAATCCCTCCCTCCACAAATACCTTTCAGAAGACTGTTACAATCATAGAAATCTTAGAGAAGTGGGGCCGGAAGGTACCTCCAGAGGTTGCATCAAGTGCAACCCCCTGCCCGAGGCCTCATATCCCCATTTAAACCAACCCAGACAAATCCATAATCTCATCTCTTACAAATACTACAGTCACCCAACATAACACAAGACATTATGCCTGGCTCTTCCACAGGTAAAGCAGGGGGACCACAGCAGCCAATGTTGCTCCCGGAAATGTTTGTTAATATACACTCAAGAGATCCCAGACAGAGGCCTTGCCCCCTGCTACAGAGGAAGGCAAAAAATATGAAGTTCATTTAATGCACATCACAGCTTTCTCCCCCAGCAGAATTTCCAAGAAGATCATTCATGAAGCAAGGCCAACAAGCACTTCAAAATCAAGAGCCAGCCCTCCCTCAGCTTGGACTCGGGTAACTTCCAAGTCCTCCAGTTTTGCTTCTGAGGTGACAGATGTTCTCAGCCAAATGCAACAATTCTGATTTTTCTTTTTAAATAAGAGGAGGAAGAGATCATTACAAACCATCCTCTTGCCTTCTCTGTAAAAGAAAACTGGGCGCCGATGCAGACTTGGCTGGTAATCAGACTAAAGCATCACATAATGACCCCAGCTGACTTCCTGCCCTTTGGGCAGGGGGCTGGACTCGATCTCCCGAGGTCCCTTCCAGCCCTAATGTCTATGAAATCTATGAAATAATTCATAAATAAAGGCCTCTAATCAAATACCAAAGGACAGAGATGGTTGCAAAGGACAACATCTCTGGTTCTCAAGGGCAAAATAATAAAACAGTCTCTAGAAGCTTGTACAGCTCCAAGTGCGGCTATCTAAGGGCTGCACAACAGTGGATTGGTAGGTATGCTGCAGAGTTGTTGGAAAAATAACACCATGATAAAATAAAAAGTTACAAGAGAGGTATCACATTAAAGGAGAAGGGCTTGGATTGTGCTAGGCCCTGTTCACACTAACACGGTGCCTTTTGGTTCAGGCTCCAGTCTTGTGGGACTGCAACGGTGTTAGGAAGTCTCTGCTCAACCCCCCTGGGAACTGATGTATGGTGTGAAGCAGCTCTGACAAAGGGCACGGTGGCACCCACAGCCCCAAGAACCGCAGGAAGGAACCAGGCAGCAGGTGGAGAGAGTGGGGACCGGAGGCTCTGAATTGCAGCCCTTGCTCTGCTCGGACTAATTTTGCACTAATTTTGGCAGGGTAGTTCTGCACCTCCACGTCCAGCTGTGGGGGGAACAGAGACCCATCGTGATGCCTGTCCAGACACTTGCGGCCCCTTGGCCGAAGGGCTGATGGCAGCGCAGTTTATGATGTGCACAAACGTGACCGCATGTATCTGGAGTCAAAAAGCCTGCCACAAGCCTGCCGGCTCCCTTCCAGGTTCAGGGCAGGCCCCCTGCACGCAGCTGCCTTTCAGGATAGGGTGCAAAGCCGGCAGCCAATGACTCCCATGCTTCGCAAACACATTTGCTTCTCTGAAGAGCACAGAGGCCTAACCTGGCCATTTTAGATCCACTGTGGACAAAGCAGCATCCTCTGGCTCATAGCCATGTCCTCCTCAGGCTAAGCATCAACACCCAGAGCTCTACAAGGCACGATGTGTGCCTTAAGCAGCTTATGCTCTAAGTCGATGGGTAATAAAGATGAAGTACAAAGCACAGCCTCATTCCATGGCATTTCCTGCTAAGACAATTTAGGACAACACAGCTAAGACGATTTCAGCTAAAATGCATTCGTGGCTACATGCTGAAGGACAAATTCCCAATAACCACATCCTGGCACTGCTAAGAAGCCCATCTTTCAATACCAACTGTATCATGACTGCACAGGTAAAAATCAAGCACATTTTTCCCTGGCAAGCTGCTCCCCCACATAGGGTACAGATGCCAAATTAGTCACAGAGCCTGGCGAAGTCAATCCCCTGAACAAAGACAGACTCTCACTGGACAGCAACCACTAAAAATGTTGATTTGCAATTCACCTTCGCACTACATGTGATACCCGACGCGCCTCAATAGATTTATGGTAATAGGTAACTTGACATTTGTCCAAATCCCCTGTTCCTTTTTTAGACTCCTTAAATTATGACAGAAAAAGGGATTTCCTAGATGGTTAGCTTGCCTGTGATTTGCATCAAGCTGCACATGGACAGAAAACAGAATTAAGCTCAACCAGCAGCCTATTTGGGGGGTTAGTTCAATAATATCTACCTTAAATTTACCAGATTTTTAAAGACAAAAAGAGGTTTTGCAATTAAAAGACTCATTCATATTTCCTTCGTTCATCCACAGGGGCAGAACATTGCACTGCTTCTCATCACTGCCTCCTTCAAGATTTTAGGAGCAGCAGATCTCACTCATCCCCTCATCTCGCTTTTGCTCACGGGAAGGAAAAAAAGCATGTTGTCTCCCAATTGGTTTCTCAGCCATTGACTGGCCATTGAACTGGTCCAGTCAAATTAATCTACATGAAAATGAGTCTGTCTGTAGCTGGGGATGTGGTGCCTGCTAGTAGACGCTGACAGCCTGTCTGAACCCAGCTGCTTAGCCAGCGTCTTCTTCCTGTTCAGCAGTTTGACTCTCTGAAGCTTTGGCAGGAAAAGTACAGCTTGAGGTTTCCCCTTAGTTTAAACGATCTTAAATTATGTCGAGTTGAGGCCTGTTACCCCAGGCTGTCAAAGCCTATTTTAAATATAGGTTTTAAATAAAAAGCCATTGATTTTGGTCTTCTTCCTTGAACCCAATGCTGATGATAGCTCTGGCTGCACATTTGTTAGGGCTACCAATGAAATGATGAGTCCTTCATTTTCAACTCTAAAGTTAAAAAGGATCTAGCCAGTCCATCCATCAGCAGGCCAATATGTCTTCCCCTGGATGGCTGGGACTCAGGCCGTGCTCAGGGTAGACTATCAAGAGCTGTTTTCAACCAGCAGCTCTCGTGACCTGAGCGAGAGACAGGAGGAGTTCAGCTCTGGCCTGCAGGCAACATGTGGAAGCAGACCAAAGATGGATGAAGGGCAGTCATAAGTAAAGGCTTTGCTCTCCCAGAGGAAGGGAGGATGTTCTTAAGGGAGACATTTCAGGCCATCTATGCTGGTAGGATGTTGCTCATCTAAGATCACACAGGTGCTCCCAGAGACACTCCCAGTGTAATAATGGCACCTAGGCGGCGTATAGGAGATCTCGCAGGTGAACAACTCTGCTTGCTGGCTTTTCCAAGACATCTGACACGGATGCTAGTTACACAGAGCAAGCTCATGCTGGGTGGGATTTCTACAGTCAGCTCCACTACTGCATCACAAAGGGCAAAGATGCCCTTCACCTAGGGCTCCCCGAGCACTTGACAGCCCAGATACCCTCTCCGGTTTATGGCTGGCAACACATGGGTTAAACGACGCACCAATGTCACAAAGTGAATCGGTGACAATGGATCTGGAACACAGATCCTCGCCTCCCAGCCTGCGCTTCGACCCCAAGACCCAACCGTTGCAGAGGCTGATGGCAAATTCACGTCTGTCCGCTGCTAACGCATCAGATAGGGAATACATGTGGTTTGCTGCATAGCGAGAAGATTCAGGATGCCCGAGCTCTTTTCCTTGATCATCACAGCCTTCTCATTTTGCCCCTATCCAGACTACTATGCAACTGTCCCCTAGAAATGCCTCGATTAAACAGCTGAAATAATAGAATAAAAAATTGGCTGAGGGGCCGCACCCAGAGAGTGGTGGTGGATGGGTCATATTGGACCTGGAGGGATGTGGGCAGTGGCTCAGTCCTCGGGCCTGCACTGTTTAATATCTTGATCAGTGACTTGGACGAGGGGGTGAAAAGCACCTAGTTCAAATTCACAGATGACACTAACATGTGGGGAGAAGTGGGCACACTGGAGGAAAGGGACAGGCTACAACTAGATCTGGACAGGTCACAGTGATGGGTGGATGAGAACAGGATGGGTTTCAACACTGACAAGTGCAAGATACTGCACATGGGGGGGAAGAACCAGCAGCATACCTACAGGCTAGGGAACTCCCTTCTCATCAGTGCAGAGGCAGAAAAGGATCTTGGAGTCATCACTGATGCCAAAATGAACATGGGCTGGCAGCGTGAGGCCATGGTCAGGAAGGTCGACCGCACCTTGTTGTGCATCCACAGATGCATCTCAAGCAGGTCCAGGGAGGTGATCCTCCTCCTCTGTGCGGCACTGGTCAGGCCACAGCTGAAGTACTGTGTCCAGTTGTGGCGCCGCACTTCAGGAGGGATGTGGCCAGCATGGAGAGGGTCCAGAGGAGGCCACTCATAGGGCCTGCCTCACTGCCCCCTGACCATGCAAGGAGAAGTGATGGGACCTGAACCTGTTCAGCCTTCGCAAGCGAAGGCTGAGGGGGGGATCTGGTGGCTGTTTATAAACTGGCCAGGGGGGACAAGCATGCAATGGGAGAGTCTCTGTTCCCCCGAGCACTATCGGGAGTAACAAGGAATAACAGACATAAGTTGACGGAGAGTAGATTCAGGCTAGACATCAGGAGGCGCAACTTCACGGTCAGGGCAGCTAGGATCTGGAACCAGCTTCCAAGGGAAGTGGTGCTGGCTCCTACCCTAGGGGTCTTTAAGAGGAGACTAGACAGACACCATGTCGGGGTCGTTTGACCCCAGCATCTTTTCCTGCTCATGGCAGGGGGTCGGACTTGGTTATCCACTCGGGTCCCTTCCAGCCCAACAACTATGAAACTATGACAGAAAAACACCTCTGCTATCTCCGCTGTCGCCCTGCCCAGAAGCTGCTGCTTGGTTTCCAATACTTTCAGTCTTGGGGAATACAAGAAACCTCCTCCCTTTGCTGCACAGGGTCTACGTGGTCAGACAGGCGTTTCTCTACAGACTTTCGATGCTCGCCCGCTCCCTGGGCCTGCCTAGACAGAAGTGTCTTGGTATCAGCTAGAGAAAAAAGAGAAATGCAGAAGTAACAACTTCCTCCCCAACAGCAGCCGCTCCACCAAGACCGCACAGAAACAACGTTGGGTTTTTTTTGTTTCACTAGCTAGACTGCTATTTGTAGATAAAAGGCTGAGTGAAGTCAGCCCTCCAGCAGCAACGAGTCAGAGCACAATGAATTCAGAATCAGCGCAGCCGGGAGGCAAACGGCCTCCCCGTGATTTCGGCAGCGTGAACCTGAATTTTTATGGACATTCCTGCCCATCTCTGGCTGCCACCTCCTTGGAGACAAACGGCACCGCGCGCCCACCGCAATGGGGACGGCCTTGCCACGACCCGGCGCCGACGGGCCTCGGACAGATCCGCTTTTGCAGCGTGTCTCATCGGATCGAGAACACAACGCCAACCCCCACAGCCCTCCCCCACTAGTGGTGCGACCCCAACCCCTCCCCCCACCTCACTCCTGCCCCTCCCCCACGCCCCCTCCTCAGCCCCTCCCCCTCACCCGGCGGCCGCGCCGTCGAGCTTGAGCGCGAGCGTCTCCTCGATGATGCGGTTGTTGACCTCGAGCAGGATCATGGCGGCGGCGCGGGGCGCGGGGCCCGGGGGGGGGAGGGGTCTGTCAGGCGCCGGAGGTTGCCGCACGCGCTGCGCAGCCAGCCGAGCTCTGCGCCGCTTCCACTTCCGCTTCCTCGCCCCCGACCGGCGCCCTGCCCCCGCCACGCGTCACTTCCGGGAGGCGGCGAGGAAGCGGAGTTGAGGAGAAGGAAGAGGGCGGGTGCGGCCCGCTGCGAGGTTGTGCGCGTGCGCACGGGGTGCGTGGCCAGCGCCTGTGTGCAAGGGGTCTGCGCGGGTTCCGCAGGGGTGTGCGCGGGGTGCACGTGTGCGCCTGGGGTCCGTACGCAGCCATGGGGTTCGCACGCGTGCAAGGCATCTGTAGGCGTGCGTGAGATCCGTACGCGGCCGTGGGATCCCGACGTGTGCCCGAGATCAGTACTGTCACCTGGGATCCGCACGGGTGCGCAGATTCTGTCCGCGTGCCTGGAGTCTGTGTGTGACCAGGATCCCTATGTCTGCATGGGATCCCCACGTGTGCCTGGGACTGACCCGTGTGCCCGGGATCCGCACGTGCACGGGTTCCAGCCGTGTGCCCGGGATCCGCATGGCAGGCTCCCCCGTCTGCCACCTGCAGGAGCCGCTCCGGCTGCTGGCTGTGGTCAGCGACACCCCGGTGCCGCCTGCGCCCATGTGCAGGTTCCGGGGCTCGGTGCGCTGGCCAGATGCAGCTCAACCCAAGGACCCCATCTTTGTCCTCCCGTCCTCTTCTCCAAGCCTCCCTCCTCCCAGCTGAGGGGGAAGCCCTAATACGCTCTTCAGGCATGCTCTGTCCTGCCGCCTGGCTGGAGGGTGCAGGCGGCTCCGGTGAGGAAGTCACTACTGAAAGTCAAACGTGTCTGTTTTTGCAGGGGTCTCACTGGAAAGTTGCCCGGGACTTAAGTGTGAGCGCGTGACACCTGTGCAAGAATGAGTCTCCAGGAAGCCATAGAGAAAAAAACCCAAAGGCAACGCCACATTTCTAAAAGAGGTGGCAAAAGTTACCGCCCCCCCGACCAAAACAAAAGGTGAGAATTGCAGAAGCAGCAAGGCAGAGCGAGCTGGAGAGCCTGAGAGATGCCTTGAAGAAGAAGGGCCGTGTGCTGATGGAGATGCCCCAGGACCTGATTTGCTGGGGTATCAACGAGCCCAAATTCTGGACGGAGTGGTACGTGGTCCTGACGGAGCAGCAGGTGAGAGACCTCATCTCAGTGCTGGAGGAAGCCAAGTTCCTGGAGGATCCTTCCAGTAAGGAGCTTTATGTGTGGGTTTATCTAGAATCTGAAGACGAAACTATTTATTTGTGCCCATGATTCTGGGAGGCTCCAAGTCACCTCGAGAAAGATTCCCAGCCAGGGACTTCAATCCACGAGGCCTCTCACTTCCTGGGCACGTGTGACATCACCTACAAGCCAGTCAGCTTCTATGTTGCCTGCAGGGGCGTGATGGTGAAAAACAATGCAAGAAACCAAAACAAATCTGGGGGGCTGTGGTGTTGACACCCACACAGTCAGATGGGTCCCCAACTGGCTGGAGGGCCACACCCAGAGGGTGGTAGTGGACGGGTCACGTTCGACCTGGAGGGACGTGGGCAGTGGGGTCCCCCCGGGCTTGGTCCTCGGGCCCGCACTGTTCAACATCTTCATCAGAGACTTGGACGAGGGGGTAAGAAGCACCTGTTCAAATTTGCTGATGACACTAAGATGTGGGGGGATGTGGACACACTAGAAGGGAGGAATAGGCTGCAATCGGACCTAGACAGGTTACAGGGGTGGGCGGATGAGAACAGGGTGGGATTCAACACTGACAACTGCAAGGTGCTGCACCTGGGGAGGAAGAACCAGCACCTGACCTACAGGCTGGGGAACTCCCTTCTCAGCAGTGCAGAGGCAGAAAAGGATCTTGGAGTCATCACTGAGGCCAAGATGAACATGGGCCGGCAGTGTGGGGACGCGGTCAGGAAGGCCAACTGCACCTTGTCATGCATCCACAGATGCATCTCGAGCAGGTCCAGGGAGGTGATCCTCCCCCTCTATGCGGCGCTGGTCAGGCCGCAGCTGGAGGACTGTGTCCGGTTCTGGGCGCCGCACTTCAGGAGGGATGTGGACAACATGGAGAGGGTCCAGAGGAGGCCACTCGCATGGTCAGGGGCAGCAGGGCAGGCCCTGCAAGGAGAGGCTGCGGGACCTGAACTTGTTCAGCTTCCACAAGAGAAGGCTGAGGGGGGATCTCGTGGCCTGTTATAAACTAGTCGGGGGGGACCAGCAGACATTGGGGGAGTCCCTGTTCCCCCGAGCACCGCCAGGAGTGACTAGAAATAACAGTCACAAGCTGGCAGAGGGTAAATTCGATTAGACATCAGGAGGTGTGACTTCACGGTCAGGGCGGCTAGGATCTGGAAACAACTTTCAAGAGAAGTGGTGCTGGCTCCTACCCTGGGGGGCTTTAAGACAAGGCTGGACAATCATCTTGCTGGGGTCGTGTGACCCCTGTATTCTTCCCTGCCATGGCAGGGGGTTGGACTTGATGATCTGGTCAGGTCCCTTCTGACCCTAGAAACTATGAAACAAACTGAAACTATGAAATCAAAATGTCATTGTCTGGTAAATGCGATGCTAAATGCCAACAACACTGAGTACGAGTCTGAGCTGACCCTACAGCACCAGGGAGACTACGAGCAGGGGAGATGCTCCTGCCACGAGGAAATGGTGAAGAGCTCCGTCTGCAATAGCGCCGTGCCCGATGAGTTCTTTGCTTGTCTGAACAACCGGAGGTGAGTAACGTCTGTCTCTAGCAGACTCCTTTGAGTTGGGGTTTCCCTGGGAGACCTGGTGCCTGCAGGGCCCAGTGCTGTTGCAGGACGTGCCCTCTTCTTTCCATGTTTGGGGACTGGTCGAAGGGGAGACGTGCCCAGCTAAAACATCAGCCAGCAGCGCCAGCCCACAGGCGCCCCTTTCCTACCACTATCTCTTCTGACGCAGTTCAAACATTGGTATCAATGGCCTGCAACAGCAAGTGCAAGCGGCACAGACAGGGCCTGGGCTGAGTGCTCCCTGGGAGGCAGCAGCCTCACCAATGGGCATGTGCAGTGCAGGGTGCCAGGGACCCCCCTGCAAGCTGGACCAGGGCAGGTAAAGGGAGCTCGGCCGCCGCACCTGAGCCAAAAAAAGTTTGAGGTGACGGTCACAGCATCAGAGGGGCCTGCAGAAGGGTGGGTGCGTAGTGGGATTGCCATGGAAGGTGACAGGAGCATTAACACTTTAGACCTATGAAGTAATTTCCCCCTTTTCTTTTTTTTCCTTTAGTGAATTATTAAAGAGGAACACTGATAAAATGCTGAGGAAGAAGTTGCTGCTGGCTTGGGACAGGCTGCAGCAGCATGTAGTGGCACTTGGGGTAATAGCTGATGCTGTGGACAAAGTTCACAGAGAAGCCACAATAGCAAATGTTGCTGGAGGGAGAGCGGGCATGACGGGCAAGATCACCCACATTGTGGCACGCTGTCTCGTCCCTGAGACCTTTGTTGCATGTCTGATGCTCTCCAGCAGACAGCTTGTCATCTATGTAGTAGGCAGTGTGATGGATGCAGCAGTGACTGTCTCCGACATAACACTGGGGAGTCAAGCCAAGAAGAGGGAGAGAGGCAGGCTCCAAGACAATGGTCAGGCTGTGCTGAAGCAAATCCAGAAGTGCATAAAACAGCTGTCTAACACAACAGGATTCAGAAAGCAATTTTGATCATGATCTGCTGCTTATGATCCTGCAAACTGGGGCAGGAGCAAGGTGGACCACTCTCAACACCGTGAAGATGTTCAAAGGTGGAACGTGGCTGAGTGATGCCAGCTACGTCGCGAGATTCGCAGGAGCTAATGTGCGTCCTGATAGCCCTGAAAACCTGATCTATCTTCTGTGTAGTCAAGAACCTCAAAGGCACCAAAAGAGCTGAGATCTGAGAGACAGTTGCTGAACTGGAGCGAGTGATTTACTAAGCCGACTGCATGTATGAGGCACTGATCGGAAAGAAACTCAGATGATGCAGCACTGTTGCCAGGTGCCAGCACCGGTGAGGTTGCAGCCCTGCACTTTGTGCCCCACCATCAGCACAGAAAGCTAGGGGGCATGTGCCCCCCACGCATCACGTATGGAGAGAGACCAGAACCAAACCCTGAGGAATAATAATGGGCCTGAGCATCCATCTCCAACAGCTGCAGCTTGCATTAAAGGGACTCGGGACCTCACCAGACACTGTGCGTATGACTAGCAAGAACGTGCAGACAGTGCCCATCCTGCAGGCCTCAGACATGGGCAGTATCTGAAAGGCCACGATGGTAAGAAATCCTCCCTTCCAGAAATGTATCTTGCCCCGGGACATCAATCCCAGCTAACTGGCACCTTCCCAGTGCAGAGGAAACCTGGTTCGGGCCCATTCACAAACATCAGTGAAACCAAGAAATGTGACTTAAACCCATCCGAAAACACTTCTTAGACTGTTAGCCAGCTGTGAACGCAGGGGATAGACTGGAGGGAAAAGTAGAGAGCTCTGCAAATGCAGGAAGGCTGCCTTATGATCTGTGCCGGCTTCTTCCTGGGTCTCAGGGTCCTTGCTGATTCTTGTACCAGGACCAATAAAAGCTCAAGCTACAGACCTGTCTCTTGGCTCTTTTGTAACTGGGGTGGTGATAATTGAGGGCCCCCCAGAGGCACTGAGTGCTGGCTGCAGCCCAGGCTGGGGCTGTGCCTGGCTGTGCTAATGCTCCTGCTGGGACTCAGCCATGCAGGGTCCTGGCTACAGGCTCTTTGCTCCCTGGCTCACGCTGCCTTGGTGGGGGCAGGCAGGGATTTGCCCCCTGGTTGGCCTGACCTGAGGGGTTTCCCTTTCTTCTGCCAAGGTCTTTGGGGTCAGCCTGGCCTGTGAGAGGCTTCAGCTGCCTCCAGTGAGCTGCCATTAGGTTCAGGGCCAGCGTGGGGGGACCCAGGACCTGTCCTGGGAGAGCAGGAGGGGGCTGTGTCTGTGCATGGATGTAAGGACATCCACATGCCTGTGTGCAGGGTCATCTGTGCACATGCCTCTGCATGCATAGACATCCACATGCCTAGGCATGCATGTGTTTGTGTGGGTGAGCGTTGGTGCATGTGCACGCATGTCTGCATCTGTATGCATGCATGTGTCTGCACATCCGCATGTGTGTGCACATGGGTGTCTGCATGCATGTATGGATTTCATAGACATTAGGGCTGGAAGGGACCTCGGGAGATCATCGAGTCCAGCCCCCCACCCAAGGGCAGGAAGTCAGCTGGGGTCATAGGATCCCAGCAAGATAAGCATCCAGCTTGCTCTTGAAGGTGTTCAGTGTAGGTGCTTGAACCACCTCCGCTGGCAGACTGCTCCAGACCTTCGGGGCTCGGACAGTAAAGAAATTCTTCCTTATGTCCAGCCTGAAACGGTCTCGCAGGAGTTTATGACTGTTCGACCTCGTCATCCCTTGGGGCGCTCTGGTGAACAGACGCTCCCCCAGATCCTGGTGAGCACCCCTGATAAACTTATAGGTGGCCATCAGATCACCCCTGAGCCTGCGCTTTTCCAGGCTGAAGAGTCCCATGGCTCTCAGCCTGTCGCCGTAAGATCTGTTTTCCTGACCTCTGATCATGCGCGTGGCTCTCCTCTGGACTCTCTCAAGCTTCTCCACATCCTTTTTGAATTGTGGAGCCCAAAACTGGCCACAGTACTCCACCTGTGGCCTCACCAAGGCTGAGTCCAAGGGGAGAATGCCTCTGTGTCTGTATACATGCAGGCATGTGTGTGTCCACGTCTGTGCATCTACATATGTGCATGTGTGTGTTAGGGTAACGATATGGATTTTAGGGAGCTCTGAGTGTGCAGCTGAGTGAAGGTTTTTTTCCTGTGTCTCAGCACAGCTGCTGGTCACATTGCAGAATGATGTATTAAAATAGCCTTGCAAATGCTTAGGCAAGTAGTTTCTTTAACAGTGTAATAGTGTGCAGGGTACATGATTCCTTGTGTAGGAAGAACAAGATGCAGTGCACCAGCTACTGTCTCCAGGAGATAAAGCAGAAGCAAGACCTTGGAGATAGTGCTGAAATCAGCAAAGAACCAGAAAGAATCAGTGATTGACCGAGAGTACCCGAGTTCATAGGCTTACTGTTGCGAGCGATGTGTGGAAGAAGCATTCGCTCCCTGCTTGCTTTGGCTAATGAGTAACAGGATCCATAAGCGATTAGACCGCCGTCTCCCTAGTTGTTAGGTGCCGCATGTAGCCAGCGTCTAACTGTGTGCATGCACATGCATGTGTTTGCATCTACATGTGAACACATGCATGTGAAGCCCTTCGGTGCTCGCCGCGGGAGGGGACCGCAGGAAGACGAGGAGACGCCATCCAAGCAAGACAGGTGCAAAGGCAAGGAGTGCCAAGGTAAGGAACGGGGGTCCAGACAGTCCTCCTAAACGGGGGGTGGCACACACAGTCTTGCAAGGCCTTAAATGCCTATGTACCAATGCTCGCAGTATGGGGAATAAACAGGAGGAACTCGCCCTCAGAATTGCTAGTTCAAACCCAGATGTCATAGGACTAACAGACACGTGGTGGGATTCGTCCCAGGACTGGGCAGTCAGCATTAGGGGCTATCGGCTTTACAGGCAGGACAGAGAAGGAAGGAAAGGCGGGGGTGGGCACTGTGTGGCCAGGAGCCATACACGTCCTCTGCCAGCAGAACGGGGTCAGAGGGGGGTACGCGGAAGTGCTCTGGGTCAAGACACAAGGGGGCCGTGGGGAGAGGGATCTAACGGTGGGGGTCTACGACAGACCCCCCCAACCAAGGGGAGGAGCTGGACCGGGAATTTTCGGGCCGACTTGCAGAGGCACTTAAGGCGAGGGATGTAGCTGTCATGGGTGATTTTAATTCCCCGGACATCTGCTGGGAGGAGCAGACAGCCAGGACGGACCGTTCCCGGAGGCTCCTGGCCGAGATACAGGACCTCCACTTAATCCAGGAGGTGCATGGTCCCACCAAAGGAAACACCCTGTTGGACCTGATCCTGGCCACAGGCGATGACCTGGTCAGGGGCCTCCAGGTCCTCGACCACCCGGGCGATAGCGATCATCGCTTGCTGGGGTTCACCATCCAGCGCAGGGTGCCGAGGGCCTGCAGCAAGGCGGTAGCCCTAGACTTTTGGAGGGCCAACTTCAACGAGTTGGGGAGACTAGTGGGGGAGGCGCTGGGGTCCCTGAGGGCAGGGGAGCTCAGTGTCCAGGGCGAGTGGTCGCTCCTTAAGGAAACGATACTCAGGGCCCAAGGGGTGTCCATCCCAACAAGAAGCAAGGGGGGCAGGAGTGCCCGGAAGGCCCCCTGACTCACCAAGGGCGTCCGGCAATGCCTGATTGCCAAAAAGGTGGCATACACCCGGCGGAAGGGGGGAGCTATCTCCAAAGAGAAGTATACCTCCTCTGCTCAGGCCTGTAGGGGGGCTGTCAGGAAAGCTAAGGCGGACATAAAGCTAGGACTAGCGTCCAAGATCAAGGATAATAAAAACTCCTTTTTCAAATACATAGGGAGGATGAAGAAGGCACCAGAAAACGCAGGGCCCTTGCGAGATACACTGGGCAATCTGGTGGTTGCGCCAGAGGAGAAAGCAGAACTCTTTAACCAATTCTTCACCTCCATTTTCTTGTGCAGGGACCGGGACTTCCCACGCTGGGATGCCAGACGGACTCGAGGGGAACGCCTCCAGACCTCAGGTTGGGGAGGACCGGGTCAGAGAGCTTCTGGAGGGGCTGGACATGTTTCAGTCAGCAGGTTCAGATGCTCTCCACCCCAGGGTGTTGAGGGAGCTAGCTGGGGTTATTGCAGGGCCCTTGGCACAGCTCTACAAGTGCTCATGGTGCTCGGGCCAGGTGCCGGATGACTGGAAGGTAGCCAAGGTGGTCCCCATCTTCAAAAAAGGGAAGAGGGAGGACCTGGGCAACTATGGGCCCGTCAGTCTTACCTCAATCCCAGGAAAACTCTTCGAGAAGATCCTCAAGAAGCACATCTGCGATGGGCCGGCTTCAGGGATGATGCTCAAGGGCAACCAGCACAGATTCATTAGGGGCAGGTCATGTCAGACCAACCTGATTGCCTTTTATGATCAGGTCACAAAATCCTTGGATGCAGGTGTCGCTGTGGACGTCGTCTTTCTGGACTTCAGCAAGGCCTCTGACACCGTCTCCCACCCCATCCTCATTAAGAAACTAGGCGACTGTGGCATTGATGCCTACACAGTCGGATGGGTTGCAGATTGGCTGAAGGGTCGCACTTAGAGGGTGGTGGTGGACAGGTCCTGGGGCCTGCGCTGTTCAATTTCTTCATCAGCGATGTGGACAACGGGGTGAAAAGCACCCTGTTTAAATTCGCTGATGATACCAAAATTTGGGGTGAGGTGAGCACACTAGTAGGGAGGGAAAGACTGCAACAAGACCTGGATAGGTTGCAGGAGCGGGCTAACATAGCCAGGATGCATTTCAATACTGACAAGTGCAGGGTGCTGCACGTGGGCAGTAGTAACCAGCAGCACACTTGTAAGATGGGAAACTCACTGCTTGAGAGCACGGAGGCAGAAAGGGATCTTGGAGTCATATTGACTCCAAGATGAACATGGGCCAGCAGTGTGGGGACGCAGTCAGGAAGGCCAACCGCACCTTGTCCTGCATCCACAGGTGCATCTCGAGCAGGTCCGGGGAGGTGATCCTCCCCCTCTATGCGGCACTGGTCAGGCCGCAGCTGGAGGACTGCGTCCAGGTCTGGGCGCTGCACTTCAGGAGGGATGTGGACAGCATAGAGAGGGTCCAGAGGAGGCCACTCGCATGGTCGGGGGCAGCAGGGCAGGCCCTACGAGGAGAGGCTGCGGGACCTGAACCTGTTCAGCCTTCACAAGCGAAGGCTGAGGGGAGACCTGGTGACCGTCTATAAACTCACTAGGGGGGACCAGAAGGGTTTGGGGGAGACACTGTTTCCCCAGCGCCCCCCGGCATAACAGGGAATAACAGCCACAAGGTGCTGGAGAGGAGGTTTAGATCAGACATCCGTAACAACCACTTCACGGTCGGGGCGGCTAGGAGCTGGAACCGACTTCCAAGGGAAGTGGCGCTGGCTCCTACCCTGGGGGGCTTTAAGAGGAGGCTTGATGCCTACCTGGCTGGACTCATCTGAGCCCAGTTTTTCTCCTGCCCAGGCGGGGGTCGGACTTGCAGATCTACAAAGTCCCTTCGACCCGACTTCTGTGATGCTATGATACGTGTGTGCATGCATGTATAGATGTCCACGTGTCTGCAGGTATGTCCCTGTGGCTGTCTGCATGTATGCCTGTGTGTGTCTCTATGTTCATCTGTGTTCACGGGCCATGTGTGTACATCGCTGCCCCCTGCTGGACACACTCGTAGGCTGGCAGGGACCTGCGTCTCCTGTGGCTGTGTCACACCCCCTCCTCCTGCACCATGCCAGCGCTGTTGCTGCACACGCGTGTGCAAGGCTGCTCCCTGCCCTCCGCTGCTGGGCTGAGCTCCGGGGCCTGCTCTGCAGCTCTGCCCCCTCTCCATGACTCCCCCCAGCACCGTCCTGCCCGGGGCTGGGGCTTTGCCCCCCAAACCCTCCGCTCCCAGCGTGAACCCTACCTTGGCAGGGAGAGAGGGGAGGGGAGGGGAGGCCCCCGCCCATGCCCTGCTTGTTGGTCCCAGTGAAGGTGCTGTACAACTCCAAGTGCGGGACTGAGCTCCCAGCTTGTGCCGGTGCCGTCGGGGGCCCCCCCGGTCTGACCTATTCTTCCCCCTGCCCCAGACCATGAACGAAAGCAGCTTTGGGGTTACCCCCACTCCCAATGCCCCCCGCCTCTATCTGCCCCCCGTCGAGGAAGAGCAGGCCCAGGCCTGGCTCCAAGCGGGTGCTGCGGGCTGGCATGGCCAGCCCAGCCCCGACTCAGCCTCTCCTTTCCCCCTGCTGCTGTGGGTGCTGTTTGCCTCTCCCCTGTGGTGAGGCAGCTCCTTCTGCAGGGATGGGAAACTGAGTCAGGGAGCGGCTGGGCCGGTTGCTCCGGGAGGGGGCTGTGCCCCAGTTCCCGGCCAGCTCCCGGGACTCTGCGCACCAAGGACCCCGTAGCCCTTCTCTGTCACAGGGCAATGGGACAGGGCACGAGCCCCTGGGTGGGGCGGTGCGCAGGTCCCAGTCCCTGCCTCCAAGGGGCGGAGAGGGTCGGGGGTATAAATGGGAGGCTTTGCATTTCTCTCACACTGGAGGTTTTGCAAACGCAGTTCCTCTTCAGCTGCAGTCGGAGCCGGCGTGGGGTTGGGATCGCTGGGTGCTACCCAGGGGCACAGGTGAGCATGTGGGGGGCGACGAGGAGCCCTGGCACTGGGCCGGGATATGGGGTGGGCAGCCTGGACCCCAGAGCTGAAACTGGGGCTGGGGCGGCAGAGGGCCCGTGTTGGAGATACATGGGGTCAGGAGGATGCTGCAGCTGGGACCCCCCCCGGACCCCTATCCACTGGGCTGGTGCAGGGGCCGGAGGAGTCTGGGGCAGCTGCAGTGCAGGAAGGCCGTGCAAATCTGGGGGTTCATTTTGGGGCTGACGGGAGGGGATGGGGAGCTGTGGGGGACTCGGGCTGCGGCTACCGCCAGCGGCAGGCGGCTGCGATGCTCTCGCAGCCTCTCCAGCCCTCCACCCAGCACGGCCCCGGCCCCCTCCCCTTGCTCCATCCTCATCCTCGGGGCTGTGGGCTCCATCCCCCTTGTGCTACCCCCATAAGCAGCCTCCTCACAACAAGGTAAACTGAGGCTGGCGCTTAGAGGAGAACGGGGAAGACCATGCTCCATGCCAGGCACCAGCGGGGCGCTGAGCAGCTGGGACACGTGCCTTCGACCCCCCCGGGCCTCCTTGCAGCTCAGGCGGAGGTGGCCCCGAGTGCCAAGGGAGGGTGCTGGCGGGGCCAGGAGCAGGTTGGGAAACCTGCTCCTCTTCCTGTTGCTCAGCCGCTGTCCTGTCCGGCTGCCGGCTCTGATGTCCTCACCCTGCCGCAATCCTGGGGCCCAGGGAGGATGTGAGTCATCGCGGCACGGGGCTCCCCTACCTAGGCTTTGCCCAGGCCGGAGGTCACGGACCTGCCCGGGGTAGGTACCAGGTCCAGTCTGACCCCCGGCACCAGGAACACGGAGAGAGGGTCCTGGCTGGAGTGGGCAGGAGCTGAGCTTGGACAATTCGGCCCCGCTTCCCTCCTTGGCCCGTCACGGCCAGATCCAGCTAGGGACCCAGCCCCAGCCCTTCGCATCTCTCCAGGTGCCAGGCACCAACAACAGGGGCTTGATTGTCTCCTGCCTTGTCCCTGGTTGGAGGAGAGGGTGCTGGGAGGGGCTGCAGGGCGCTGAGGTTCGGTGCACGTGGCCCAGCACCGGGGCGTGAACGCCGGCCCCACCTGCGTGACACCCCCACGCCCGGGCGGCTCCTCCAGGCTGGTGACTCAGTGCTGGGGAAGTGGAGGTGCAGCCGGCGCGAGCAGAGGCATCGCTGTGCTCCGGGGGGACGGGGTCGCGCGCCGGCTCCGGGTGCCCCCAGGACTCCCGGTCCCCAGGACAGGACCCCTCAGCCCTGGCTGGTAAGAGGGGCCCTGCTGTGGGTGGGGGGCTTGGGACAGAGCCGAGGGCCTGGCTTTCCTCCCCCTACCTCCCACCCAGCTCGTGCCCCTCAAGGACTCTCTGGGGCAAAGCTGCACCCACCCTGTCTTGGCTGCCTGCCGTGTAGGTGTTTCCCCTCCTGTTGCTGCAGGTATTGGGTTTCCCCCCTGTCCCCCCGAGGCGCTGGGTGCTGGCTAAAGCCCAGGTTGGGGCTGTGCCAATGCTCCTGCTGGGACTCAGCCCCACGGGGTCCTGGCTACAGGCGCTTGCCCCCCTACCCATGTTGCCTTGGGGGAGTAGGCAGGGATTTGCCCCCTGACTTAGCCTGGTCCGGCCGGGGTGGTTTCCCCTCCCTCTGCAGCGGGGGCACAGCCTGAGCCTGGGCTCTCCCCAGTGCCCACCACCCCTCTGGCAGCAGCAGGATGTTGGTGGCCATGGCCCCGCTGCTTTCCTGGGGCAGGGGTGGGGGTGATGCCTGCGGTGATGGTGTTGTGCGGCTCTGAGGTTGCACATGGCGTTTGTTGGGGGGCTGATCCTGCCAAGGTCTGGATGTGACCCCACAGCTCCCCACGAGCCCCACAGCGCTGGGACTCTAAGGCCCCTGCTATACATGACATATATTACACAACTGTCTGGCGAATCGCGCAACAGATGTAAACTGGACGAACCTGCAGAGTAATTCTCACTTAATAAGAATGGCCATCCAGCTACAAAAACAGCTGACCAGCTACAAAGTCGGTGCTTGTCAATGCATAACAACCCCAGAGCTGGTTTCTATCCAGCCTTAATGTGAATACATTGCAGGGCCCTTTAAGGCCCCGGCCACACATGACATATATGATACCACTGACTGGTGAATTGTGTGATCCATGTAGCCGGGCCACACCTGCAAAATGATTATCGCATGTGGCACTGTTTCATCACGTGATAAATGTAGACTGTGCAAAGTCACAAAAATGGCTGTCCAGCCACAAAAAGAGCCACGAAGTCAGTGCTTGAGAATGGGTGACAACTTTGGTGCCTATTCAGCCTTCATTTGAAGGTGTAGAGGGCCGGGGGGGGGGGGGGGGGCGTTGCTGCACATGAGGCAGGCTGAAAATTTCCAGGTGCCTTTGGCCAGCAAGTCTGGCTCCTTGGAGGAGCACGGGCTGTCCCCGGTGGCCCATGCCTTATGTTCATCCTGTTCTCTCCTCCCAAGCAGGGGATGAACTGGACATCGGAGATGGGTGAGCTGTCGAACCAGGACCTCCAGGACCTGCTGGAGAACTACACCTATGATGACTATGGCTATGGCACTGGCTTGCCTGACCTGAATTTGGTGTTCTCCAGCCCCTGCCGGCCGGAGGTGTCGGAGGCCAACAAGTACGTGGTGGCCGTCACCTACTGCCTGGTCTTCCTGCTGAGCGTGGTGGGCAATGCACTGGTGGTGCTGGTGGTGTCCTCCAACCGGACCGGGCGGTCGGTCACTGACGTCTACCTGCTGCACCTGGCCGTGGCTGACCTGCTCTTCGCCCTGTCGCTGCCGCTCTGGGCCGTGTACCGGGCTCACGAGTGGATCTTCGGGACCTTCATGTGCAAAGCTGTGTCGGCACTCCAGGAGGTCAACTTCTACAGTGGCATCCTGCTGCTGGCCTGCATCAGCGTGGACCGGTACCTGGCCATCGTGCACGCCACGCGGGCAGCCACGAACAAGCGGCACTGGGTGGTGCCCATGTGCATCTTCGTCTGGATCCTGTCACTGCTGCTCTCGTTGCCCATGTTCCTCTTCCGCGAGGCTTTCCGAATGCACAATGGCACCACTGTGTGCTACGAGCAGATCGGCCAGAACACGGCACGCATACGTGTGGTGCTGCGCATCTTGCCCCAGACCTTTGGCTTCATGCTGCCCTTGCTGATCATGCTTTTCTGCTACGGTGTCACCGTGCACACGCTGTGCCAGACACGCAACGCGCAGCGGCAGCGGGCCATGCGGGTCATCCTGGCCGTGGTGCTGGTCTTCCTTGTGTGCTGGCTGCCCTACCACCTCACGCTGCTGGCCGACACGCTCATGCGCCTGGGGTCCCTGACCGAGACGTGCCAGCGCCGGGGCCAGATCGACACGGCCCTCTCGGCCACGCAGATCTTGGGCTTCTCACACAGCTGCCTCAACCCCGTCATCTACGCCTTCATCGGCCACAAGTTCCGCGCCAACTTCTTCAAGATCCTGGCGCAGCGCGGCCTGCTCAGCAAAGAGGCCGTGGCCCAGTACGGCCGTGGCGGCTCCTTGGCCTCCTCCTCTGCCAACACCTCCACCACGCTGTGAGCCCCTGGGCCGCTGGCTGTGCCCTCCTCAGCCGGGCAGCACCCCCTGCCTCCGGCTCCTGGACGCCAGGGACTGGCTTTGCCCGCCCCTGGTCCCCGATTCCCTCCTGCCTGCGTGGCCGGGGTCCCTCGTGTCCCTGCCTCCTGCTGTGCAGTTCCCCGTGGCCCTGGACTTGGATGTATGCAGCTGCAACCCTCCCTCCCCACCCCGCTGGGGCTCCAGGGAGAAGTCCCGGGTGGCATGGGGGATGCCCACGGTGACCAGGACAGGAGTGCGGCACAGGGTGGATTCACAGCGACTGCCCTCGCAGCTTGAAACATGCATGTGCATGGATGTAGCAGGGTGCACATGTATGGGATGAGCGTGTGTGCACATGTATTGTGTGTGCATGTATGGACGTGTGTGTGTATGTGTGCGCGCTTGTTTGTGGGGGGGCTGCACACAAATGTGAGTGCATGCGCATGTATTGTGCGCATGTGTCTGTGTCTACGTAGGGGACTTTACGTGGATGTGATGGTACACGTGTGATCATGTACGGTGTGTATATGGGGCTGCGTGTGCGTGTGTGTGTGCTGGTGTGTGGGGGATATATGTGGATGTGAGGGTGCCTGCATGTGTTGTGTGCATGCGTGTGCATATATGTGGGGGCTGTACATGGATGTGGTACTGTGAGTGTGTGCATTCTTTGTATTCAAGTGTATGCTTGTATGCAGGGGCCTATACATGGATGTTGGGAGGGTGTGTGCGCACACGTATTGTGTGAGTGCATGTGCATATATGTTGAGACTGTACGTGGATGCAGGGCTGCATATGTGCGCATATATTGTGTGTATATCTATGGGGGCTGTACATGGACGTGGGGGTGGATGTGTGTGCATGTATTGTGTCCATGCATGTGCTTGTATGTAGGGGGCTGTATATAGCATATAGATGCTGGGCTGCTTGAGTACATCCATGTGCGTACTTGTATGTGGGAGGTGGTCCATGGCAGTTTGGGGCACATGCCTGCATTGTGTCCATGTGTGTGCATAGCTGTGGGGGCTGTACATCGCTGTAGGGCTGTGTGTCTGCACTTGCTGCGTGTGCCTATATGTGGGGGGATGCTGGGTGTGTGTGTACACACGAATAAACAAGCCTTTGCCCGGAGCGCGGCCAGTTCCCCTAATGACGCACTCTCTCGTTACAGGTGTGAGCACCCCGGGCTCTGTGTGATGCCCTGTTCCCTCCTCACCGTGCATGCGGGGGGTGCCTCAGTTTCCCCTGCTCCTTCCCACGCAGGCTCTTCCCCTCAGCCCAGGAGGTCCTCAGTCACCTCCTCCAGCTCCACCCCAGAGCCAGCTGCATTTCCCTGACACCCTGGGGCTGGTGTTTCCAGGATGTTTCCCAAGATACCCTGCAAGTGCTGCCACACCCTGTGTGTCCCCCCAGCCCGGGCACCACATCCTGGAAACCACTCGCGTCACCTCTGCTGGGCACGGGGGGCAATGCCACCTGCGTCACCCCTGCCGGGCACCACATCCTGGAAACCACTCGCGTCACCTCTGCTGGGAAGCGGGGGGCAATGCCACCTGCGTCACCCCTGCCGGGCACGGAGGTGCGTCACTCCCGCTGGGCATGGGGGCAGGGGGGCAATGCCCAGGAAGGGGTGGGGGGTGCTTGCCAGGTCCCACAGGGCTGGGGCACATGGCCCTGTGGACAGAAGGCCTGGCTCTCTCCGGCCCCAGCGTGGGGGGAGTTGGGCAGGGACCTCCAGCTGTGTCCTCTGCCCTGGGCAGGGGTGACACAAGCAGCCCCTTGTGCAATGGTGCGAGGGGAAATGGAGGCAGGTTCCCGTGAGCGGCAGCTGGGAAGCGTCTTGCCCAACTGGCCCCATTGCAACAATGGGGCCAGGAAGTGTTGGAGGAGCTGGCTTGGGGCGGGGAGGGGGGGGAGATCTGCCCCTTCCACCACGCCAGGGCAGCCTTGGGCCCCCCAGGTCAGCGCAAAGAGGAGAGACATGGACGTCCCAGGCGTGCATCAGCATGTATTGGTTTGTCAGGAGCTGCACCAGGGAGCATCTTGCTGCAGCGGCAGTAGTGGGTTGTTATCCCCGTCTTTCTGCCCGTTCCTGGGGGCTGCGTCTCAGGGGCCCTGGGGGGGCCGGGCTTGGGAGCAGGACAGGCAGCGCCGCTCCCCCCGTGCGCCGTCCACGGAGCAGGCCTGGCACACGGCCCTGCCACACACCCTGGGGGCACGCGAGGGTGTCAGGCTCGCATGGCGCCCTGCGGCAGAGCTGGGAGCAGTTCCTGTGATGCTCTGTGGCAGGGCTGGGGTGGGGGCAGGTGGGGGGCAGGGGGCGCTCCCACAATGCCCCCGGGCAGGGGGACCCCGCACTCACCGGCACTGGTGGCGGCGGGTGAAGAGGCCAGAGCTGCTGCGGCAGTGGGCGCAGGAGCCCGGGACCAGGGGGGCGCCGATGCCCTCGCTCTGCTGCCACAGCGAGTCCTTCTCCCTGCAGGGGCGGGGGTATGTTATTGCACAGGAAGCATGTGTGCGCGCGTGTGTGTGTGTGTTCACATGTGTGGGTGCCTGCCTGTTTCATAGTTGGTCGGGTCGGAAGGGACCTGAGCAGATCATGTCCGACCCCCTGCCATGGCAGGAACGAGTACTGGGGTCTTGTCTAGCCTCGTCTTAAAGACCCCCGGGGTAGGAGCCCGCACCACTTCGCTTGGAAGCTGGTCCCGGACCCTAGCCGCCCTGACCGTGAAGTCGCCTCCTGATGTCTGGTCTGAATCCCCCTCTGCCAGCTTGTGACCGTTACTCCTGGTCACTCCTGGCCGTGCTCGGGGGAACAGGGACTCCCCCAGTTCCCGCTGATCCCCCCTGACCAGTTTGTAACAGGCCACTAGGTCCCCCTCAGCCTTCTCCTGTGGAGGCTGAGCAGGTTCAGGTCCTGTCGCCTCTCCTCGTAGGGCCTGCCCTGCTGTCCCCAACCATGTGAGTGGCCTCCTCTGGACCTTCTCCATGTTGTCCACATCCCTCCTGCAGTACGGCGCCCAGAACTGGACGCAGGACTCCAGCTGCGGCCTGACCAGTGCCGCACAGAGGGGGAGGATCACCTCCCTGGCCCTGCTCGAGATGCATCTGTGCATGCATGACAAGGTGCGGTTGGCCTTCCTGACCGCGTCCCCACACTGCCGGCCCATGTTCATCTTGGCATTGATGATGACTTCAAGATCCTTTTCTGCCTCTGCCCTGACGAGAAGGGAGCTCCCCAGCCTGTGGGTATGGTGCTGGCTCTTCCTCCCCAGGTGCAGCACCTTGCACTTGTCTGTGTTGAAACCCATCCTGTTCTCGTCTGCCCACCCCTGTAACCTGTTTAGGGCCGATTGCGGCCTATTCCTCCCTTCTAGCGTGCCCTCCCACATCTTAGTGTCATCAGCAAATTTGAGCAGGTGCTTTTTACCCCCTCGTCCACATCGCTGATGAAGATATTGAACAGTGCGGGCTGAGGACCGAGCCCTGGGGGACCCCACTGCCTACATCCCTCCAGGTCGAACATGACCCGTCCGCCACCGCTCTCTGGGTGCGGCCCTCCCGCCAGTGGGCGACCCGTCTGACTGTGTGGGGGTCGACGCCACAGCCCCCCAGTTTCTTAATGAGAACGGGGTGAGAGACAGTGTCGAAGGCCTCCCGAAAGTCCAGGAAGACGATGTCCACTGCTACCCCTGCGGCTAAGGATTTGGTGACCTGGTTGTAGGAGGCACCAGGTCGGTCTGACAGGACCTGCCGCTGATGAACCCGTGTGGGTTGTCCCCAAGCATAATCTCCCCCCCGGCCCCTCGTGGACATGTGACAGGATAGCTTCCTCAAAAAGCTTCTCCAGGATTGAGGTAAGACTGACTGGCCTGTAGTCTCCCGGGTCCTCCTTCTTCCCCTTTTTGAAGATGGGAACCACGCTGGCCTCTCCCAGCCCTCTGGCCCCACGCCAGAGCCCCACGGGTGCTCGTACAGCCGTGCCGGGGTCCCGCAATGACCTCGGCCAGTCCCCTCAGCACTCGGGGGGTGGAGATCATCCGGACCCGCTGATTTAAATACATCCCATCCCTCCAGACGTTCCCTAACTAGATCCCATGTACACATAGGTGTATATGTTTGTGCACTCGCATGTGCATGTGTGTGTGCATGTAGGCACCTGGGCCCATGTGTGCACGTGTGCAGGTGCATGCATATCTGAATGTGCATGCATGTGCATTGATGTGCACACATAGGTGCGTGCATGTGTACTCACACATGTCCTCTGCTCACACTGCATCCTGGCCCCCTGCACACATCATTCACCACCCCCTGCCAAGCCAGCTCTGGGGCTTGCACCTGTATGTGCCACATCTTGCACGTGCAAACCCTGGGCCCTGCACAGGGTTGTCCCCCTCCCTCCCCCACGCCAGGCACAGAAGGTTATGGGGGGGTGCCAAGGGCCCCAGCGCCACCTCCTGGCCCAGGCGGGGATGCCACTGGGCTCCCCTTCCCTTTCCCCATTGCATTGTGGGGCCAAACTCCTGCAGGCTGGGGGTGAGGGGCACCAGGGGGTTGTGGGTCAGGACTGAGGGGCATGAAGGGGGCACTCACCGCAGCAGTTCCAGCAGCCGCCCCTTCACCTCCCGCTCGACCTCGCGCTGCTGCCCCAGCTCCTCCCGCACCGCCTGCTCCCGCGCCAGGGCTTCGTGCTCGGCCTGCGCCAGGCGCTGCACGTCCTGCTGGCACCTGGGCACAGGGCAGGTCTCAGACGGCGTGTGGGGCGGCAGCCCGGGGCCAGGATCGGGCCCCTCCAGCTGGGCGCCCCATGTGTGGCCAGGGCCGGGGGGCCTCTACCTGCTCAGCTCGTCCTCCCGGGCCCGGAGCTCCTGCTCGCGGCGCTGGGCGCTGGCGCGGGCTTCAACCAGGTAGGCACACAGGTGCTGGGGGCAGGGGCGGGGCAGGAGTGAGGGGGACCACAGCATGCCCCTCACTCCTGACCCACAGCCCCTTCCCCCGGCGCCCCTCATTCCTGACCTGCAGCCCCCTGCCCCCCCAACCCTGCCGGTGCCCCTCACTCCCACCCTGCAGCCCCCCGCCCCCAGTCCTGCTGGTGCCCCTCACTCCTGACCCCGGTGCCCGTCCTTACCTCCAGCATCTCTGGGCCCTCCCCGGGGGTCCCCGGCAGCTCCAGCTGGGCCAGGGCCTGGGCCAGCCCCTCCAGGAGGGCTCCGTGCTGGCTGCTCAGCGTCACCAGCTGCTCCCGCACCCGCCCCAGCTCGGCTTGGACCCCTGCCAGGGCCTGCCGCAGCCCCGCGGCCTCCGCCTCGGCCCCCCCGGGATCTTGGGCCCCCGCCTGAGCCCGGAGCGCTGGGGCAGCCGCATGGTCCCCGGGGCCGGTGGCAGAGGTGTCGGGGCCGGGGCATGTGCTGGGCTGCAAGGCGGGTCCCTGCGGGGCTGGGCAGGGCAGGGGGGCACAGGGATCTGGTTCAGGGCTCGCGGGCTCCTCACGTGTCCTGCTCCCGGCGTCTGGGGGCTGTCGGGCGTCCACGGCCTGGTGCACGGAGCAGAGCGTGTGACGGGGGTTGCAGGGGGTGGGGGGACCACGTGTGCACGTGCCCCTGTACGTGCATGTGTGTGAGAGACAGCACACGCCTGGGTGTGTGCATGTATGTGTGTGTGCTTGGGTGTGCACGTGCATGCATTTGTGTGCAGGTGTGTGTACGGGTACATGCGTTTGTGTGGGAGGCAGCACAGGCGTGTGTCTGTGTGAATGGGTGCATGCAAGTGTAGGGGTTTGTATATGTATGTGCACATATGTGAGTGTGTAAGTGCATGCACGTGGAGTAGCGAGCATGTATGCTTCTGTGCAAATAAGAACATGCATGGACATATGTGCACGCATGTGAGGGCATATGAGCGAGGATGTGCAGGTGTGTATGTGCATGTGTGTGCATGTGAATGTGCACATGCATGTGTGCGCTTGTGTCTGCATGTGAGTGCATGTGTGTATGTGCATGTGTACATGCCTACCCATGTGCATGCCTATGGCCAGCACTTCCTCCTGTCCCCCACTCCCCAGCCTGATCACCCCTGCCCCCAGTGCAGCTGAGCCCCCCACCCTCTCATGCCCCTTGCCTCAGGGATGGGCAGCTGAGCCAAGGCACCCCTGGGGCCGGGGCAGACGGATTTGGCCCTGGCACTGTGGCCAGGCCCCCACCACCCACGGCAGGTGCCACAGAGTCTCTGCCCCCCCACCCCCAATCACTTCTGGGGGAGCATAGTACCTGGTGTATGGCCCTTTAAGGTGTTGGCCTCGCTCACTTCTAGCTCTGCCCTTTGTGGGAGGGGCATAAATCTGGGGCTATATAAGGAGGGGATGGAGTAGCACCTGGGCCCACTGGGGCTGGGGGGCACCCACCTGGCTGGGCTGGTCCTGGCAGCCGGGGGGGCTCCGCCTGGAACCGGGGGAGGGGCTCCTGTAGGGAGTGATCATAGCAGGGCTCGGGCATCCTCGGGCTCCCGGCCCCCCCAGCATGTGCCAGAGCTCGGCTCCAGTGCCAGCAGGGCCGGGGGCGGGGGCAGGGGCAGCGGGTCGGGAGAGAGGGCCCCGGGGGGCAGGGGCCGGGCGAATCACCGTGCGGTGCTGGGGGGCCAGCCGGCGTCCAGGCCAGGGGGCTGTGGGTCGAGGCAGAAGGCGACGCCGTCCAGGTCGTAGAGACAGGCCAGGAGGTCGGCGCAGAGCCGCGGGTCCAGGAAGGGGCTGCGCGCGTGGTACCAGGCCCTGCGACGGGGTGGGGGAAACTGAGGCCCCGAAGCCACGGGAAGAACCCGGGCGTTTGGGCTTGGCCCGAGCGGGGCCAGCCGCCCCCCCACCGCCGGACCCCGCTCACCTGGTGGCCTGGGGGTCGAGCAGGCAGAGCTGCAGGGTCTCCGCCAGCTGCCCGCGCGCCAGGCAGTAGCGCAGCAGCGCACGGCCACGGCCCAGCGGGGTCCGGAGCTGCGGGACGGGGTCACACGTGGCTGGGGTGGGCAGGTGCCCTCTGCCCCCCAGCCCTGCGCGGGTCGGGAGGAGGGGCACCGGCCAGCCTGGGCCCCCCCGCCCCAGGCACCTGTGGCAGGTGTTGCACGTGGGTGATGCCCTGGTGCTCGTGGCGCCCGCGCAGGCCCTGGCACAGGAAGTCCCAGTAGTCCTGGCGCTGTCCCCACAGGCTGCGCTTCTCCTTCAGGTCAAACTGGGGGGCAAAGGCGGCACCGTCAGCCCTGGAGCCCCCCCCATGCCACCCGGGGTGGGGAGCAGGGGCTGGCTCTGGATGAGCTGGGCGGGGGCCCTCCAGCTCCTGGGCCCTGCCCTCAGCTGGGGGGGACCGCCCAGACTCCTGGGTCCCCTGCCCGGATCCGGGGGGGGGGGGTCTCAGTTTGTACCTGGAGCAGGAACTCGAGGCGGGCGCAGAGCGCCAGCAGCTCCGGGCTCCCGTCCGTGACGGGTCGGCCCCGGTCCCGGTACCCGTGGGTCAGCACCCTCACCGTGGCTGGGGGGGACAGCGGGTCGGGAGTGAGGGGCACAGGCTGGGCTGGGGGGGCTGCGGGTCGGGAGTGAGGGAGTGAGTCTGGGCCCTGTCCCATCGCTGCCCCCCCTCACCTGGGCTCGGGATTTGGGCGGGGGGGTAGAGGGGAAGCGAGAACCGAGCCGCCCACATGCCCCGAGGGGGGTGGTTGGGGGGGGGCAAGGATCCCCATGTGGAGCTGTCAAAGCATGAGGACAAGGGAAGCTGAAGCTGTGGGGGGGGGTGTTGGTGAGCACCGGGTGGGGGGTGCTGGGGCCTTCCTGACCCCTGCTCAGCGCTGCCCCTGAAGCCTGTGGGTTGCTGGGCCTGTGGGGGGGGCAGATCACGCTGCCTGTGACTCAGCCCCCCTGACTCAGTCTCCCCAGAGGTGGCTGTAGGGGAATTAACCCTTCCCAGCCTGGGCTGCCGCCTGCTCCCTGGGCCGGGCCGAGCTAGAGCAGCCCCTGGGGTCGGGGTCGGGGTCGAGGCCAGGTTCGGGGTCAGGCAGGCGCTCACCCCGCAGGTCGGCGAGGACGCGCAGCACCTCCGTGGTGCCCGTCATGGCTCGGACACGCGGGGGGGCCCCAGCCTGGGCGAGAACACACTGGTGTGAGCAGGATGCATGTCACCCACACGTGCCCAGGGCTCACGCCTTTTTGGGGTCTGAGCCCCCCCAGGGCCTGGCTGTGGGCCTCGGGGTGCAGCGCATTTCCACCCCCCGCCCCATGCCTCAGTTTCCCCTCCATTGCTCACCGCCGCCCGCCAGCCGGCCGTGCTGAGCTGTCCGTGCCTGGTCCCGTTGCCTGCCGGGGGGGATGCGCAACTCGTGTGCTCCCACTTCTCCTTTCCTGCAGGAGCCGTGGGCCCGGGGGAAGCGGCGCCCAAATCCCCTCCCCCAAATCTCTTGCGGGGGGACTCAGGTGAGGAGTACTGGGGGGGGCTGGGATTGCTTGGGGAGCACTGGACAGGCCTGGGGGGGAGGACTCTGGGGGGCACGGCCTGGGCAGCCCCTTGTGGTCCTGTATGTGCGTGTCAGGGGCCCTGTACTGCTCGCAGCAGGTGGGGGTTCTCCTTGAGCTCCGGGGCAGGGGCTGGGGTGCAGAGGAGGGCTATGGGCAGGTGCCCCCACTCCCTCCCTGAAACAGCCCCCCCGCCCTGCCGGTGCCCCTCGCTCCCTGCCTGCAGCCCCCTGCCCCACAACTGGAAACAGGCACAGATGCCCCTCCCCCACCACAGTGGCAGCCCCCCCAGCTCGGCTGCTGCCCCCTTCAGACGCCCTCTGTCAGCAGGGCTGGGGGGGGCAGGAAGAGACCCCCCCACCATGAGCCCCCTCCCAGCCCAGAGCAGAGGCATGGAGCTGGGGGGGCAGGGGGTGCAGCCCACAGCCCCGGGGGGGCCGAGCCAGTGCCCCTCACTCCCAACCCACAGCCCCCCAGGACTCACGGGCCCTGGGGGGCACCCGAGGCTTGATCTGCACCTGCTGGGAACAAGAAGACCCCCCAGGGCCCAGCCTCGCCCCCCTCACCATCCCCGTGGCAACAAGCCCCCCCACCTACACACAGAGGGGGGCAGATCCCAGCCCTGGGGGGTGCAGAGGCTGCGGGTGCCGGCCCCTCCCAGCCCTGCCAGGCCGGCGGGGGAGGGGGGGGCATTAATTCCCAGTCCAGCTATAATGGAATTAAATGGAATTGATTAAACAGCAGCAGGTTCTTAAAGGGCCCGCGTCTCTGTGGGGGGCCGGGGGGGTAGTTCTTTCCAGGTCCGGGTCTGAATCTGAGCAGCCTTAGGGTAGCAGAGACCCCCCCGCTTCCCCCCAGGGCTGGGATCTGCCCCCCTCTGTGTGTAGGTGGGGGGGCTTGTTGCCACGGGGATGGTGGGGGGGGCGAGTCTGGGCCCTGGGGGGTCTTCTTGTTCCCAGCAGGTGCAGATCAGGCCTCGGGTGCCCCCCAGGGCCCGTGAGTCCTGGGGGGCTGTGGGTTGGGAGTGAGGGGCACTGGCTCGGCCCCCCCGGGGCTGTGGGCTGGGGTGGGGGCGGTGGAGAGGAATCGAGAGCAGGAGCTGCCCGCAGGGGGGGCGGGGGGCACCGGCAAAGGGCTGCTCAGGGCAAGGATAAGGGAAGATGAAGCTGGGCGGGGGGGGGGGGGGGGGTTGGAGGCCTCAGGGGCTGGGGGGTGGCGCTGTGGTTTTTAAGGGGCGTGAATTCCTTCCTGGCCCCCCGCCCAGCACTGCCCTGACACATGGGGGTGGCTGGGCCAAGGGGGGGGGTGACGGCGCCTGTGACTCAGCCCCCCTGCACTCGGCCTCCCCAGAGGTGGCTGCAGTGGGCCTGGCTGTGGGCTGCTCCCTGGGGGGCTGCTGGGGGTGTGGCCCCAGCTGGGGGCGGGGCCTGCCCTGCCCATGCTGCATGGCTCCCCGGGTTGGGCCAGGCCCACGAGGACACGTGGGGGCCGTGGCCGGGGGGATGTGTCACCCGCATGTGGCCATGGCTCACATCTGCCCAAGGGCTCGGCCTGCACCCGCCAGGGCCTGGCCGTGGGCCGCAGGACACCCGGGCCCCCTGCCCACGGCCTGTGCCTCAGTTTCCCCTCCATCGCTCACCCCCGCTGTGCTAAGCTGCGTGTCTGCCCCGGGGGCGGGGGGGCCACACAGCTCCTCTGTGCCCACTTCTCCTTTCCTGCGGGAGCTGCAGGGGGAAGTGGGGAGGGGGGCTGGGATTGCTTCGGGGGGGGACACTGGGCAGGCCTGAGGAGTGGAGAGGACTCTGGGGGGGCATGACCTGGGCAGCCCCTCCTGCCCCTCCCCCCCCCCCGTGTCAGGGGCCCTGTACTGCAGACAAGAGGTGGGGAGTCTCCCTGAGCTCCGGGGCGGGGGCTGGGGTGCAGAAGAGGGTCATGGGCAGCCCCCCCACCCCCCAGCCCTGCAGGTGCCCCTCACCCCCGACCTGCAGCCTCTTGCCCCCCAGCTGGAGACAGGCCCAGACCCCCCCATCATCATGGCAGCCTCTCCAGAGACCAGCTGGCAGGGGGCATCTGAAGGGGGCAGCAGCAGGGCTTGGGGGGCAGGAGGAGGCCCCCCCAGCCCTGAGCCCCCTCCCAGCCCCCCACCCGCTGCAGGGGCTGGGCACAGCCCAGAGCCTGGCACGGAGCTGGGGGGGGCTGGGCCTGCCGGTTGGGAGTGAAGGGCACCCGAGGGCTGCGGGGGGGGGGCGGGGGGGGACGGTGCCAGGCGGGGGGGGGGGGGGCATTAATTCCCTGTCCAGCTCTAATGGAATTAAATGGGATTGATCTGCAGGGCAGCAGGCTCTTAAAGGGGCCGCATCCCCATGGGGGGGGTTGGTTCTGCTTCAGGTCTGGGCTGGAGCTGCTTTGCCGGGGGGACGGGATTCCCCCCCCCCAGGTCTGGGGTCTGCCCCCCTCTGGGTGCGGGGGTGGGGCCACCCTGGGTGGGGGGGCTGTGAGGATGCACAGCCCCCATCCTGTTGCCATGGGGATGGTGTGTGTGTGTGTGGGGGGGTCCTGGGGAGTCCTTGTGTTCCCAGCGGGTGCGGCTGGGGGCTTGGGTGCCCCCCCGGCCCGTGAGTGCTGGGGCTGCAAGTCGGGAGTGCGGGGCACGGACAGGGGGCTGCTACCTTTGCAGGCAAATTTGCTGCCCCCCCACCAGGCCAGACCTCCCCTTCCTCTCAGCCTGGTGGGGGGGTCCTTTCTTGGGCCTGGGGGGCTGCGGCTGCACCCCCCCGCAGGCTGTCCGGGGCCCAGGCAATTCTGTGGGCCTGGGGGGGTGCAGGCCCCCTCCCCCCGGCCCGCGGGCAGGACCCCCCAGCCCCGGCGCGTGCCGCGATGTCCCGGGGGCCTGGCGGGGGCGCCCTGCCAGGCCTCCAGCTCGGGGGGGGGGCTCCTGGGGGCTTGGGGGGGCCGGCGGTGCTGCATCCTATCTGTGAAATGGGTCCAAGGGGAAGTGGAGGCTCCCTTTGGTCCTGCCCCCCCTTGACCCTCCCCGCCGCCTGCCCCTCCCCAGTGGGGAAACTGAGGCACGCACGCACGGGGAGGGCGGCGGGCCGTCCGCCCCCGCGTGGGGGTCCGTCCCGCAGCCCCCCCGCGGTGCGTGACGTGCGGGGGCGGGCCCGGGGGCGGGGCGGGGCTGGCCCCACGCCCGCGCACTGCGGGGCCGGGCACGCGCGGCCGGACCGGCTCCGGATCGGGATCGGGACCGGGACCGGGATCGGGGCCATGACCCGGCTGGGCTGGTGCCTGGCGGCGCTGCTGCGGCTCGGCCGGGCCCTGCTGGCGCTGCTGCGGCTCGGCCCGCGCCCGGTACCGGGGGTCGCGGGGGGGGGCAGCTGTCGTGCGCCCCGCACCTGGGGCTGGGAGCGGGGCCGGCCGGGCCTCAGTTTCCCGCCCCGGCGCGGGGGCGGGGGCCGGGGCCGGCAGAGCGGAGCTGCGCTGCAGCGTGTCCTGCGCCCTGTACTGCGCTGCGCGGGGGATCCCCCGCCGTGCAGCGGGGGAGGGGCCCAGGGGAAACTGAGGCGGGCTTGCAGCCAGGGCATGCTCTGTTATTGCGGGGGAGGGGGGGTTGGATCCATTTCATTGCACGTGCGCGTGCCCCCGGTCGAAGCAAAGTGCTGCTAGGCATGTGCCTGGCGGCGTTGGATGTGCGCTAGGCGTGTGGAAACGGTGTCAGGCGTGTGCAAGGCATGCACCAGGCCTTGCTGCAAAGGATTCTGGGAAGCAGGTGGGGCAGGGGCTGAGCTGAGGTGAGAGACGCTGAGGGGTTAAAAGTGCATGGACTTTATTACCCCGGGGGGGGGCAGGCTTCCCCCCCGTGTCTGGGGGTGGGGGGCTGGGCCCAGTGGGGGGGGGCCCGGAGCCCCTTAATGAGCCCTAAATCATGCTAATGACCCGTGCCCCTCCCTGCGTTCATAGGAGAAGGGGGGAAGATTTATGGCCCCCCCAACTGGGCCCTCGTTAGAGGTCATTAGAGTCTCCTCCTTCCAGGCCCCCCCCCCCCCCACCCCGCCTCCCCAGCTCCGGCCCCCACAGACTTGGCAGCCTTCAGGCCCAGGACAGGGGAAACTGAGGCACAGGCGAGGGTGAGCTTTGCACAAGGGGGGAGTCCCCGGTCAATCACGAGAGGGTCTCGTGCGCATTCCCCCCCCCGCACCCCGCTTCGTCTGCCTGTGCCCCAAGTTGCCCTGGCCCTGCCCAGAGCTTGATCCGGACTGCCACCCCCTCCCCCCCCCCGAAACAGTCAGGTCTGCCTTGGCGCAGGGCTGGCGTCTGACTCAGGCAGGGGGGCAGGAGGGGGAGGGGTGCTATGGGGCAGGAGGGGGTGTCTGGGGCCCTGTGTGGGAGTCTGAGACCGGCCATTTCCCCCCCCCCATGGTGCTGCATGCCCAGCTCTGAGAGCTGGAAGGGGAAACTGAGGCACAGGGTGGAGCTGCAGATGGGACCCAGGTGTCCTGGAGCGCCCCCCCACCCAACTCGGGGGATGTGGGGGCCATACATGTGCAAAGGCCTGGACACACATGCAGGGACCGCAGCGGGGGAGGACAGGCGTGTGCAGAGGATCAGGAATGCGTGTGCTGGGCTGTGCGTGTGCATGCATGTGCAGGGCCTGAGGGGTTTGCTGGGGGCCAGGGGAGGCATTTGCATGTACAGGGGGCAGGATCCACGTATGTATATGTGTGTGTGTGCGTGCGTGTGTGTGTCTGCAAGGGGGTATGTGCACACGCGTGTGCAAAGGGCCGTAGAACAATACCCTGATCCCTGCCCCCCCCACTGCTTCCAGTGTGGGCCCCTGGCCCCCCGGCCCCCCCGGCCTGTGCACATGGCAACGGAGCTGTGTGCTGGAGAGAGGAAATGGGAACCACATGTCAGCAGCATGCGCGGGGGGGCTGGGCTATGGCCCCCCTGCCTTGTCTCACCCCCCCAAAAAAGCCCTAGACCCCCCCAAGAGGGGGGATCTGGGCTGCAAGTAGGGGGGCACCAAGACTTAGGGGGGCCTGGCCCTTTAAATGCCCCCTTTGGGGGGTCTCAGCTGCAGGGGGGATGCAACTGGGGGCACTGGGAGGGGTGGGAGGCGGGGGGGCTGGCCCAGGCGCCGCCTCCGGCCGTGGGGCCTGCGCCCGAGCGCGGTGACAGCGGGGCCGAGCGGGGCTGCAGCCATGGCCCGGGGCCCCCCTGTGCCCCCCCCGCGCCCCTGATCCCCCCGGGCCCGGTGCCCCCCCCACGGCGTCATGACCTGGGTCTGCCTCTCCTGCATGCTCTGGGTAGGTGGGGGACCGTGCCCGGGGTGGGGCTGGGGTCTGGATTGAGGAGGTTTGGATTTGGGGGGGTGTTAAGCAGGGGGGGCTGGCGGTGTTTTGTCCCGTTGCCGTGGCAATGCCGGAGGGGATGAGGGGAAGCGATGGCCCCCCCCCCCCCGAAGCCCAGCAGGCCGGGGCTGGGGGAACCCAGGTGTCCGCAGCCTTGTCTCTCTTCCCCCCCCCCCCACCTGGGGGGGCCGGACCCCCCAGGCACTGTCCTCCTCGGAAGCAAGACCAGCCTGGAGGGTTGCGGGGGAGCCCGGACTTTAGGGACAATAAATTACAGACCCCACCCTGTGCTGGGGGGGGTCTTCTGCCCCCACCCAGCCGTTAGCTTCCCTGATCATGGGGGCTGCGTCCTCCCCTTCTCTCCTGGGGGGTCCAGGCCCGGGCGCCTGGGTTCTCTTCTCTGCTCTGCTCCCTTGGGGGGGGGGGTCGGGGGGGGGAGGTTTGCTGTCTGTCCGTGAGGTCCTGGCAAAGTGGGGGCTCCTGGGTTCCTGGGTGTGCTGGAGAGGGGCGCTGGGGACGTGCAGAGTCACCCCTTTTCCGTGACACATGCGTGTGCAGGAGATCCTGCAGGGGGGGTCCCGGGGCGGGGGTGGGGTGGGGGGAGTCATTGTGGCTACAGAAGGTGCTGTCACGGGCTTGCTTGAGATTCTGGGGCTTGGTGGGTCGGGGGATGCATCGGTGCCCCCATGCATGGATGTGTGTGTGCATTTGTGCGTACACATTTTAGCATGTTGGCGTTTGTGTGCACACATGTGGGCGTGTGGGGCTGCATATGTTTGCATGCGTGTCCGTTTGCATGCAAAAATCCGTGCACATATGTTTGTAAGTGTTCGCATATACACACATCTATGCATTGTGTGTTTGCATGTGCACATGTTTGTACATGTGTGGGGGTGTTTGCATGTGTGTGTCTGTGTGGGGGGGATGGATTTCCATGGCAACCGGTCCTGGGAGCCTGGCCCCCTTTGATCCCTGTGGGCTTCCCTGCTACTGCCAGAGGCTCCTAGCACACGAGCACACACATGTGTGCATGCATGCACAGAGCAAAACTCAACCCTCCCACCCAGCAAAAGACACACACACATGCATGCACGCACGCACACACACACGCATGCAAACACCCCCGAGCCTCTCCAGCAGTGATGGGCATGCACATGTGCAGAACTGAGCCCTTGCAACACCCCTCTAAGTGGTCTCTCTCTCTCTCTCTCTCACATGCGTGCGCGTACACACAGGCACACATGTGCAAAGTGGGTCTCAGTCCCTCCAGAAAGGGGCCTTAGTTGCGCAGACATGAGCACACACCCATAAATGTGTGTGGGGATGTGGCGTGTAGCTGTTCCCAGCTGGAAGGGCCCAGGAAGCCTGGGGGCCCCGGCTAGGCTGGAGGAGGGTGGGATGTCAGGAGCCCCCTGCATTGCTGTGTCCTGCCTGGGACCCTGGCGCCAGCTCCCTGGTTCCCAAACCTCCCGGACAGCAGCAGCAGGAGGAGGATAATCACTGCTAATTAGGCAGCAATTAAACCTGCCGCCAGGCTCAGGGTTGGATGCTCCCAGGGGCTCTGTGTGTGTCTGCGTGTGTTGTGAGGAGGCCTGCTGGTGGCGTATGCATGTGTATGTTTGTGGCTGCTGGTGGCTTTTCAGTGTGTGTGTCCATGAGTGTGCAAGTGTGTGGGAGGGCTAGTGGTGGTGTGTGCACATGCATGTGCATATGTGCGTGTCTAAGGGGAGACTTCCGGTGTCTCTGTATATGGGTGTGCAAGCATGTGCATCTAAGGGAGGGCTGCTGGTGGTGAGGACACATGCGTGTGTATATGTGCATGTCTAAGGGGGCTGCTGGTGCCTGTGCAATGTGTGTGTTTGCCCACGTGTGTGCAAGTGTGTGCATCTAAGGGAGGGCTGCTGGTGGCATGTGCACATGTGTGTGTATATGTGTATGCCTAAGGGGGGGGCTGCTGGTGCTGCGCAACCTGCGTGTGCACACATGTCAAAGGGAGGAGCTGGTGGCTGTGCAGTGTGTGCGTGTACAAGCGTATGCAGCTAAGGGAGGGTTGCTGCTGGTGTGTGAACATGTGTATTCATGTGTGTGGGTCTAAGGAGGGGCTGCTGTGGCTGTGCAGCATGTGTATGCACATGCATGTGTACAAGGGGGGCTGCTGGTGGGATGTGCATGCATGTTTGTCTAAGGAGGGGCTCTGGTGATGTGTGCATGTGTGAGTGTGTCTAGAGGTGGGGCTACTGGTGCCTGTGTAGCGTGTGCAAGCATGTACATCTAAGAGAGGGCTGCTGGTGATGTGTACATATATGTGTGTCTAAGGGGGGGCTGCTGGTGGCTGTGCAGTGTGTGTGTGCACATAGGTGTGCATTTAAGGGATAGTTTTGGGGGTGTGTGCATGTGTGTGTGTAAGGGGGGGCTGCTGGTGGTGTGTGCAGATTGGTGCTGGCAGGAGCCTGCAGGCCAGGCTGGGAGCACGTGGCAGAACCCTGCTTTCCCCTTCCCCAGCTGCTGCCCCAGGGCCTTGGCTGAGCCTGGTGCTCCCAAGGGTCAGTTTTGCCCTGGGCCAAGGTCTTTGTGGCCCCCTTCTGCTCTTTCCTCCAGCTCTTTGCTTGGGGTGTTGTGGTGCTTCTATTATGTTCATTACGGTAGCACTCAGTGAGTGTTGGGAAGTGCAGCCAGTAGTTTTCTTTGCCTTTGTGGCATGAATTACGGTAGCAGCCGGGGCGGGGGCGGGGTGGGTTCAGCCAGTCAGTTGCTGCGCTTTATTACCTGTATTATGGTAGCATCCCTAGGGGATGGGGGTGGGGCCAGTCACTTACTGGGCCTCTTTGGGTAGCTTCCAGCAGGAGAGAGCGTGTGCACACGTTTGTGGGTTTCATGTGTGCGTTCTTGTGTGTGGCAGTGGGGAGGGGGAGGGTATGTGCTTTATTAAGTGTATTATGGTAGCACCCAGTGGGTGCCGTGGGGAGTGCTGCGCTTTATGACTCGTATTACGGTAATGCTCAGTGGGGGAGTGTATGGGGGGGGCGGAGTGGTTTCTCCTTGCACTTTATTCTGTACATTACAGTAGCCCTGGGCAGACCCAGCCCAGTGCTGGTGCTCCCAGAGGCCTGGGCTCTGCCGTGGAGACGTGCGTGTGCGCATGTATGTGCGTGGTGTGCATGTACAGGCAGGTGTGCCTGTGTGTGTGGGTATGCATGTGTGTTCTTGCTTGCATGTGTGCATACATGTGTGGGGGATTGTGTGTGCATGCATATCTATGCATGTGTGTGTTGTGTGTGTGCAGAGACGTGCCCACTCCCTGCCCCAGCACAGCATGGGGAGGCCATGTATGGGCCTGGGGGTTGGCGGGGATGGCCCTGTGACACACAGGTGCACATGTGCATGCACACACAGCAGGGAGGCTGCTAAAGGTTGCCTGACTCTGGTGTGGCTCCTGCCAAGCTGGGCACATCCAGGTCTCCCCTCAGAGAAGGAGGCGTGTGTGTGTGTGTATGCGTGCGCGCGTGCAGTGGCTGTGGGTCATCTGGGGCCGTGTCCCGGAGCTGGTGGGGTTCATGCTGCTGTGGACTCGATTACACAGAGCTGCAGCTGGGCAAGGCCCTGGGGTTGTGTGCACGCGTGTGCTTATGTTGGCGTGTGTCCATGCATGTATGAAGGCAGCTGTACCTCTGTGTGTGCACGTGTGTGTGTGTGCTCGCACATGGGTACATGTCTCTGCATGGGCATGTGTCTGTGTCTGTGCATGGGTATTAGCCCTAGCTTGAGGGTTGCAGGTCAGGAGTGTGGGGCACTGGCAGGGCTGGGGGGGCGAGGGCTGTGGGTTGGGAGTGAGGGGCACTGTCCGCGCTGCGGGGCAGGAGCTGGGGCAGGACTGACCTGTGCCCCCCGCCCCCCAGCCCGAGGACCTGGAGGCGCCGGGAGCTGCTCACACCTTCAAGGTCCGGAGCTTCAAGAAGGTGCAGCCGTGCGGGATCTGCCGCCAGGCCATCACACGGGAGGGCAGCACCTGCCGGGGTGAGTGTGTGGGGGTGGGGGGCACCCCGGGGACCCTCTCCAGGGTCGGGTGCAGTTCCCTCAGTGGCCACAGGGGGGCACCCCAAGCTCTGGCCCTGGGTGCGGCTGAGTCTGGGGGGGAGCTGCAGGCTGTTGGATTCCTGCCTGGTGGGGCAGGGGAGTGAGGGGCACTGGAGGGCTGTCCCTGTGACCCTGCCACTGCCTCCCCAGTGTGGCCTTGGGGCTGTCACTGCTGCCCGCGACCCCCAGCAATGTTTGCATCCCTGCGCTGAGCTGGGCCGGGGGCGGCCGGTCACCCTGCAGCACGTGGGCTGTGACTGTGACACACGTGTGGGCTGGGGGCGGTTGGGATGGCCTTAGCCCTGGACTTATCAGGGCCATCGGGTGCGTGGCAGGAAGGGGGCGGGGATGCAGCAACAATGCCGCCTTCCTGCCCCCCCCACATGCCCCTCACTCCTGACCCATAGCCCCTGTCCCCCCAGTGCCCCTCACTCCCAACCCGCAGCCCCCTGGTATCCCCTTGGTAGGTTGTGGAGCTGGGGGGGGGGTGCCAGAAGCCTGCCCCCTCCCTGTCCTGACGCCTGTCTCCCCACAGGCTGCAAGCTCTGCTGCCACAGGAAATGCGAGCACAAGGTAAGGATGCGGCCCGGGGGGGTGCTGGTCCCTGCTCTCTGGGTCTCTGGAGGGACACTGGGGCTGGAGGAGGCAGGCGCTGCCTGGCCTGGCTTCTGTGGGCTGTGGTACACACGTGTGTGGCAGGCATGTGCAAACCGTGCCCATGTCCCCTTCCTTGGGCAGCATGCATGAGGCAGCCCAGGCTGAGGGTCTCCCCAACCCCCCAACTCTCCTCTGCCCTGTGTGGGGCTGCAATGTCCCCATGTGCATACAGTTGTCATTAGGCTTCAGAGTGAATGGCTGGGCTGTGCTGGCTGGGCTATGTGGGAGGGACCCAGCTGCCCGGGAGTAGTTTGGGGGTTGGGTCTGGTGCCCCCGGGCAGGGTAGGAAAGGTCGGACCCAGCTCGTGCAGCGTCTGTGCCAGGAACTCGGGAGGTCGAGGGATGTGACCGGGGCTGTGTGGGCAGGCGGTGGCAGAGGGGCTGTGTGGGCAGGCGGAGGCAGAAGGTCCCTGCCCCAGGCTGGGTGCAGGCAGTGGGGGCAGCCGTGGGGCTGGATTGCCCCAGGAACCGGTGTTTACAGGGCCGGGGGGGGCGCCTAGCTCGGGCCTTACCTCAGCCCTCAGGCATCTCCCAGGCCCGGAGGCGCTGCCCCCCCCCCATGGCTGTTGTCTTGGGCGGGCGCCAGGCTGGCGACATCTGGTCAGTGTTACGGGAACCTGGGGGGGTGTAGCTGGGACAGGGGCAGCTCAGTGCATGCAGAGCCTGCCCAGCACCCAGAGGCCCCTGCTCCCTGGCCGTGCCTCAGTTTCCCTCACTGTCCCTGGGGTCTCCCGCTGTGGCCCTGACCCCACCCCACTCCTTTCCAGGGCACGTGCAGCACTGGGCGCGGTGGGTCCCGGCTGGAGTCATGGGTGCAACAACACTCTAAGGGACTTGGGCACTAGGAAGGAGTGGGGGGACACATGGTTCGCAGCGGTGACATGTGTGCATGTGCGAGGGGGAGACACACAGCCCAGGCTGGTGGGGACGCAGTCTGGGCACCCCGCTAGCAACGTCTTGGCTGTGGGGGGACTCAGAGCTGATGTGGCTGCCTCCGCTGCGCCCATTTCGCAGAAAGGAAAACTGAGGCACAGAAATTGTGCTATGCAGGAAGAGATTCCCAGGAGTGACGAGGGCAGGGGGGTGCCGTGGGGGGCTTCAGGGCCCTGGCCAGCCCACGCAGGCGTGTGCACGCCCCTGCCCCCCTCCTGCATCCCCCCCGCCAGCGGTGTCTTGCTGGCCTTGCGCCAGGTGCTGCTTGTTTGTGTGGAGGCCGAGGCTGCTGGTACGCTGGCTCGGGGCCAGGCCCGGAGCCTGGCCAAGGCGGCCGGCGCGAACACTGTGTTCCAGCTGCACAATGGGCGGGCGGGAGCGGGCAGCAGGTACCGGGCAGGCGACGCCGGCCCTGGCCTGGCCTGGCCTGGGCCTGGTCCTGGGGCCCGCGCTGGGGTGGGCCGAGCTCAGGCAGGGGTGCAGCACCCGGGCCTGGAGCACCATGCATCGGGTGTGCTTGTGTTCATGTGTGTGTGCGTGTACGTGTGTCGGTGTGCAGATGTGCTGGGAGCACGGCAATGTGCCCGGGGAGTCGGGCCGGGCCGGAGCCCGTGTGCCCCCTGCCCCGTGGGCCAGGATCGGGGCCGTGCAGGGCCTGGGAACAGGAAGCGGGGTCATCTCCCTGCCCCGGAGGCGCGTCCCGCGGGGCCCGGATGCTTCGGGGATGCGTCATTCTGGCAGCACCTGCCCCCCACCCCCATGCCTCAGTTTCCCCAGCTCTGCCCAGAGGTGGGCGCAAAGCTCATGCCACCCCACACGCCCGGGTCTGGGGCAGCCTTGAGCCTGGGGGGGCATTGGCAGAGCTCAGGAGCTTCCCCTGCCCCCCGCCCCCAGGGCTTGGCTTTTCCTTGCAACCTCTGCCCCCCCTCCCGACCCCGGGGTCCCCGGGGGCTGCTGGTTCCCAGGGCCCCGGGGCCATGGCTGGAATCTCTGGCATCTCCGGCCCCGCGGCTGGCGGAGGGGGACGCGACAGCAGGGCCCTGCCGCATGCGGCTGCTTCTGGGGTGCAACGCGGTGCCCAGCGTGGGCCCGGGCAGTGCCGGGAGCTGTCCCCCCATGGCTGCGCTCCGGGACACGGGTCACACACGTGTGTCCCCCCAGGGCTCCACGCCTGCCTCTGCCCCTCGCCTGAGAGCCACAACTGGAACCAGATGTGCGGGAATGCCGGGGCGGGGGCCGGCACCGGAAAGCTTGAGTCATGCCCTCTCTCTGGCTGGGCGGGGGGCAGCATGCAGGGGGCCCCCGGGCAGGGCCAGGCCGGGTGACTGCGTCCCTCCCCTGTGCCCTGTACCCTCTCGTCTCCAGACCCGCTTGCCTCTGCCCGTGCGGGGGGCTCCGGGGAGCCGGCGTCTGCCCCCAGAGAGATGGGACAGGTGGGCGTGGGCACCTGCGTTGGGGCAGCGCCGGCCGTGGCATCGGTCGCCAGGACCGAGCCACCTCGCGCAGGGAGCAGGGCGCGCATCCCCGAGCCCCAGCCCCGTGCTGTTGGTGGGGGGCCGAGCTCCGCTACCTGGTGATGGAGGGTCTTGTATGGGTGGACCCTGGGGGTGCAGCTCCGTGCAAGGGGCGTGCTGGCGCTGGCATGCAGGCACCGGCCCCCGGCCTGGGTCCGCCAGCCCCGGGCATGCACGCACTGGCCCTGGGTGGGGATGTGCCAACCGCCCCGGTGCCCGTGGCCTGCCAAGCTCCAGCCTCTGGGCCCGGAGAGGCCTAGGCGGTGGCAGCCTCAGGCTCCAGAGCTGCCCCTCTCCCTCGCCGCTGGCCGCTGGGAGCCGATGCCCTTGCCACGGCAGAACGAGTGCGGCCGCGCGGGGCTGGGCGAGGCCTGTTGTGCTTGGCTGAGAGGAGGGAAGAAGTTAAAAAAAAAAAAAAAAAAAAGCCCGGCGCAGCCGAGCGGCTCCGGAGCGAGGTGGAGACAGGACCAGCCCCCGCGTCCGGCTCAGTCCTGCCTGGCTCGGGCCACCGCACGCCTCACGCTCCCGCCACCGCCGCTCCCACGCCCCGGCCTCGTCGCATGGAGCTGCCCGGCTGCGGGCGCTAGAGCCCCATGGACTTCGCCAGTGTCATGAAGCAGGTCGGAGGCTGCGGTGGCGGGGGGCAGTGTCCTGGGGCAGGGGGGCCGCGTCAGCAGCAGGGAGAGGCCTGTTTGGCCGGGAGGGTGCCCAAACCCCTTGGGCGGTACCTGGATGTGGGCTGGCTGGGCTCGGGGCCACCGTGCTGCCAGCATCGTCCGTGGCCTGGGTGAGGCGGGCGTCCCTCCGGGTGCCCCTCACCCTGGGGTCTGGGCTGGGGAGGGTGGGGGGCCCGTTGCCAGTGGCCAGGAGCGGGGCACGGGCGGGTGCAGCTGGCACTGGGAGAGTGGGGGGGGCAGCGGGGCTGCGCCTCTGCACCTGCCGGTGCCTCGGTGCACCCCGGGGAGTCGGCGCCGCATATGTGCACGCATGCACGCACGCACACGCGTGTGCACGGCCCCCAGGGGCTGCTCTGAGCCGGGGGAGCGGAAATCCCTCGGAAGCAACAGTGTTTTTCCCAGACCTTTGCCCCCCTCCAACTCCCACCCCCCTCCCTGACATCATCCAATTGGTGGGTCTGGTCCCCCCCGAGCCCGGGGCCAGCTAAGGGTTAAGCGTGGCCCCATGCCCCCCACCTGGGGGGTGCCTGCCTCTCCCAGCTTGGCGGGGGCAGCAATAGCTCACCCGGGTTAATGAGTGCCTGGTGCCAGGAGCTGCTTGCTGGGCCCCCCCAGGAGCAGGGAAGGGCAGGGCCAGGCCCAGCCAGGGTCCAGGGCCAGCTCCCTGCAGCTGTTTTCTGCCCTGTTCCTGGAGGAAGAGGCAGGAAAGCAGCCCCGGAGGCACGGGTAGCTGGAGCTGTGGCCCCCCCAGGGCAAGGGAGCGGCCTCCGGGCATGCGATGAGTTGGGAGGGTCTCAGCCTGGACCCGCAGGGCACCCAGCTCCGTCCCCATTTCCTAGGGGGGCGAAAGGGGTGCATGCAGCTGTGGCTGGGGTGGGGAGGCCGAAGGGGGCTTGGGCAGCTCCAGCGCCGTGGCCTCGGGTGTTGACGTCCCCCCGCCCCCGGCTGGGGGCGGCTCCAGACTCGAGGCCCCGGCGGCGTCTCCTAATAAAGGCAAAGGCAGCCGGAGCCACGTCCCCCACCCCGCTCGTAGCTGCTTCCCCCGTCAGCACCGGGCGTTGTCCCTGGCGTTGGTCAAGGATCGGGGCCCCCGTGACTCAGCCGCTCGCTGTTGGGCGGGGACCCCAGGGGTGGCGTTGTCACCCCCACGTGGCAGCACTGAGTCACGGCTCGGGGGCAGCTCCGGGCCCAGCCCCCCGTGCGGGAGCTGCCCGGGGCCCATGGGGGGCCCCTGGACTGGTCTGGGTGCCCGCCCCGGGGTCTCTGCTGGCAGACGGGGTGGTTGGGGGGGTCCCGGGTTTGGGACAGGACCCCACGGCCTGGTCAGGATGTGGCTGCAGCATCCTCCCGGGGCCCCGGGTGGCCGGCGAAGGCTCTGGTTTCGCATCGGGACTGGGAGAACTGGGACGGCAGCCGGGCAAGGACGATGCTCTTGTCCCGTGTCAGGTTTGGGTGTTGCTGGCACGTCCCCAGCCAGGGTGCTCCAGGCTGGGGCGTCTTCGACTGTCCCGGGACCGGGTCCCAGGCCAAGGGGCACTTCAGGAAGTCCCGCCTCCCGGAGGTGGAACTTCCTGCTTTGGCCGCAGCACCTGCTCTGTCAAGGCCGATGTGGAGGCGGTGCTGAGGGCTCCCCTTGAGGGCCGTGCCCTGCCCGGACCCTCCCTCCCTTCTGGGTGTGGAGGAGGGCACCGTGGGCCCCGGCACGATGGTGTGGGGCCTGGCCTCGGGCGAGGGCTGGGGCTGGAGCCAGGGCCAGGGAAACGCTGCCTTTTTAGGCCCTGCAGGCAGCCTGGCCCAGCCCCGGCGGCGCCTCCCTCCCTGCTTCCCTCCGGCGTAGAGCAGGCAGCCTCGGGCTGGCATCGCCGGGCACGGTGCCCTCCCGTGGGCGCGGGGCCGGGGCCAGGCTGGCACGACTGGGGCTGGACCCGGCTCTGGGCTGGCAGGCAGCACGGGCTGGGCAAGGTCTCTCCCGTGTCCTTGGGGGCGTGGGGCTGGCGTGGAGCGGGGCAGAGGGAGCTGCTCCTGTCCTGCCACCTCCAGTGCACACGTGTGCGCACACATGCGTGCACAGGCTTTCCATCTGCCAGGGCACTGTGATGTGCATGTGTGAATGTGTGCAGACATGTGTGAGTTTGTGTGTGTGCACGCACGTACCTGCTGGTGTGCACGTGCGCATGCAAATACGTGTCTGCGTGTACACAGCAGCGTGCGTGTGCACGTGCAGATGCATGCACATGTCTGCATATATATACCAGCGTGCGCATGTCTGTGCATGCGTGTACGTATGTGTGCACCGTGTGTAGTGTGTGCACATGTGTGTACCTGCGCATGGGCTGGTCCACGCAGGTCTCCGCGCTCCCCTCTCGGCGTCCAGGGCTCGATCGCAGCCCCCCATCCGGACCCGGACTCCCCTGCTGCCAGCCCCTTGCGGGCTCAGGGCGGGGGCTGCTGCGGGACCTCCGAGTCAGCGCGAGGGTCCGGATGCCCAGGGTGGCCTTGGTCCCGGCTGCGGGGTCTCGCCCCTCCAGGCGCTGAAGGCAATGCAGGCCCCGGACTCCCGGGCTGGGGGCTTCTCTTGCCCCTGCAAGGGGGCTCTGGGCCAAGGGGGGGGGTCCCGGTGCCGCCCAGGCCTTTCCCGTCCCCTCCGACTCATGCCACAGCCCGTCAGCTTCCTTCCTTCCTTCCTTCCTGCGCTCCCCGTGCGCCGGCCGCGTGAGCCGCGAGCTGGGGTCCCTGGCGGTCCGCTCGGTGTGCCCGCGACCTCTGCATGCTGCCCCGGAGCCGGGTCCGGTGCCAGCTCCCACGCCCCGGTGCCCCCTGCCTCGTGGGGCCCGCTTCAGGCTGGCGGCTGCCTTGCAAAGGGATTCGGGCCCTTGCAGGCGCAGCTGGGGTTGCATGGCGCTTGTGCAATGGGTGCGGCCGGGGAGGGAAACTGAGGCACGGGGAGAGAGCACGCTGTCCCTGCCAGAGAGGGCTGAGCCCAGCCCAGCCCGGGGGCATGACTGAGCCCCAAGTCACGAGTTTGCCTGGCACTGCCCTGCTCAGCCCCGCAGGTTCCTGCCTGCAGACTCTTGCCCCCCGCTCACACTGCCTTGGGGGGGCAGGCAGGGATTTGCCCCCTGCTCAGCCTGGTCCGGCCAGGGGGGTTTCCCACCGTCTGCAGCAGGGGCACGGCCTGGGCCTGGGCTCTCCCGAGCGCCCACAAATCCCCCTGGCAGCAGCAGGACGTTGGGCCACGGCCCCCTGTGTCCTGGGGGCAGGGGTGGGGGCGACGCCCGGGGCTGTGTCAGGGGCAACGGTGTCGTGTGGGTCCGAGGTCACAGACCGGGTTTGGCTGGGCGGGTTCAGATGGAGATAGAGCAGCTGAGGGCTCTGCTACTGCCCTGCCTTGCATCTCTGGGTCCTGTCTCTTAGCCGGCCCGAGGGAGCTGCTGCGCCCAACTGGTTCTCCCTTGGGGAGGAAGGCTGTGGGATTGACCCCCCTTGTCCCCCCAGCCGGGGCATCTCTGCCTCTCCAGGGCTCCTCTCGCTCTGTGCTCCCATGCAGTCGCCATCCCGGCCCCTGGGAAGTGCTGTCAGCTCATTTCACAGAAGGGGCAAACAGGCAAAGAGGCACACCTAAGGCCGCTTGGTGAGCCTGTGGCAGAGGAAGGGGTGGCTGCCCAGGTCTCCCTGCTCCTGCCCACCTGTGGGGGCAGAGTCTGGGGTGGGGTGGGGGTGCAGAGCCCACAGGGTCCCCCCTGCCTTAGGCCCCGGGTTCAAATCCTGGCCGGGGCCACTGTGGGCTGTTTCTTTCCGTGGGGAAGATGTGATGTCATGACCCAGCCCTGATGACATACTGCGGTGACCTCACGGAGTGCCCCATGCTAGCCCCCACTAGGAGGCGCTACAGGTCGTGCCCTCCCCCCACACCTTGAGACAGGAGCTGCCCTCTGCTGTCCCGAGCTGTGTCCGGTCTCAGCCCCCCGCAGCGTGACTCCCAGCCCCCCCGGCCGGGGCCTCCCTCCCTGGGGCTGGGGCGGGCGCGTGGACCCGCGTCCCAGCCCCTCCGGCCGGCGAGAGGCACATTCCAGGCGCGCCGTGGCCCCGCGCCAGCCCTGCGGGGAGGCTGAGCCGCCTTATATGGTCGCGTTTCTCCATTAAAAGTGCATTAAAAAAACCCAGGGAGAAAGTCCCGGCTTGGCGGGGGGGGCTGTCAGCTAACGAGCTGCAGCTAATGAAGCTGGAGTAGGTCTTGGCCCCCCGGCGCTGGGGGCCTGGCCGTGGCCCCGGCTCCGGGGGCCCGAGACATCCTCGTGGGGCATCTCCGAATGCTGTTTGGCCTTGGCCAGCTGTGGCCGGGGGCAGACCGCGCTCGCGTGCCCGCTGGCCTGGGGCTGGCTGTCCGTGGGCCTGTCCCTGCCTGCCCCTGGGGCCCGGCGGGGACGCGAACTGCACCCGCGTGCTCCTGGGCCCCTCGCGGCCAGGGGTGAGGAAGACTCCTCTTCTTCCCCCCTTTGCCCTGGTGAGACCCTCAGGACGGCGATGGGAGGGGTGGGCCTCCGACGGGGGCAGACTTGGCGCTGCTAACGCCAGCCCTCTCCGTGTTTGCTCCTAGGCTGCCACGCCTTGCTCGCCGCCTGTCACCCATGAGCCGGTAAGTGAGCCTGGGCCCGGCACGAGGGCCACGGTACAGGGCTGGGGGGGGTCTGTTTGCATCTTTCCTTTTTCCTCCACTTGCCCCCATGGTGGTGTTGTCCCCCTACCTACGGCCCAGGCAGGGAGGGGGGTCCTGGGTCCAGGTTCCTGCTCCGCTATTGATGGCCAGTGAGGCCTCAGGCAGGTCACTTTGCTGCATGTACCTCAGTTTCCCCACCTAGGCAACGGGGTTGGAGGCCTCCCCTCTGCCCTGCTCTGAGTGCCTGTGCCCTTCCATGTATGCACGCATGTGTCACTTCCCTCCACTCAGTCATGTCTTTCAGAGAGGCTAAGGGACATGACCAAGGCTGCTGGGGGAGGGCACTAGCGGAGGGGTTTTTTCTATCAGTTATCCAGCCAACGGTTGCTAATCTCCCGGACCTGGGGTAGGTGCCAGGCACGCCGTGGGCACTTATCTCCCCTGAAAGGCTGCCGCCGCCCCATGGGACCGTTACTGCAGCTGGCACGGGCGCCGCTGGGGGGGTGGTGAGTCTGGCTGGGCCACGGGTGCAGCCTGGCTGGGCCCTGGGGGGTATTGGGCCCCGGGGGGGGTATCGCACCCCCAGCATCTCAAGCTCTGGAGCCCAGACGCCAGGGTGATGGGGATTGCAGCTAGGAGCCGTGCACCCACCACACACCCACATGGGCCCTGGGCCCCTCTGTTGGGGGGTGGTCCTCAGCTGGGTGGGGGGGGCCACCAGGTCCCACCGAGGGGTCTGGGGGCTGCGGGCACCGTGCCAGGGTGCAGGTTGCAGTGGCATGTGTGTGTGCGGTGGGGGGCATGTACGGTGCCTGTGTTATGGCTGTGTGTGTATATGTGGTGGGGGGGGTGTGTGATGGGGTGTATGGGTGGTGTGGGGATGTTGTGGTGCTGTGTATCCGGGGTGGTGGGCTCTGTGAGTGTTGTGGTGGGGGGTGTATGTCTCTGTGTGGTGGGGTGTGTGCTGCAGCACTGTGTATGCGTGGTGCTGGGTGTATATGTTGTGGGGTTGTGTGTGTGTGGTGGGGCGAGTGATGTGGTGCTCTGTGTATTTGTGGTGCTGAGTGTACATATGTTGTGGGCTGTGTATACATGTTGTGATGCTGTGTGTGTGCGTGGTGGGGTGTGTGTTGTGGAGCTGAGTCTCCACAGTGCTGGGTTTGTGTATGTTGTGGTGGGCTGTGTGTACACATACCACAACACATGCCCCCCCACCCCTACACACAGCACCGTAACATGTACACACAGCCCACCACAACATACACACACCCAGTACCGCACAGACTCAGAGCACCACGACACATGTTCTGCCACACACATGTTGTGGTGCTCTGTGTGTGCTGTGGTGCTGTGTGTCTGCTGTGCTGGGTGTGTGTGTTGTGGGAGGCTGTGTATACAAGTTGCAGTGCTGTGTGTGTGGTGGGGCGTGCGTTGTGGTGCTCTGTATCCGCAGTGTTGGGTGTGTCCATGTTGTGGTGGGCTGTGTATATACGCTGTGGTGCTGTGCGTGTGTGGCAGGGTGTGTTGTGGTGCCTTGCAGACCCTGTGTGTGTGTTGTGGTGCTCTGTGTCTCTGTGGTGCTGGGTTTGTATACATTGTGGTGAGCTGTGTATACATGTTGTGGTGCTGTATGTGTGTGTGGCAGGGTGTGTGTTGTGGTGCTCTTGGTGCTGGGTGTGTGCATGTTGTGCAAACTATGCACCCATGCCACGGTGCTGTGTGTGTGTGGCAGGGCGCCCTGCGTCCCCCCGTGTGTGTTGTGGTGCTGTGTGTGTTTGCGTTCCCAGCAAACAGCCCCGGGCGCGGCCCCGGCCTGGCACTGAGCACCGTGGCAGGCGGCCAGCACCGCGCTGGGAGGGTTCCCACGATCCCGCCTGCCGAGAGCCCTCCCTGTGTGCGTGTGCACACACGTGTGCGTGTGCATACGTGTGTGCACCCCCGTAATCAAGACCCCTCCTTGCATATTAATGACCTCATTATTGTCCTCATTAGCTGCCTGTCAGCTCCCTGCGCAGCCAAAACCTCTGCGCTGCGGGGTCATTAATGGGGTCATTACAGCCCCTATTTGTACTGGGGGAAAATAGTCCTGCTCATTTGCATATATGCAGATGAGCACCAGTGGGTTGTTAGTCTCTGCAGCTGGAGCTGGATTCGGATGGCGTGGGAGGGGGGTAATCTCTGCTCCCTAGAGCCGGGGGGTCTCGGGGTGCTGGGGGGGGTGCAGGGGAAGGGTCACATCCAGCCCAGAGCTCTACCCCTCTGCTCTCCGTCTCCCTGCAGCCAGCGAACGGGGACAGCACCCCCAAGCATGTAGACGCCCTGGTGAGTATGGGGGTTGTGTCGGGGGTGGGGTCCCTGCCTGTTTCCCCCCCCCCCAAGACATCATGGGTGAGGGGCAAGAGCCTCTAGCCAGGGCCCTGTGGGGGTGAGTCTGGCATTGGCACTGGCACGGCAGATGGCCAGACTGGTTGGGGGGTGGCCCCGATTCTCTGCCCCATGACCTCCCCAGCCTGGCACCCTGGGTCCAGTGCTGCCCTCCAGCACGTGGGGGATGCTCTGAGGCCCTGGAGGGACGTTGCTGGGGGCCTGCCTCAGTTTCCCCAGACCCGGGGGGCAGGGCTGGGTCCGTGAAAGGCCCTTTGTGCCCCTCCCTGCCCCGTGAGCGGCTCTGTGACAAGGTCCTGTCAGCTGATGCCTGCCTGACTTCCCCGCGGGCGGGCTGGGGGAAGGGGGGACGTCCGTCCGCTGCCTGCCACGCGCCAGCCGAGGCGGGCGCGGGAGCTCGGGTGCTGGTGGGGTCCTGCCCCAGGGCTATCGGGGGGCCGGGGGAGCAGAGCAGCTATGGCTTGGAGGTGGTTTAGCAGGCGCTTCAGCTTTTCCAAGGTGAGTGTGTGCTGGTGGGGGTCTCCCCTCTGCCACCGACTGCTGGAGCAGCCTTGGGCATGGCCCTTCGCCCCCTCAGCATGGAGCGCGCGCAGGCGGCCGGATGCCTGGGTCCCATTTGAGCCTTGTGATTTGGCTTGGATCCCTGGCTGACGGGGGGGGTGTCCCCCAGATCTGGGGTGGGGGCTTCCCTAGCTCGGCAGCACCCCCTGCCGGAGACCTGGCCTGTGGCAGCCTCGCCTGTGGTGGCGGGGGGGCCCTGGCAAGCTCAAGACGCAGGTGACCCCTGTGTTTCCTGGGGAAGCATCAGGAGGGGCGGCTGCTTCCCCTTCCTGACATGTGCAGCCGGCAGCACACGCCTGGTCCGGGCTGGCACACGCCCAGAGCGGCTGGGAGCTGGTGGTGGGGTGGGGGACCAGATGCGGCTGCAGCCTTGGTGAGGGCGGTGGGGGGGCCTGGGCCGCACTGCAGGCTGCTGCCATAATTTCTTGTATATACCACGCAGTTCCCTGTCACCCCAGTGGATTGAAGGACCAATTGTTCTTCACTCCAGAGGAGTGAACCCACCTCTCTCCTTTTCAACGGCCTCTCAGGGCCCTGCTGCTCTGTGCTGCCTGCTCCTGGTCTGTCTTTCAATCTGCAGCCTCGGGGACCCTTTAGCTTTCTCAGGACCCTTCACCAGCAGCAGCTAGGGTTTCAGCTTTAGTTCAGCTGTGTGCTTCAGGGGTTTTTCAAGCCCCCTCCAGAGGCACTAGGTGCTCCTGCTGGGACTCAGGCCTGCAGGGTCCTGGCTAGAGGCTCTTGACCCCCCTGCTCATGCTGCCTTGTGGGGCAGGCAGGGATTTGCCCCCTGCACAGCCTGGCCTGGCCTGGGGGTTTCCCCTCCCTCTGCAGTGGGGACACAGCCTGGGCCTGGGCTCTCTCCAGAGCACCGCCCCCCGCCCCCCCTGGCACCACCCCCTGCTCGGTGTGTCGGGGGTGGTGTCAGGACCAGGTCAGGCCAGGCCATGTCCGGAGGGGTCGGGATGGGACCCTGGGGTGTGTTGATGGCCGAGGGCTGAGCTGATGGGGGCAGGTGGGTGCCCAGGGGTAACTTCTTTGCCTCCTTCCAGGACTCAACAAAGTCCCCCCGAAGCACCCAGCCGCGGCGCAGGGCTTCCAGGTACAGCGCGTCCCCCACCACCCCGCCCCGGTATTGCCCCCACACCGTGGGCACAGGCACCTCCCTTGGGGTGCTCTGTGGGGTGGGAGAGGCCTGCATGGGGTGCAGGTAATGCACCAGGCCGGGATACAGGAGACCTGGGGTAGGTGCTTGGCTCTGCCACTGATCAACTGAGTGTCCCTGGGCTTGTCACTTCACCTCCCCCGTGCCTCAGTTTCCCCACGGCGCCGTGTAGGGGTGCTGTGCCTGGGGAGGGGGGTCACAGGCATGCTGTGCTGCCCCCCCCCCCGCCCCTGCAGGAGCCTGAGCACGCCGGACGCCATGGCGGAGCGCTGCGAGCTGGACCTGCTGTACGTGACAGAGCGCGTCCTGGCCGTGTGCTACCCCCGTGCCGACGACGAGGGCACCTTCCGCGCCAACCTGGCCCGCGTCGCCCACATGCTGCGCTCCAAGCACGGCCACAGCTACCTGGTGAGTCCCCCGGGCCCACCCCCTGGCCTTAGGCCCCCTCTACCCCCGGTTCCCAGGGCCCCAACCCCTGCATCCCAGGGTGTCCCCAGGGACCATAGCAGGGGGCAGAGGCGGCTGCTCACCCCCCCCCCCGTGCCCCCCAGCTGTTCAACCTGTCCGAGCGGCGCCACGACATCAGCCAGCTGCACGCCAAGGTGCTGGACTTCGGCTGGCCTGACCTGCACACGCCGGCGCTGGAGAAGATCTGCAGCATCTGCAAGGCCATGGACACGTGGCTGAGCGCCGACCCGCGCCACGTCGTCGTGCTGCACAACCGGGTGAGCGTGGGACCTGCCCGGGTGCGGACCCCCAGCCCCCCAGGCTGAGCCTGCCGTGACCCCCACCCTCTGCTTTGGTCCTTGCAGGGCAACCGGGGCCGGCTCGGCGTGGTGGTGGCCGCCTACATGCACTACAGCAACATCTCGGCCAGGTGAGCACATGCGTGTGTGTACATGTGTTTGTGTGCAAGGGTGGGGGGGCAGGTCTCCCAGGGATTTTTTTGGGTATGTCCGTGGTGCCCCCTGCTGGAGATGCAGGGTCGGAGAAACTTGTTATCATTCCCTTTGGTGTGTGGGGGGGGGGTCTGTGGTGACACCCGGCAAGGGCCCCGGCCCCCCCCCAGCTCTGCTGGGGCCCCACGCGGTCTCACCCCGCCGCCTCTGCCTTGCAGCGCGGACCAGGCCCTGGACAGGTTTGCCATGAAGAGGTTCTACGAGGACAAAGTGGAGCCGGCGGCCCAGCCCTCCCAGAAGCGGTCGGTGCCTGGGGGGGTCGGGGTTGGGGGCCGTGGCGGGGTCTGGGGGGGCTTGGCCAGCTGTCTGTGGCTCATGCCCCACCGGCGCCCTCCCCAGGTACATCGATTACTTCAGTGGGCTGCTGACCGGTGCCATCAAGATGAACAACAAGCCTCTCTTCCTGCACCACGTCATCATGCACGGCATCCCCAACTTCGAGTCCAAAGGCGGTGAGGCCCCCCACCCGTCTGCTCCCCTCCCGGCACAGGTGTTCAGGCCGGGGGTGGTGACATCCTTTTCCCAGCATGAGAAATGCTCCCCACCCCGTGTCGGGACCTAGTGTAGACAGGACTCCGGCACCGCTGCGGCTCCCTTCCCGAGGCTCAGCCCTGCCTTGGCCCTTGCAGGTTGCCGCCCCTTCCTCAAGATCTACCAGGCCATGCAGCCCGTCTACACCTCCGGCATCTAGTAAGTAGCCCCCGACATGGGGTAAGGGCCCCCCGGCTCCAGGGTAGATGGGGTCTTGCCTGTCCTGTCTGGGGCAGAGCCATTCCGGGCCTGGTCGGGCCCTGGTGGCATGGGCTCAAGCCCCGCGCTCCCCTCTGTGCCCCCAGCAACGTGCAGGGGGACAGCCAGACCAGCATCTGCATCACCATCGAGCCCGGCCTGCTCCTGAAGGGCGACATCCTGGTAAGCCAGAGCCCCCCGTGCACACGCCCGGGGTTGGGGGGGACAAGGAGCTTGGGGAGGTGTCCCTGGGGTTGATCCCTGCCCTCTGCTTTCCCCGGCCCAGCTGAAATGCTACCACAAGAAGTTTCGCAGCCCGACGCGGGACGTCATCTTCCGCGTGCAGTTCCACACCTGTGCCATCCACGACCTGGCCGTCGTCTTCGGCAAGGACGACCTGGACGAGGCCTTTCGAGGTAGCGTGGGGGAGCGGGGCACGGGCTTTCTCCATTTTCGTGTCGCTGGCTGCGCCCAGCTCCGTCCGTGGCGGCCGGGGTCTCTTCGTGGGAGGGACGGTCCGGCACCTCCACCGTGGCTGAGCCGTGTCCCCAGGTAGACCTGGCCGAGCTCTCGGCCGCCGCCACGTCCAGGGGCCACGCGTCTCACGCGGATGCCGTGTTCTTGTTGCAGACAACCGGTTTCCGGAGTACGGGAAGGTGGAGTTCGTCTTCTCCTATGGCCCGGAGAAGATCCAAGGTGGGCGCCGTTCCCGGGGCGCGTGGGTCCTGCCGGGCGCCGTGGGGCCGGCAACCTGGCTGGGACGCCTGCACAGGGTGACCCCGGGGTAGGGGTCCAGCCGGCGCGTCCGCTGACTTCCCCTTCTCGCTGCCGCAGGCATGGAGCACCTGGAGAACGGCCCCAGCGTCTCGGTGGACTACAACACCTCAGACCCCCTCATCCGCTGGGACTCCTATGAGAACTTCAATGTCCGGCGCGAGGACAGCACGGAGGGTGGGTGCTGCGTTGGGGTCGCGCGTGCCGCGCGGGGGCGGTCTCGGGGTGCTCTCTGCAGCTGGGGGGCTGACATGCAGACATCCGGGGGCTTCGTGGCAGAGGTGTGTCCCTTCGGTGTGCCCTACGTCCCCCGCGGGGCAGGAGCAGCCGGTCTGGGTGCCCAGCCCCAGCCCTGTCCGGCGGCCGGGGCGCGTGGGCGCGGGCAGCTGGCCCGGAGCCGTCCCACGTGCCGGCAGCCGGGATCAACACGGCCCCGTGACCGGCGGGCGCGGGCGTGTGACCGCCGTATCGGGTGCCCGCCGGGGGGGACAGCGTGGGTAGGAGCTGAGGACGTGTCGGGTGAGGGGCAATTTTGGAAGCCGCTTGGGAGGCGGGGGGGCTGCAGGCCAGGCTCCCCCCACGGCTGAACTGTGCTGCCCAAATCGTGGGTTCAATCCCAAGTCTCTGACAGAAGGTATTTTGGGACTGGGCTCTGCTGAGAGCTGCTTTATGGTGAAATAGCTTCCCTCCAGTTCTGCGAAGGTGGAAGGGAGCTACGAGGCCACGTATAGCTCAGGCAGGATCCTAAACCACCTTGGTCAAGCGTTGGCCCCACCTGTTCTTGATAATGTCCAGGGATGGAGAGTCCACAGCCTCTCTGGGCAGTCTGGTCTGAGGCTTGACCCACTCTCAGAGTTAGGAAGCCTCTCCTCCTCTCCTGCCTCAGTTTCCCCTGCTGCAGCTTGAGGCCATTGCTCCTATGGCTGCAGAGAAACGCCCATCCTGGTCCTTTCCGGTTCTCCAGGCTGCGTCTCTGCTAGAGCCTGGTGTGAAATAACCCTCCCGGGAAGCTGCAGGCAGCTCCGTGCGCGCGGCCCGGCTGCCTGGTGCTGTCTGGCTGGAGCAGGGCTGGGACCGCAGCCTGGCGGGGTTGTCGGTGCTGGCAGGGCTCGGTCGGGGGGAGCCCGCCCCGGGCGCTCTCTGGGGCCGCACGTCATCCCTCGTGGGCTGGAGCTGGGGGGTCGCGGTGTGGAGCGGCCAGGCGGGTTCGGTGCGGGACGGGCTGCGATGCTGCGGCAGAGCCGGGAATCAGCAGGGAAGGAAAAGGCTGTTTGCGGGGGGAGGGGGTCACGAGCGAGATGCGACTGGCGGGGGGGATCTGGGCTGCCGGTGAGCGCGGGGGGTGGGGGGGCAGGGGCAAATCCTTCCATCCCCGTACCCCTCCTGCCACCCTCCCTCCCTCTGCCCTTGTCTGTCTGTCCCTCCAGCCCCTCCATCCATCCCCCCGTGTTTGTGTGTCCTATTGCTCTTGTCTGTTTATTTCCATGCATCCATCCCCGTGTACCTCCTTCGTCTGCCTGTCTGCTCGTCGGGTCACCCCTCCAGCCCCCTCGTGTCCGTCCGTCCGTCCTTCCAGTTTCATATGTCCTATCTCTCTGTCTGTCCGTCTTTTCCGTCCATCCATCCCCGTATTCCTCTTCTAGCTCTCTAGCTACCCACCCACCCCATACCGGGGGACGCTGCAGCATGGGGGGGGTCCATGGCGATGCCTGTGCTCTGCTGGGAGGTGTCCCAGGCTGGGGCGTGCTGGCCCCCGCCGTGTGTTGGGGGTTGAGCCCCCCCAGAGGCGCTGGGGCTGTGCCAATGCTCCTGCTGGATTTCATGCCAGAGGGTCCTGGCTGCAGCCCCCGCTCGGGGTCAGACTGGGTGGCATATTTGGGGCCAGATTGGTACAGACTTTGGGGGTGGGTGGAGGGGTGTTGCCTGCCTCTAGCAGGGCATGGCTGTACCTGGGACCTCTCAAGTGTGTACGAACCTCTCACAGCAGCCGGGCGTCGGCGGTCGTGGCCCCCGGCTCTCCCTGGGGGACGCAGGGCTGGGGCGACGCCTGGGCTGTGCCAGGGCTGAAGGTTGTTTTGGTGCGAGCTGACACGCAGGGTTTGTCTGGGCGGGTTTGGACAGGGCCGATCCTGCCTCAGGCACGGCTTGGACTGGATGTGACCCTTCCAGCCCTGCGGCTTGAGGGTTTTGGCTGTGTGTCCTCATATGCCTCCACCCACCCACAGGCACCTCATCCACTTCCCCATCACCCCCCACCACACCCTCTGCCCCCTGTACTCTCACCCTGGCCTCCCCCGGTCCCCTCTGAGAGCTTACGGTGCTTGAGCTTCCCTGAAAATAAACCCAGGATGCATTATGGCGGCGGGTGGAAATAGCCCTGGCATCAGGCGGGTATTTCTGGGCTCTCCGTAAGACCCCGTATTTATCCCAGGGCTGCTTTGGAAATAGCCTTACGTGGGAAGGGGCCTCCAGCACGCGGCACCTCTTGCGGGGTGGCTGCCCTCCTCTCCAGAGCCCGAGGCACTGGCTGGGACTGGGAGAGCTGCGAGTGGGTCCTGGCTCTGCCGCTGTCTTCCCTACATGACCCTGGGCCTATCCCTTAACCCCCCACATGTCCTCCCCTGGGCTAATAACCCTTCTCCCCCCTGCCTAGCTTGGAAGCTCTTTGGGACAGAGCTCGCCCCTGCGCGTGCAGCGCCTGGCGTCACACAGAGCCCCGTTCCTCTGTGTGTGAGTGCGTGCATACATGTGTGCATGTGTGTGCAGACATGTGGATGCGTGCAGGTAGGCACACGTGTACGTGTGCATGTGCCTGCATGCGTGCATGTGTGTGTTTGAGCGCATGTGGTGGGGTGTGCATTTTGACAGCCACGGCCCCCCTGCTTTCCCGGGGCGGGGGCGATGCCCGGGGCTGTGTTAGGGGCGACGGTGTCATGCACCTCCGAGGTCGCACACGGGGTTTGTCCGGTTGGGTTTGGATGGGGTGGATCCGGCCTCGGCCTGGGACTCATCGACCCATCTTGTCCCACCCCAGAATCAGCCGCCTGCAGGGGCGCGCTGCGTACTGAGCTCCGTGTGCCGGAGCTGTGGGGGGGTCTGCCCGCCCTAAGGCCTTGCCAGGGCTGTCTCGTGTGGCGCGACGGCCTCAATGGCAGCAGCAGCTACAGCCGGGGCCGGGGGGGCCGCGCCAGACCTGTTGGGGGCTCGTGCCCAGCGTGCGGGGGAGGATTGCAGGCGTCTCTCCCCGTGTCTGGAAACATTGGCAGGGGCTGCTGAAGCCATCGCCGGCCCCATCTGCAACTCCCATCAGCCTGGCGCTTGGGGCGTCAGCACCGCCAGCTCCTGCCTGCTCCCCCCGTGGTGATGGGGGGGTTGCCTGAAGCCAAAGGAATCCAGGCTGGTGGGGGTGGGGGCTCCCGGGAAGGGGCTCGGGGCTTGCCAGCCCCCCCCAGTGACAGTGGTCTAGGAGGAGGGCGCTGGAGGGGTGGATTTGGGCAAGACGCTGCCCTTTCCAAGCTGTCTGTGCCAGCTGCTGCACGTTACGTGCCCCCGTGTTTCGGGGGGGGGCTGGGCTTCGAGCCGAGAGCACCCCAGGTCTCCCCTCGCACGGGGCCCCGTCTCTGCAGCTGGCAGCGAAGGTGGGAAAGACCCGGCCCCTTCCCAGCCCTCTTGCTTTTTGTTCTCAGAGTTTCCTTGAAACCGCAGCCCGGGGAAGGGGGGCGGGGGGAACATCTGGCCAGCTGCAGCCTGCGATCTTCCAGCCTGGGGAGCCTGAACCGGGGCGGTTTCCCGGGGCCGGTCTGAAACGAGCCCCCGGTTTGATCCATGCCTTTCCCCGGGAGGCTCCAGGCTTGGGGTAGAGCAGGTGGGGGAGGGTTTGATGACCCCCAAAGTGGGACCCCATCCCCGCTGTCGGGGATTGGGCCGGGAGCTGCTCTCGATGGGAGCAGAGACCGGGCTTGAGGCCGCGGGCGGTGAAGGCGACCCGCCGGGGCAGGGGCAGAGAGGGCCCAGACCATCCCGCTGGGCATCGCCGTACCGCCTCGGCGCAGAGGGCGTGAGCGCGAGAGCCGGCGGGCACAGACGCCCGGTCTGTCTGCTCCCGTGTCTCCGAAATCCGCCCCCAAAGCGGCCGCGGGCTTTGTCCGAACCGGCGGGAAAGCAGCTGGGAGGGAGAGGATGGAAAGGAGCAGGAGGGTGGAAAAATAGCCTGAGTGTGCGCCTGGCCCAGCCCCGTCTCCTCCCCCGTCCCTCCCGGGCTGGAGCGGCTGCGGCCGGCTCCCAGCCCCCGTGATGTCACGCCGTGCGCATAGCTGCACCATGATAAGTGACCCCCGCCGGGATCCAGCTGGCTGAGATTACAGACAGCCGCCGGACCCGCTCGCTTCCTCCGCCCGGCGTCCGGCTCGGGGCACCCAGCCCCGGGGCTCCTCGACAGCTCGAGGCCGGGACCGGCCCTTCTCCGCTGGGCGGTAAGTGCGGGGCCTGGGGGGCCTCCGGCTGGTCCAGGGATGCTCCCCCGTCCCTGCCTGCCTGTCCTGGGCGGTCGGGGGGGTTCGGGGCTCGCTCTGGGGACGGTGCCTATTCCGGGTGGGCATCGGGCTTTCCTTTCGCCACCTGCTACCTGCCGGTTTTTGCAAGGGGTGAGCTGGGCATGGAGAGGACAAAGTGCGGCCCTGCGGGGTCCTCTACGTTTTGCTTGGGCATGGGGTGGGGGCTCAGCAGTGCCAGCTCCATCCCTAGCTGTGCGCGGAGGGGTGGGGGCAGCCGGGCGCCACCGATGCGGGTCGGGGTCGGTGCCCGTGGCTGTGCCCGTGACTGAGTGCGGACAGAGGCCTGCGCCTGCCCTGCCCCGGGCAGGAATCTTGGGCTGGCGGGGCGAGGCCTGGCAGCTGCCCGCACGGCCTGGCGGGGCCCCAGATGGCCTCGGAGGGGATGCGGAGAGACAGCGAGAGGCATTGTCCGGCGAAGGGCGGGCAATGGGCGCGTGTGAGCAGGGGCGTAAGAACGGGGCGGTGCAACCCGTGCCCAGCCCGGGGAGCACAGCCCTGCTGGGGTGCAGTCGGGGCTGAAGGAGGAACGGCCCCGGGTCGGGCCGCGGGGCTCGGGCCCAGGCTGCAGTCGTGCTGTGCCGGGGGAACCGTGTCCGTCTGTGACCGTCCGGGGGTTCGTGTCATGCCCGCGTCCGGGGAGCTGTGTGCGTATGCATTTGCATTTGCGTGTGCAAAATCCAAGGGCATGAGTGTTGCTGCATGTGGCTGTGTGTGTGCGTTTGTGATATAGCAGGGCATGAGTGCCACTGCATGTGGGTGCCTCTGTGTGTGCAAAAATCCAAGTGCATTAGTGTCACTGCGTGCGGCTGTGTGTATGGGAGGTGCGATATAGCAGGGCATGAGTGTCACTGCATGTCCTGGTGTGTAGAGGTGTGAGTGTGTGTGTGTGTCTATGATATAGCAGGGCATGAGTGTCACTGCATGTCCTGGTGTGTATACGGGTGTGTGTGTGTGTGTGTGTCTATGATATTGCAGGGTATGAGTGTCACTGCATGTCCTGGTGTGTATAGGTGTGAGTGTGTGTGTGTGTCTATGATATCGCAGGGCATAAGTGTCACTGCATGTCCTGGTGTGTATAGGGGTGTGTGTGTGTGTGTGTGTGTGTCTATGATATCGCAGGGCATAAGTGTCAAAATCCCAGTGTATGTGTCACTGCATGTGACTGTATGTATAGGGTGTGTATGTGATATAGCAGGGTGTGAGTGTCTGTGCGTGTGCCCATGTATATGCACATGGGTGTGTTTGTGTATGATATAGCAGGGCATGAGTGTCGCTGTGTGTGGGTACCTGCTGCGTGTGCATGAGTGTCATTGTGTGGTTGTGTATAGTGGCGTGTGTGTGTGATATAGTAGGGCACGAGTGTCACTGCATGTGGGTCCCTGCTGCTGTGTGCATGGATATGTGTATCTCCATGTAAGTATGTGTGCATTAAATCCCAATGTACAAGTGCTGCTGTGTGGGTGGATACCCATGTGCACACACATATGATTTGTGTGCTAGCTGCATGTCTGCAGTTGGCAGGGATGTGGCTGCATGTGTTTGTGTGCATCCATGTTGCCACGTGCATCTGGGTGTGACAGTGTGGCTGTGTTGGGGTGTGCCCACTGCCAGCTTCTCAGTGTGCATGATGTGCGGGTATTGCTCTGTGCACACGTGTGTGCGTGTGTATATGCATGTGGGAATATGCATATGCAGGTGCACATGTATATACCTATGTGTGTGCATGTGTGCATATGCCTGCGTGCGTTGTGTATGTGTATGCATGCACGTGTGCATATGAATACATAGTTGTGCCTCTGTGTGCATGCGTGTTAGCACATGGCACTGTGCCCATGCACGGGGCCTTTCCACGCGCCTCGGCTGCATCCTGCGCTCACGGCGGGGCCGTGCCACGATTCCCCGCTACTGCTCGGAGCTGTTTTCACGCCGGCGGCGTCAGGCGCTGGCCCCTGGCCAGCGACGAGTCACTTTTTCCTCCCGGAGCCGGCGAGGGTTTTGCGCGGCCTCCAGCCCTTCCAGGAAAAACAAGCCAGGAGGCTGGAGCAGAGAGGCCTGGCCAGGGGGGTGGGAGACGCTCGAGGCTCACAGCCACCCTGGCCTGCCCGCTCCCCTGCCCGGGGGTGCACCCCGGTACGCACCGCCTTTGCCCCCCATGTCAGGGCCGAGTGGCGTCAGCATTGCTCCCTGCCCCTGGGATGCACTTGAAGCATGGGACAGAAACCAGGTGGAGGTGCAGGATGCGTCCATCCCTCCCTTGCCCTTTCTTTTCCCCTGGCCTCCCTTCCCATCCAGATGAGCTCACCTCCCCTTGCTATCGAGCGGGAGGGGGGAATTTTTTTTTTTAAAGCATCTTGGCTACAAACCATCCGGCTCTTCGGGGAGCTTCAAAGCAGGTTTCCAGTAAAAGCCTTGTGCCGCAGTGCCGGGAGACGGCGGTGTCTTGGCGTCGGAGGGGGCATTAGCGGCGCGGAGGGCTCCGAGTGCTGGGATGCTGAGCGGGCATCACTGGAAAGGGATCGATCGATAAGGGGGGGTGGGGGGTTGCTAAAAGCTCGGCATTGATTTCTTCCTCTTTCTCCCGCAGAGGTGGGGCACACGCAGGGGCCGCTGGACGGGAGCCTGTACGCCAAGGTGAAGAAGAAGGACTCGCTGCACGGCAGCACCGGGGCGGTGAACGCGGCGCGGGCCCCGCTGCTGGCCGGCCCCAACCACGTGGAGCACACGCTGTCCGTCAGCAGCGACTCGGGCAACTCCACGGCCTCCGCCAAGACCGACCGCACGGATGAGCCGGCGCCCGCGGGCAACCCGGTGCTGACGCCCGAGGAGAAGCAGGAGCTGGAGCGCTTGCTGAGCGGCTTCGGCGTGGACGGCCACGGCGCCATGCACAACCGCGGCCCCGCCGGGCGCCACGTGGTGCCTGCCCAGGTGCACGTCAATGGCAGCGCCGCGCCGCTGGTAGCTGAGCGGGAGACCGACATCCTGGACGACGACCTGCCCAACCAGGACGGGCACAGCGTGGGCAGCCTGGGCACGCTGTCCTCGCTGGACGGGGCCACCAATGCCAGCGAGACCGGCTACGCCGAAGGCCTGCGGATGGAGAGCTTGGCCAACGGCCCCGGCGGCTGCAACGGCGTGGACAGGGCCGCGTATGAGGCCGAGCCGATGCTCAACGGCGGGTACCCCTACGACAACTACAACGCGGGCAGGGGTGGCTTGAAGCACCCGGCGGGCCCCCTGCGCCCGTCCGTGTCGGCGCAGGACAGCCTGGCCGACTACCAGCTGCAGGCGGGCTCGCCCCTGCCCGCCTGGCTGCAGCCCCAGGCGCTGGCCGCCGACGCCATGTACCGCTCGCAGTCCTTCCCCGCCGTGGAGCCCGGTGTCCGGCTGCCCCCGGCGCCGGCCCGCAGCACCAGCAGCCGCGAGGCCGTGCAGCGAGGGCTCAGCTCCTGGCAGCAGCAAGGCGGCAGCCGGCCGCCCTCGCGCCAGCAAGACGGCTTCCCGGAGAGCCACAGCCCCAGCGCGTCCAGCGCCAGCCCGCAGCCCAGCCCCTCGCGGGCCGCGCCGTCCCCGGGCCACGGCCTCCCCGCGTTCCCGCGCGCGGCCTCGCAGCGGGAGATCGAGCAGTCCATCGAGGCCCTCAACATGCTCATGCTGGACCTGGACCCGGCCGGCGCCGGCCTGCGCAAGTCCCACAGTGCCCCCGGCGCCCCTCGGGAGGAGCGGCCCAGCCCCGTGGCCTCCTCGCTCTCAGCTCAGCCCGTGGCCGCTCTCCGTGGCCCTCAGGTGACGCAGCCGCGGCCCAGCCACATCTACGTGCCAGGCCGTGGCGCCGGGGAGCCTGAGCCCGGCTGGCTGGATTACCGTGACGCCTACTCGCCGTACATCTACCAGCCGGCACCGGACGAACGGAGCCACGGCCACGCGCCCGGAAGCCCCCCGGTCTCTTCTGGCTCTGAGGGGTCCCCGCCGCCCGTGGTCGCCTCGGCCTCGCAAGCCGAGAGCTACAAGGAGCCGACGAGGCGCGCGGAGGATGAGCCCTTGAACTTGGAAGGGCTGGTCGCGCACAGGGTGGCAGGTGAGAGGCGCCCATGGGCAGACGGGGATAAGGGATGTGCCCGGGGACACTCGGGGAGGCTGTGTCAGGGCTGAGACTCCAAACCTGGTCTCCAAGCCAAGGCCTGTTGTCCAGGGCTGCCAGCTTGAGATGCCTCGAGCAGCCCTGGGCAGAGTCGACAACAGGTCTGCCCTCATGCTGCAAGGCAGAAGTGGGGTCAGGAAGTATTTCTCCCCACCCCCCCGCAACTCTCCGGACACAGTTTCCGGGCCTGGCGGTGCCAGGGCTGCGTCCGTCAGCCCACAGGGCTCTGTCCCAGTCCCTTGGACCTGGTTGACCTCCATGGCCGTGGCTAGGGCTGACCCTTAACCAGAACCAGTGGCGAGGGGGGTCTCACCCCCGCTGCCCCACGGCACAGGGGAGCACCTCAGGGAAGTGGTTTCCTTCAAATCGCCCCTCAGTGCTTGAGGGGGCAGCTTATTGCAGCCCCGAAAGCGGCCTGCTCTCGAGGGGTGTGTGGAGGAAACCCCTTCTCTCCGTGGTGGGATGGAGCAGGGAGGGGGAAGATGCTGGTCCCTGGGGTGCTATATGGCAAGCTTCGGCCAGGGCCTCGGGTGCAAGGACGCGGCCTTTGCTACCCGCCCTGGAGAACAGGCCGGGGACGTCCCTCCGGCGCAGAGGTTTTGGGGCCAGTGTCTTGCAAAGGGCCCGTCTCTGCGGCGCCGGGGTCCGGGCACGGCTGCGTCACGGGAGAACACGGAGTCCCGGACGCCGGGGGAGCCGAACGTGCGGCCAGGAGGGCACAGATGGGCTGGGGGGGTGTTATTTACAACCCGGGTGGCTATAAATGGCCTGTTTGTGTCTCCCGGGGAAGGCGGGTGGAATTTCACGCCTCCTCCTGCTGGGAACGTGACACCTCTGATTTCCTCTGCTCCGGCTGCAAGGGGGGCGGGGGCCGGAGCCCGGCTCTCGGCTCCGCTGCGCCCTTGCACCCGTGCCGGCTCGGGGACGCCCGGGGCTCGCTCCGTCCGGGGCAGGGGCAGCCTGGCAGGGAGGCCTTTGGGCCAGGACTGGTGCAGGGCAGCAGGGCCCCGGGCTGGCACGCGCTTACTTGGGCATCCTGCTCCCCTGGCTGGTGCAAGGAGGACGGGGGTGTCTTTTATGCTCCTTCTGGCCAGCGAAGGAGAATAAATGTCCAGGGCGGGCATCTGGGCCTGGTGGGCATAGACACGCCAGCCTTTTACCCCGGGGTAAGCAGAGGCTGCTCCGTGGGGGGTGCCAGTGTGCCTGGTCTTACCCCGGGGCAAGAAGAGGCTGCTCCATTGGCGTGCTCGTGTGCCTGGTGTAAGCTGGGGGTGCCCATGTGCACGCTCTTACGTGTCCACTCTTACCCTGGGGCAAACAGAAGCCCCGGGCTCGGGGTGGGCATCGGGCCAATGCCCCCTCCATTTTCCCTCGGGGTAAATAGCTGGTGCGACCGATTGCCCGGGCCCTCCCCGTGCCCGGTGCCGCAGGGTCCGGACTAACGGTGTCTCTTGTGTTTTCTCCCTCTCTCTCCGTTGCGTGTTGTGTCCGTGCGTCTGTCTGTCCCCCTCTCTCTCTGCCGGACGGACGGTGCCTCCTCCCTGGCTGACCTCCTCCCGCTCTTCCGCCCCCGCCTCCCCCCGCGCGTCCTGCCAGAGTACAACGCCAAGCTGCAGGGCCTGCGGCAGGGCGCGGCGGCCCCCCGGCCCGCTCTCCGCCGGCAGCGGTCTTTCTCCTTCTCCGGTTCGTGCCTCTCCACGCATGCCGCGCGCTGCCCCGCTGTTGCGTGCATGCCGGGGAAGGGGCTCGTGGCCCCGTGGCTGTGGCTCTGGCATGGGAGACCCCCGTGTGCTGGCCCTGGGGGAGCCCCTTGGTGCCCGGTGGGATGGATCCGGGGTGGATGTCTCCCCACCAGCTGTCCTTGGCTTTTTCCTCCCACCCTCTTTGGTTTCCTTCTCTCTTTCCTTTGCTGCGCGTGTGCGAGGAGCAGCTTGCCGCCACGGGCGTCGCGGCCACGCGGTTGTTCGCCGGCTCTGCCTGCGCCAGGGCTTGAACCGAGGCGGGTCCGGGGACCCCAAAGGAAACAGTGGAGAAGGCTGTTTCCTCTGGCAGCTGCAACCCAGCGATGGGGGCGGTCAGGGAGGGTGTTGTAGACGGGGACGGACGCGGAGCCGGCCGAGATGCGCAAAGGGCCCCGAGACGGGCGATGCGAAGACATGCTGCCACCTCGGGAGGTCCTGCCGTGCCCTTGGGAGATGTTGGGACAGACCAGCTTGTGTTCAAACTCAACGGGTCTTTCTCCCGCGCCCAGGCTCAGGCCGATGCCACGCTCGGGGTCAGGACCCCGGCTTCTGGGGTTGGTGTTCCCTGGGGGGCTTGATCCAAGGTGTGCCGGCTGCCCAGGCCGGGAGCCAGGGCTGGGGAGCGGCACGGGTCAGGCAGGCCACGGGCCTGGCTGGAAGTGAAGGGGGTGAGCAGGGGGCCGATTACACCCTCGGGGTGGAGGACGGAGGGTCAGCCAGGAGGACCTTGGTAGGAATGCAGCAGTGCCCATCCCAGCCCGGTCCGTATCCTGCCTCCGCTTGGAAACCTGCCCCGGGCCAGCTCTTCCCTGCCCCTTGCTTGCTGCGGTCCTGAGCCCCACTTCGGCTGCACCAGGGAGGGGCAGCTCTTGCTTTCCTCTCCCGCTGCCCCCGCGCGCCATCGTGCCCATCCAAGGGGAAGGCGCTGCCTCTCTCCCTGGACCCCATCCAGCCCCGGGTCACGCGGGGGTCCCCTTAGCGTCCATGGTTGACCGTCTCTTCTTCCGAGAGGATTTACCCAGGACCTGGCAGGACCCCGGGGGCAGGCAGAGGGGGTGTTGGATGCGTCCAGCGCCAGGCTTGGTTGCGGTGCATTAGGCGCATTCGTGGAGCGGGTAGAAGCCCTTGTCTGGGCCGGGGGCTGTGGGCCAGCTTCCCAAGGGCCTGATTTTAGGCTCTTCCTGGAGCTGTGTCAGGTCGTCACGTATAACACCGTGCACGCTGTCCTCCAGTTAACGAGGAGCCGGATGCTTAACGAGTAGGCCAGCGGGGCTGGTGCTATATGAAGCGAGGTACTGGGACGTGCGCTGATCGGCTCAAATAGATGCAAAGGTGAAAGAAACTGTAGTGCATTAGGCAAACGAGATGGTTTCATTAGTGCTGTGGTCATTAGAAGGTAATGTGTGTCCCGTAGTTCGTAGGGTTGGAAGGGACCTTGAGGTCAAGGAAAGGGACCTCAGGGAAAATTAAGGGTGGAAGGGGCCTCAGGAGGTCATCTAGTCCAATTAAAGCCAGATAGAAACCAACTCTGGAGTTGTTACACGTTTTCAAGAGCTAACTTAATAGCTGGCTGTCTCTTTTTTAAAGCTGGATGGTCGTTTTTATCCCATGATAATTACTTTGCATGTGTGGCTGGTCTAAATTTATTGCGCAGTTCACCAATGAATTGTGATAATTACTTTGCACGTGTGGCTGGTTTAAACGTATTGTGTGGTTCACCAATGTATTGTTCGATACTTACTTTGCACTCATGGCCAGTCTTACCTTGCATGTGTGGCTGGTGTAAATTTATTGCATAATATAGGTAACATGCAGCAGGAGCCTTGCTCGAATTGGTCATACAAAATCTTATCTCTCTTGAGGGTCTTGACAGCACCTCTAGTGCTTCGCCATTGGTTATTTCTACACCTGAATTCATATGTCCAAGGCTGGCTGGAGATTATAGCTAGAGCTGCAGGGCTGGGAAATGGAAGAGGGGTGTGACCAGGCCGGCTGCTGGGGCAGAGGCAGCGGGGAGGGAAGGATGGTTTGAATAGCGGGACATCAAGAGCATTAGAAAGGAGAGAGGGTCGTTACCACCTGCAGAGCAGAGAGATTAGCAGGAAGCAGGGCGATGGCAATAAGCCGTTCAGTCTGCCCCCCTGCGTGTGCTGGCACACGTGTGATCCGCTCCTGGTTGGCTGCACGTGACCAGTAGGGAAGGGGGACAGTCAGCGGGGTGTGTGTGTGTGCGCAAAGATGCGTGTTGTATACAAGCAAATGCGTGTGTGTGTGCGTGCATGCGTGGTGAGGAGCTGCCCAGCACACGACGGAGGGGAAGACGGGGCCACACAAGAGGGCAAAGCCCATCAGCTGCCAGGAGAGGGGTAGTTAATCCCCCTGTAGTGGCCCGTTCTCATCGGGGAGTCAGTAATTGCCTATTGCCTTCCAGCAAGCAGCTTCCCCGGGATACGTGCAGCCACACCAGGGTCACCCGTGCTGGCTTGGGCATGCAGAATTACCCTGGAGACTCCCAGAGGGGTAAAACTGTCCCCAGTGGTGCAAAGCTACTTGGGGGGTAGGGCTTCTGGCATGCATCTGCGCCTCTTTTACCCTGATACGAGTGTCCAGGCCTGTACAGTCGGTCTCTGATGTCCTGTGTGACCTTTGACTGGATCTGGCTCCTCGCCTGAATGTGCCTCAGTTTCCCCAGCTCCCAAACCGGGGCCTGGGAGCCCACCCCCTCTGCTCTGCTTGGTTTAAGAGGAGGGAAATGGTCTCTCCGGCTCGGTATTCTTGGTTCAGGCCGCCAGGGCTCGGCGTGACGAATGGCTCCCACCCTGGGCAAGCCCAAGGGAGAGTCTGCAGGGCTGGGATGGAGCTGGGTGGGGCTTGAAGGCCCGATCCTGGCCATGCGGGTGGGCACGCGCTGGGACTCTCGTGCGGATGCCCGGAGCAGCCGGCTCTCGCACGCGCGGGCAGGGCTCGGGCAGCCGGGACGCCCCCAGCCTTGAGGCTCGGGCCCCTGCCTGAAGTCACCTCAGGGGGTCGTGCACCCGGGGGGCTCTGTTGCCCCCCACCAGCGTCTGCTCGGGGCTCGGGCGCCCGCGGGCTGCGCTTGGGCTTTGCTGCGTCCGCGTTGCCTGTGCTTGCTTTCCGCTCTGGGCTCCGTCCCGTCCCCAGGACCCCGCGTCACGGCTGGCCCAGCACGCCGCGAGCTCGTGCTCCCCGCGGTGCCTGGGCCTTGCCGGCAGCCCTGGGGCCGAGGAGAGGATGCAAGGGCTTTGCTCTCGGCTCTGCCACTGGTGTGTGAGGCGGCCTTGGGCACATCACTTCATCTCTGCGGGGGAGCCCGGCTGCATTTCTGGGGGGCATGGCCATTTATCTGGGACGTAGCAGGGGGCAGGGCAAGGCTCTCTGCCCATGGGTGCCTCGGTCGTCTTCGAGGCGAGCGCTGGATTCTCCGGAGGGGCTGGGGGCGTGTGACGAGGGAGCAGGGAGGTGGCTTTGGGGCCACGGAGCCAGTGCCCGGGCCCCGGCCTGTCTCCTCATCCCCCCCGGGAGGAGACGGGCAGATGAACGACCTGTTTCCTCGCCGGTGCCCCCAGCCCCCCGGCTGCTCTACGCAGCGAGGCTTTTCCTGGTTTCTAACAAGCGCTTCCCTCCCTGTGCTCGTCCGTCCAGGGGTCCAAGCCCGGGACAAGCCCCCCGACGACGCCGCAGCCCCGGCTCGGAGGCGAACGACCAGCGAGGGCCAATATGAGAGCGGGGGCCGGGACGCCAGCCCGGCGCGGAGCCCCACGGCCCGGTCTCCCGTCCACTGCGTCTCGCCGGAGGTGGTCAGCACCATCGCTGCCAACCCAGGAGGAAGGCCCAGAGAGGTGCTTTGGGACCCCCTCCCCAGTTCCCGGTGCCGTGGGCCGGGGGGAGTTGGGGCTGGGTGGGTAGGGGGCTCCGCTGGGACGAGATTTGGGGCTGACCGTCTCTCCCACCCCGCTCCGCAGCCTCACCTCCACAGCTACAAGGAAGCCTTCGAAGAGATGGAGGGGACGTCCCCAAGCAGCCCACCCTCCAGCGGCGGTGAGATTTCCCCCCCAACCCCTGCCTTCCCCGTCTCGCCACAAACCCTATACGTTAACCTGAGTAAGTGCCACGGCTCGGGAGCCGGGGATGGGGCGGCGTGGCGTGGCGCGGAGACCCACGTGCCAGGGGCCCACCGCCATTTCAGCGCTTTCCTCCCAACCCGCTCTGTCTCCTCCGCTTCCAGCTCCTTTCATTTCTCGAGCAGCTCTCCAGGCCCCCAAAGGTGGGGTCGGGGGACTGGGAAAACCCGACTTTCCCAGGATCCTGAACGTGGCTTCCTCTGGGGCAAGCCGATGCTACACCTGGCCCTATGAGATACCCCAGTCCTCGGTGCTGGCCCAGCACGTGTCCCCCGAGGGCAGGAGCTGACTCCTTTGAAAGGCTGACTTGCTTCTGTCCGTCTCCCTGCTCTCTCCGTCCTGGGCCAGCGGCCACGTCGGCCTGCTTAGATGCTCGCCAGCCCGTGTGACGCTGCCCTGTGCTCTGGTCTCTGCCCCCTTGCACCCCGCTTGCTCCCTAGGTGCCTTGGCGGTGGGCTCCAGCCGCCGCGCCCTGGGCCGTGCCGGCGTGGATCAGCGAGTGACCAGCAGCCGGCCTCCTGCTTCGGGGGGCTCTTCGGTGGGACCCTCGTCCCAGGCGGGAGTGGAGCCACCGGTGCTCCCTCCTGGCCCGCGTCTGGTCATCCCGGCACCAGTCCAGGGTCCCCATTGCAGGACCCTGGAGCGGTGACTTTTAACTCTCTCCCCTCCCAGCAGCTCAGGCTGGGGGCGATGCCCCTAGGCATCAAGATGTGAGGTTTGAGAAACCCCCTGGGGCATCCTGGGTGTTGCCTTGTTCTTGCCCAGCTGCAGTACCCCCCAAATACAGCCCCCCAGATATCTGAGCTTTGCATATGGAGCTGGACAGCTGGGACAACTTTGGTTCCCCACCGAGCGAGCTCGTGGGTCTCGAACCCCCGCACCACACAGTCACTCGCTGCCTCCGGCACGTCGCCGACACGGCCGCGGAGACACGAGCTCACGGGGCCTGGCTTGTCTCCGTGCCTGCCTCCCCGCCCCCGCTGCCAGCATGGGCGCCCTCCCGAGCCGTCCGTCCGTGCCCGAGAAGGCGAAGGAATGTGCGGACTTCGTTTGTCTCCTTCGTTATGCCTCTCGCTGACCTCGTGGGCCGAGGTCTCTCCTAGAAAGCCGGGATTGTCCGGAGCTGGTAACGCGCAGCGTCAGGGAGAGAGACATCCGCGGGAAAGGGGTGGGAGGAAAAATGCCCAGATCCCATCGAGCCCTTTCTGCGAGACTCGCTGCAACACGCACATCTCCCGCGTCCATCCGCACCTCGTCCCTCCACGCCCTGGCCGCGTGTCCGTACCCAGCACGTATGCCCATATCGACATACCACATGCCATTCGTTGCTGAAGTGTGTTTGGTGGCCCGTGCGCGTGCGTGTCTGCACGGACTGCGTACATCCGTGTCCATTTAGCTGGCTAATCCTGACATGCATCCTGGTCGCTGGAAGTGCTTTTGTCCACGTCTTCATTTCACGGGCGCGGGTTGGCGTCTCTGCTGGAAGGACTTTGGGAGGGTGGTGGGATTTTCGGGTGAGGGCGGGTCTGGAGCAGGGTTGGGTCGGGGACTGATCCTGGTCCCTTTGCCCGGGTGTCCGGCTTTGTGTTGGGGTGACCCCTGCAGCTTGCGCCTGGGGTGGGAGAGGAGGTATGACCGTTGCGTGCCTCAGTTTACCAACCTGTCCCACATCTCCCCTGGTGTCCGGGGCTGCTTCGGGAGGGGATGCCCAGCTCGCTCCCCAGGGAATTTGCTTGCGCTGGCAGCTGGGCCAGCAGGCTCGAGCCAGGCCGACGTGCCTCTCGGGAGCTGTTATGCCCGTTATGCGTAACACGCGGAGCTGGCTGTAAACGCGCCGCCGGGGATTTACGGAGCTTTACATTAACAGCTTGCTTCGTGCTCTCGTTTCCCCCTGCCCGCAGTGCGCTCCCCGCCCGGCCTGGCCAAGACCCCGCTCTCCGCCCTGGGCCTCAAGCCGCACAACCCGGCGGAGATCCTGCTCCAGCAGACGGGAGGTGAGTGAGCGCCGGGGTCGCGGGGGCTGCTCTCGGTGCCGCGTGTGGCTGCGCTGCCCATCGCTACGGCCACAGGCGTGTTTCCGGGGGTAACGCATGTGGCGGGTGCGTTTCCACGGGTGACGCGCGTGGCGGGTACCTGTCTGTGGGTAACATCCGTTCCTCATCACGGTGACTCAAGTTCAAGCCGGACTGCGATACCCGTGTTGCGACCGGCGTCGGTGCCGTGCCGTGGAGGGACCTGGCCGAAGCAGGCTTTGGGGCTGGCAGGGGCTCGCCATGTGCCAGCCGGGGGGTGTTTTCAGCTGTCCCAGAGCCCGGGAACTTGACCCTCCCGCCCCCGGCTGTCGAGGTCTCCTTCCCTTCTGCTCTCGCTGCCCTGGGCACAACCCCTGTGGGCAGAGGGCGAGACCCCTTCGTGGGCTGAAGCCGTGGGATCGATGCTGCGTTATCAGGAGGCTTTTCATGGGCACAGGGCCAGCTCTGGGGTGCAAGGAAGTCCTCCAGCCCCAAACTGAAGGTGGGGGCTGGATTAAAGAGAGAGCATGCCTGTCTCCTCTCAAGAGAGTCACAAAGCTCAGCCTGAGTGCAGCTAGCATTCACATCAGGCAATGGAGCTGCAAACCGTACTCGTGCCAGGAGCTCGGAGCCCTTGCTCAGTTCTTCCCCACTTCCCCCAGCTTTATAATCATCTCTGCACTCATTAAGAGCATGCGTCTATCTGCAACCCGATGGGGTGCATGTTAACTGCAGGGGTTGATCAGGAAGCTCCCTCCCCTCCCCCCACCTTCATTAAGTGAAGAACTGGGGACAAGTTCTTAACAATGGGTTAACTGGGAGGTTTGGACTCTTAGGGCTGGTCCTTAAGCAGTTGCTTTGATTGTGTGGCTACAGCCAGGCGCCTAAATCAGCGCTTTCTTGTTTGCATCAGGAAAACCCCTGGAATTTGGCCCTGTAAGATTGCCTAAAACGCGTTCCAACCTTTCCATAGGGGAGGAGGTGTGCAAGGTGGAGGCACACGTACCACGGCCTCTGATACGTTCCTTGCATGGGGAGCAGCTGGTGGAAAGGTCCCCTTGCCGGCATCTATGTTCCCTTCATAATGCTGGAGCAAAGGGACATTTGGGGGTGGCTTTACTGGGTTTCTGCAGGACATTCGGTGGCTTGTGGTTACTCCCAGTGCCTAACGATGCCTGAAACGTGTGTGTGTGTGCATGTGCTTGTGCACAGCAGGTGCTTTCCTCTTTCTGGAGCAATTCCATTCACGTGTGCACACGTGTTAGCTGAGGTGTGAAAGCAAAGGTGCTAACCCAGCTCTCTCTCTCTCTCTCTCTTTCTCTCCTCCTTCTCCCGCGTCTTTCCATGTCTTTCCTTCATCCCTCACCTTCTCCCCGTCTTCAGAGCTAGCTGGGGAGACGGTAATTGGCACAGATGAAGGTAAGAAGGGATTTCCCCATCAATGCACTTGTGGCTCGGGCCTTTAAACCAGAGACACTTGGCCGTGCACTGACAGATCACAAGGGCGTGCAAAACAAGGGGTCTTTTGCAGGGTTTTACCCTGGGAGCTGGACATGGGGGCTAATCTCTCAGCAAATATCCCTAGGTCATGCAGCCCGTGAGTGGCTGTCGTATCATAGCTTCTGCAGGGGATGCAGTTGCAAGTGGGCAATGTGGCGCCAGGGGTTTATCCTGCCACGGCGGAGGTTGAAGTCTTTGGAAGACGTGCCTGGAGCCCGTGTCTAACGGGTACCACCCGCAGTGCCATCGAGCTGCTTCTTGCAGCCACGGGGCCTTGTTATGGGGTGTCACGGGCAGGCTCATTAGCTGGAGCAGGCTAATTAGCCTGCCCTGGACATGCAAGGCGAAGGGTGATGTGAAGGTGGGAATGGCCCGGTCCGTTCAGGAGCTCTTTGTCTTCAGCCATTGCCCCTTATTTTGCACAGCAGCATTTAACCCGACAGTGAAGTCGGCGACTTCTGAGGGGGTTGCAACCGCACCGCGAGCTCTTGCCATGGGGGGTGACTGACTCCTGCCTCTGGAGCCTTGTATAAGTCCCTCTTTTTTTAAATGATGTTTCTGAGAATGGCTTGAAAAACATCATTTGAAATTTCAGCCGATCTCAAGGAGAAAATGGGCATTTTTGGGGTCATCAAAAGGAATTTTTTCCATCTTTCTTATTGATTTCCTTGATGCCATCAGCTTTAACCATTGGGTGGGTGGTGGAGTACTGGAACAGGCTCCCCGGAGACGTGGGGCAGTCTCCATCCTTGGGGGTGTTTAAGACCCAGGTAGACAAAGCCTTGTCTGGGATGATGTAGTTGGGGCTGGTCCCACTGGTGGCACTAGATGTGACCCCTTGAGGACCCTGCCACCCCTCATTTTCTATAAGTCCATTGCAAGCACAAAAATCCCTCTTCTCTCCAGCTCCGAATAGGACCGAGGTGCTTGTAGTAACCAGCTCCTTCCCTGTTCTTCACCGTGTCCTGCCCCGTTGCAGTGGTAGCACGCTGGCAGTGCCCGCATCGGCAGGGCTCTTACCTGTGGCAGCTATGATGCAGGGTCTTGTCCTGTCTGTCCCGGTGCCTTGTCGCTGTGTGAAAGGGTTTGCAGTGGGGATTTTGAAGACCGCTTTGATTGCTGACTGCTTGTTTCCAGGACCTCCAAAGAAAAACAAGGGAAAAGGCGTCATTTTAATAATCTCCTGATTTTTAAGCCAAACAGAACCTGACTCCTGCTGGTTGAACATGTTGAATGAGGAGGAGCAATACACAGCAAGGAGTTTCAGCTGGCTGAGGTTTTGGGGCTGTTATAGGTCTGCAGACTGTAGGGCACTGGGATGTGTTTGGCAGCCTGGCGTGGTACGTGGAGGCACAAAGTTGTAGAGGAGCGGGTTGGACGTGGACCTCCCGAGGTGCCTTCCAGCTGATCCTATCACACTGGAATTATCCAAGTTATAGAAACGCATTATTCTTTTGGTTGCAAATGCCCCCTTTCCCCCCCTAAAACTCCCCTCCCCAAAATGACTTGTCAGCGTTAATAGCCGATGGTCAGAGAGGAACACCGCCGCGTGCAACGCCTGGTCTGAACCTCTCCTGGCCGTGCCGTTGGTCCAGTAAAAGGTCACCCGCAAACAGCTGCAGTGGAGTCAAAATGCTTTGGGCTTTTGAAGGTGGTTTTATTTTTCCTTGAAACCATTCCCCGTAAACAAGAGACCCGAGGAAGAACGTCACGCGTTCAAAAGCTTGTCTGTGATCCTCCCAGCTACGAGGCTGGTCTGATTAACGAGGTGGACCTCAGAAATCTTTGCCTCCACGAGCAGAGCATTTCAAGGACATTTTTATAGTCATAGAAAAATGAGGGTTGAAGGAAGCTCAGGGGGTCACATCGAGTCCATCCCCTGCGCCAAGCAGGACCAGCCCCAACTACATCATCCCAGCCAGGGCTTTGTCTACCCGGGTCTTAAACACTGCCAAGGATGGAGACCCCACCACCTCTCAGATAACCTGCTCCAGTGCTTTGCCCCCTCCTCGTGAGAGAGTTTTTCCTAATATTCAACCTCAACGTCCCTTGCTGCAGCTTGAGCCCATTGCTCATCTGCCCCCACTGAGAACAGCCCGGCTCCATCCTCTTTGCAGCCCCCCTGCAGGGAGGTGACGGCTGCTATTCAATCCCCCTCGGTCTTCTCTTCTCCAGACTCAATCAGCCCATTTCTTCCTTGGGTCTTGGTTTTGCCATGTGATTTCTATGAATGGTTTGGCCAAGACCGTCAACTCGGGTCTACTGGGCACAGGGCAGGTACCATAATCCCCAGTTCCAGCTGGGGAAACTGAGGCAGGCATGCTGGGGGTGGGAAGGGAGCAGCTTTTAGGTGGGTTGCGAAGCTAGGCAGGGGACCCGTGTCTCTTCAGTGCGTGCCCTCGCAACTGGTCCCTGTAAATATGGGCGAGGGTACGGCGCTATGCTTGGCAAGAAACAGTTTAAAGACAATTTCAAGGAAAAATAAAACCGCTTGATAAAAACCCCGAAGCATTTTGACTCTTGTGGCTGTCTGTGGGTGGCATCTTTTATTGGCTGGGAGAGATTCAGACAAGGTGTTGAATGCGGGGCTTTCTCTGACCGTCAGCTGTTAGCTCTGCTTGGGTGTTGGGGACACGTTTTAGGGGGAAAGGAAAATTTGCCAAGAGTTTTGGAGGGAGGACGGGAACAAAGAGGCTTTGTTTGCAATCTGTAGGTGCCCCGAGACTTCAGGCATTTTTTTGCAAAGGAAGGGCTGGGTTTTTCCATCTTGCTGGAAACTCAATCGAGAGCGAATGCTGAAGCTGCCATCCAGCACGAGAGCTACCGGGGGTGGGGGGGAGCGGCGAACGCGCGGCGCAAGGCCAGGAACGATTGAGCTCGGATCATGGCTTGGCTTCAGGCTCCTTGGGTGTCCTTGGCAATGGCTCGAGGGTGTTGCAGCGATGGGAAGCAGCATGTGCTGGGCTTGGGAAATACAATCTCGGGGGTCGGGATGCAGCCTAGCTCTTCGGGGTTGACGGGAGTTTAGGTGCTGGGTTCATCTGGGCAGGGGGTTGATGTAGATGGGGGTCCCTGCCAGCCCTGCTGCTCTGTGGTTTCTTGCCCTGACTGTCAACTCCGCTGTACCAGGCACAGGGCAGGTACCATAATCCCCTGGTTTCAGCTGGGGAAACTGAGGCAGGCATGCTGGGGGTGGGGAGGGAGCAGCTTTCAGGTGGTTTGCAAAGCTAGGCAGGGAACCCGTGCCTTTTTTTAGCACGTGTCCTCACCCTTTCCTTTCCCCCGGGACCGATCCCTGGAGACACGGGCGAGGGCACGGAGCTACGATTGCACGGGGACTGTGGCACTGGCCATTGCAGCCATTTGCAAAAAAAGCAACGGGAGATCTGCCCATATTCAGAAAGGGAGTAAAATAATAAAGACGTTTATCTAGTTTAACGATAACTACAGACATTTCCCAGCCCAACGCCGGGGCGTGCGCCGATCAGGCGGGAGGAGAGCCCCAATTGCCGCCCGCAGACTCGCCGAGCAGGATCGAGGCCCCATCCGCCAGCCCTGCTTCCGCGATTCTTCTTTCACCTCTAGGTCTCCCCGCTCCTCTTACGAGTCCCTCTCAGAGTTGGGTGAAGACGCTGGTTTTTCGGCGCCTCTCCCAGCCTGACTCATGGGTGCAGACGGGCCAATTTTAGGCCAGGCGGGGAGCGGAAAATATGCACCGTTGCAAGGCAGCGTCAAGGAGTTGCCCTTGCAAAAAGTGCCGGAGAAGGGCTCGGCCAGGATGTTTCCACCGGCAGGGAACGTCCTGCTCTCGTAGAGCCAGGGCCGGGGGCTGGTCCCGGTAGGTGGGGTTGAGCGGACCCCAGGAGACCCGTCCCCGTGTCCTAGGTAAGTGGCGTGGAGAGCAGAGCCGTCCACGTGAGGCCGGGTGAGCCACGGTGGATGCTCTGAGGGAAGGTCCTTGCTTTGGCCACGCAGATGCGAGACCCTCCCGGCTCTGTTTCTGATTCGGCCTTTGCTTTGGTTCCCGTCGCAGGAAAACGCACGCTGGGAGGCACCTGCATCGTGCATGGGCGGGTGGAGGCTCCCGAACCTCGAGCACGGGGGTGCGCGGGGCTGGCGTGGAGGAGCATCGGCACAGGTTGAATCCGCGGACCCGGCCATAGGTAGAGGCCGGACGCAGCGCCCCCGGCCTCTCTCCGGCTTCACCCCTGCTCGCTTTCTCCCCAGAGCCCAGGAGCTACGTGGAGTCGGTGGCGCGGACGGCGGCAACAGGCGGTGGGGGGACACCCCCCAGCCCACCGGCCCCGCAGGGCTACGACACGGACGCGCCGGTGAGGAACGGGACCTTTGCTGCCCCCAGCCCCCTTTCGACCAGCAGCCCCATTCACAGCGTGGACGGGTAAGCAGCCGGGCCGGGCTCCCCGTGCCTCCCGCGGCTGTTCGAGCCGCTTGCCGGAGCTTGGGGTAGGATCAGGCGCTGCATTGGCAGCTGGGCAGAGCTGGTCTGACGGTCTGGGTGGGACCCGGGTGCACTGTGGGATATCCCCCTCCTTTCTTGGAGGCCCAGCTGGTCGAAAACCCCCAAGCTGCCCATCCCCGTGGCCTCTGGGCACCGGGGTTATGAGGCTTAAGGCTCTCTGCAGCCCTGACCCCACCCCAGCAAAGGGTTATAGGACGGCATCCCCATCCCAGGGCCGCCCGCCGGGGTCTGGACAGCCCTTGGCTAGCAGAGGGCACTGGGCCTGCGCTCCGCTCTGGAGCGACATTGCTGCTCCGTGCCTCGGTTTCCCCATGTTTGCAAGTGGGCTCTGGGGGGGCCTGTTGGGCAAAGAGCTCCATGCAGGCCAGGGGGAGGAGGAGGAGGAGGGTCAGCCTGCTCTGGTCTGTCCTTCGCAGGGTCTCCGTCCTCAGCTACCCGTCGGAGAGCAGCGTCCAGGGCCCGGCGGCATCCCTGCAGCCCTCGCCCGACTCCAGCTTCCTCGCGGCCGCCGCGTCGCAGGCCCCGTCGGCTCAGAGCAGCTACCAGAGCGCCTCTCCGTCCCCCTTCGCCGCCGACTACCCCGCCGGGCGAGCCGCCACGCCACCCGAGGCCCAGGCGCGGGCACTGGCCCAGGCGAGCGTGGCGGGCGTCCACGTGCTGCCGGGGAGCCCTCGTGCCCTGCACAGGACTGTGGCCACCAACACGCCTCCCAGCCCCGGCTTCGGGCGGCGAGCCCTCAACTCTGGCACGGCGGGCGCGCCCGGGAGCCCGGGGCTGGGCCGGCACGCCGTGGGCCCCCAGGGCAGCCCCGGCCTGGCCCGGCACCCCCCCGGCAGCCCCGGCTTGGAGCGGCACGTGATGTACGGCTACGGGACCCCCGAAGAGCGGTGCCCCACGCTGTCCCGGCAGAGCAGCGCCTCGGGGCTGCAGGGGCCCTCCACGCCCTCCTTCCCCGTGTCGCCGGCCTACTACCCCGGCCTGAGCAGCCCGCCGTCCTCCAGCCCGGACTCGGGCACCTACCGGCAGGGCAGCCCCACGCCGCAGCCCGCGCTGCCCGAGAAGCGGAGGATGTCGGCGGGCGACCGTGCCCACAGCCTGCCCAGCTACGCCACGGTCAACGGCAAGACGTCCTCGCCCGTGTCCAGCGGCATGTCCAGCCCCGGGGGCGGGAGCACCGTGGCCTTCCCCCACACCCTGCCGGACTTCTCCAAGTTGTCCATGCTAGGTAAGGACACGGGCTCTCGGGTCGGGTCCCTGGCTCGTAGGGCTTTGCTGGCTGCCCCGCGGCACCGGGAAGGGATGCTTCCCCCTCCTCAGGGTGTCCCCTCGCTCTGCAGTGACCCTGTCCGAAATACCAGGGGGGAGGGATGATAGTCAGGCTGGAAGGGCTTGCACCTAGTCCAGGTCAGGCCCGACTAAACACCGAGCAGTGTCCCTCCAACCTGCTCCTGGATGTTTCCGAGGATGGAGACTGCATCGCTCCTTGGGAGACGGCCCCTCCTCGTGCCCTGCCTCGGTTTCCCCGGCTGCTGCTTGAGGCCACTGCTCCTCGTGCCGTGTCCCGGGCAGCCCCCCCCTCCCCTCCTCGCAGCGCATGTCCCCTGCGATGGCCGTGGAGCGGGGCGTGTGGTCCTCACTCAGGCATAGCTCGCTGGCGGGGTCGGGGGGGGTCTGATGGACGTCGGTGCCTATCCTAGATTGCTACCGTCCGCCTGGTGCTCTGGTCCAGGGCTCGTGTACAGCGCCCTGGTCTGCTCCATCCGCTTGCCTCCCTCCTGCCCGTCCGGTCCCGTGGCTGAGCTTCCTCTGGCCCATCCTCCCCTCGGCCGCGGGGCCCTGGCCTGCAGCTCGCGGGGAGCTGGGGACAGTGACCTACCCCCCGGCCTCCTTTCCTCGTGTCCACGCAGGCGATGGCTCGGGGGCAGAGGTCCCATCCGGTGTTTTTATTCTTCTAAAAACAGCTCTCAGAGGGTCAAAACAGGGAAGTGTGGAGGAGAAGCAAAGGCAGCTCGGGGATGGAGGAGAAGCCGGGGGTGCTTGTTTTCCAGGCCTCCTTGCCTGGAGGATCATTGATCCACCAAGGACCGGGGAGGAAAGGGGCGCGGGGTGCGCTGGGGCAGGGGGCGAGGGGCACGGCCTCTGCACCAGCCCTGCCAGGACCCTCCGTGCTGGAGGAACGGGGGAAAACCCTGCGCGGACCCGGGCACTCGCCCGCCGGCTCCTTTGGTTTCCTCTCTGAAACCTTGGGGTTTCCCTGGAGCTCGGGGGCACCCTTCAGGGGATCTTGCATCACCTGGTTGAGAAGAGCTGGTTTGAAGAGAGAAATGCGGGGAAAAACCCTGGCCAGGCCCCGTTTTTTCTCCCTTGATCTCATCCATGGGCTGCTTGCCTTTTCCACCCTGCCCATTTCCATCAGGGTCCCGGCTGCAGCCTCGCCCCCGCGAGCCGGCGCCCACGTAGCAACCAGCAAAACACTGGGAAACAACACGCCGGCGGGCGGGGGGCCGGGAGGTGCCTGATTGCAAGGCCCCGCGCGTGCCTTCAGTCTCGCCGCCCGGTTGTGGAGGTTTCCCCGCTTTGGGGACTCGGGAGCTTTGCCGGCTCGGAGCGGCCCCCCGAAACCGCCTGGTTTGCAAGCCGCGTTGTGCCCCCGGTGCGCCGGGAGGACGGTTACGGCCCCGCTCCACGCAGGTCGGGATATTTCGGCTGCGTGGCTAGTGCTAGGAGGAGAGGAGCCTGGGCTCGGGGTCTGAACGGTGCCTCAGTTCGGGAAGGTTTCCAGACAGATCCAGGGACCCCTGGGGTGCGGGGCTGCATGTCTCTTGCTGCGTGGCCTGATTTTTCTCTCTGTCCCCCGCCCCCAGACAGCAGCCCCGAGACTCGGGCGAACGTCAAGTTTGTGCAGGACACCTCCAAGTACTGGTACAAGCCGGAGATTTCCAGGGAACAGGGTGAGTGGGCAGCCGAGGCCAGGTGGGGGTTTATTTGCCCCCCGTCTCTGGGCTTGTCTGCCCAGAGCCCTTCCAGGGGGACCTGGGAAGAGAGGCCGACCCTGCTCGGTCTCCAAGCCCCCCTTGGCCGGTCACGTGCCGCCTGGTGCCTCAGTTTCCCCTCCTGTCACAGGGGCCGTGCGCTGCACCACGGTGGGGGGTGCGAGCAGATCTGTTGCAGGGTTTGGAGATGCTCCAGTGCCAGGGGTTATAGATCAGTGCCCCAGATGAGGCCAAAAGAGGAGGGGAAGCTGCTGGGGGAGGAATGAGGAGTCCGGGTGCTTCGTGCCCCGGACCCCAGCAGGCACCAGGAGACCCCGCGGTGCTACACAGAGGCCTGGCGTCACACTCACGGCTCTCGTCCCCATCCCTGCAGCCATCACGCTGCTGAAAGACCGGGAGCCCGGGGCCTTCATCATCAGAGACAGCCACTCCTTCCGCGGGGCCTACGGGCTGGCCATGAAGGTGGCGTCGCCTCCGCCCACCGTGGTGCAGCAGAACAAGAAAGGTATTGCGTGCATGCGTGTGCATGCATGTGTGCGTGTCCCGCTGCCCCCGGATCCCACGCCCCAGTGCTCGTGGATGAGCCCCTGGGGGAGCTGGTGTGAGAGGGGATGGGGGATGCAACTTTCACGCAAAGCCTCTGTGCTGTGGAGGGGCAGAAGGAAGTCAGAGGGGGCTTCGGGGAGCCTGGAGGGAGGGAGAAGGGCTCTGGGTCCTGCCAGGGTGAGGCTGCTGGCGGAGACCCCTGTGCCCTGGTCCATGGCACGGTGCCACCGGCTGAGACCCGCGTGGGCTTTGTGCCCGTTGGCTCCTCTTCTCCCCCCAGGAGACATCACTAACGAGCTGGTGCGGCATTTCCTGATCGAGACCAGCCCGCGGGGCGTCAAGCTCAAAGGCTGCCCCAACGAGCCCAACTTCGGTGAGTCTTTGCCCCCGTGCCGTGGGGAGACCCGGGGCCCGTCCCGTGTCCGGTGAGAGCCATGTGTGATCGTAGTGCCCGGGAGGGGGCAGAGATCTCTTCTGGATCCACCGCAGTTGTGGTCAGTGCACAGCTCCCCCCGAGCCGTGACACCTCGCGAGCCCAGCTGTGCATGCACACGCGTGTACATGCACATGTGTGCTGCTCAGAATAGACCCTTCTGGGTTGGAGGGATGAGCCAGCTGCGGCTTCAGCGAGGCCTGGGCCGGGGTGCCGCTTCGGCGCCCACCTCCCTGCGAGCTGGCACTGCCCTCGGCCCGCAGGACGTCGGCACGCTCAGCCTGCTGGGGTCGATGCTCGTGGGTCACCTCTGCTCTCCCTGGCCACAGCTCAGGGAGGCCGATCCCTTGCTAGGCGGGAGCCAGGGGTGTGGCGGCTGCGGCCCGATGGAGCAGGAGTGGCGGCTGGCCCGGGCCGCCGCTGACCTGCGGCCTTGTTTGCTGACGGCCTGAGACGTAGCCAGGGTGCACGGGGAGGGGTGTCCGGATCCGCCCGGGCCTGGAGGTCACACTTGGCACACGTTCAGCGGGCCCAGAGAAACGGCTGTCAGCTCAGCATGGAGGGAGAGGCCTGGCCTGGATCTTGTCCTGAGACCGCACATGCACGCATGCGTGTACATGCATACACGTGGTCACACTGCTTCCCCTGCCAGGTGCCTCTCCTGCATTCCGCTCATGTGGGGCTTTTGGCCCGCTGATATGTCCTCCATAGGAGGTTTATGTTGAGCAGATTCTTTTTGGTATTGGTGGTGGAACCGGAGCGTGCTCCATCCACTCCATGCATTGACCTGGTATTGCAGTGCCTCCAGGACCGGTGCAAAAAACAAAAACAAAAAAAAAAGTGTACATGCATACACACGTACAAGCATACATATGCATTAATGCACACGCACATATGCATACAGGCATGTACGCACATATGCATTTGCCTAGCATGCCTGCACATACCCGCATGCACATACACGCATGTGCATACATGAGCACACACATGCAGGCATACATACACACGGGATTCTCCAGGTCCTGGGCCCTGGGGCTGCCTTCGTCCCCACTCCGGGCAGCGTCCCCACCCTGAGCTTGCTCTTGGCTGGGCCGGTTCCCAGCAGGTCACCACCCAGCCGTCCCCTCTCAAGCCCCTGTGCTCTGCAAACCCACTGCCAGCCCCAACCCACATGATCCCCCCGGCACGCTGAGCACAGGAGCCGGGCCAGGCCTGGTCTCCCACCCTGGGCACGGGGTCTGAGAGGGAGGAGCAGGCCCTGCTGCTGCCCCCCTGTGCTCACGGGCCAATGCAGCCTCCAGCCTGCTCTGCCCTGGGGCTTTGCCCTGTTGCAATTAGGAACCCCCTCTCTGGGGACCTGTGCACTGACCCTGCCGTGTCCCCCCATCCTAGGATGCCTGTCAGCCCTGGTGTACCAGCACTCCATCACGCCGCTGGCGCTGCCCTGCAAGCTCGTCATCCCCGACCGAGGTAGGGACCGGGGACAGACGGGGCGCTGACGGAGCCCCTTCGTGCCTCCTGGCTCGGAGAGCTGGGAAGGGGGCTGGGGAACAGAAGAACAGCGTTGCTGCATCCTCCCTGTGCTGTCTTTCAGACCCCACCGAGGAGACGAAGGAGGCAGCGTCCACCGCCAGCTCGGCCACCGATCTGCTCAAGCAGGGCGCAGGTGAGCAGGCCCCGTGCCCGGGTCTTGGCACGTCGGGGCAGCTGTTATCCAGATGTTCGCTCCCTGCGTGAGACTGAGGGAGCTTGTAGCCCTGTAGCCATCCCCATGACCCCTCCCCCCCAAGCCCACAGGGGTGCTTTTTAAGGGAAGAAAAGGCAATTTAGGGAAAGAAAGGTCTCACAGTTACTGGGTTAGACGGGCACAGCCAGGGCTTGGCTCCTTCTGGGCACAGAGCCAGCGTAGACGATGCTCCAGCAGACCGGGGAGGGGAGAGGAAGAGGGTAGTGGAGCGTGCCAGGACTCCTGGGTCCTATTCCCACGCCAGCCACTGCTGTTAAGCTGCTCAGCTCCCATCTCTGCCTCTGTTTCCAGAGGACAAGGCACATCTCAGCCGGCTCTGGGAATGCCACCCACTCCGTGGAGCCAGGTTTCCCCCCCTGGTCCGAGCCGGGGATTCGAGCTTGGGTCCTACGCGCTAGTAGCGGCTTGTTCCCGAGATGGGCGATGAGACCCCCCGGAGCAAGCTCACGCCTGTCCCCCCCTTTCCCCAACAGCCTGCAACGTGCTCTTCGTCAACTCGGTGGAGATGGAGTCGCTGACGGGCCCCCAGGCCATCGCCAAGGCTATCGGCGAGACGCTGGGCGCCGAGCCCGCGCCCGCCGCCACCATCGTGCACTTCAAGGTCTCCGCACAGGGGATCACCCTCACGGACAACCAGCGGAAGTAAGGGGGCAGCTGGCTTGGGGGGGGCTTTGAAACCCTCTCGCGGCCTCGTCCCTCCTTGTCCTGCTGGGGTTGGAGCCCGGCTGCTCGGGACACCGGGGTTCGGGCCTCTGCCCTGCCACTGACGGCCCTCACGGCCTCTAGCGAGTCGCTTCATCCCAGTGGGCACCTTTGTGGGCCTAGAGCTCAGTGCTGCAGACCCTGCCTCGGGTTAGCGCCTCCGGGCATCGGGCTCATGGGGTCGTGTTTGCCTTTCAGGCTCTTCTTCAGACGACACTACCCCCTCACCACCGTTACCTTCTGCGACTTGGACCCGCAGGAGCGGAAGTAAGTGCTTGGGTCCAGCCACGTCTCCCGCCACCCTTTCTGGGCATGCACATGTGTGTGTGTGTGTGTGTGCATACGTGTGTGTGTGCACCCATTTCTATTCCCTCGTCCTGTCTCCTGCGGCCACAGAGCATGGTCTGTCTGCACCCTCCGTATCACACCCCTTCAGGGTTTGATCAAACCCACGTCAGTCTTTTCCTCTGCAGACAAAACCACCCTAGTTCCCCCCAGCCTCGAACCATTGCTGCTGCTCTCTGCTGGGCTCTTTCCACTTCGTCCCTATCCCTGCGGTGCCCAAAACTAGATGCAGGTTTTAGCAGGAGGAAGCACCAACCTGGGGCTGCGACTTTGCTGCCATCACTGGTGACCTGGTCCCCGGGAGGCCACAAATCATTGCACCCCCCCGGGTGTTGCTATTCATTGATACTGCTGCGGGCAACTCTTAAGCCAAGCGGTTCGGTTTTAGGCTGGGTTGGGTAACTTCTTGACCCTGACGACATGCATAACCTGCCGTTTTTCACCGGCTGGGGAAAATAGGGGTGTGTATTGCACGTGAAGGAAAGGATCCCTGCTTGTCTGGTAGAGAGGTGCACCAGCCTGGAGAACCGGTAATAAGAGGAAATTGGCTGGGATCCGGTGATCCCTGCAGAGAATAGCAACACCCCTTCGCCCCGGGGCCCTGCCAAGGTCTGGGAGAAAATAACCTGAGATGTACGTCTCCTTCTTTGGAGGTGTCCGAGCAGAGGCTAGGCGGGCGTCTCTCTGGGATGGGTTGGGAATAACACTTCCCAGGTGCACAAGTCCAGATTTGGGGCCTGCACGTCAAGAAGGGACGTGGGTGGTTTGGAAAGAGTCCAGCGCAGAGCGACTAAGGTGCTGGGGGGCGTCGGAGACAAAACTCATAGAGTACCTAAAGAAGTGGGGCTGTCGGGGAGCTGCGGGGTCATGTCCAGCCCTGACAAACTCTGCGTGAACCTCAGAGCCGCACGACACGGTTGCCCCGACACGGCCCCAGGCATCACCCCTGCCCCGTCCCGGTATGCTCGAGACCCCAGGAGGCCATGCCCCTATTAGAGGAAGGCAAATCCTGCCCTCTCCCCCCTCAGTCTGTATCAATCTGAAAGTGGGGTAAAATTCCCTCCTGGCCCCAAATTTGATGTTGGTCTGACCCTGAGCAGGGGGCAAGACCCTCCAGCCAGGACCCTCTGGGTTTGAGCTGGAAACCTTGAGCTCGAGTCACGAGTCTCCTTCCAAAGAGCCTGCAGTGGCTCTGGCCGTGGGTGGGGGCCTCCTCCGCTCAGGACCCTTGGAAGTGCCTCCCCAGATCTAACGCACCCCCCGGCTGACACGGGTGACCCGGCGGAAGGCTGTCCGGTCTCCAGGGGTGGCGGGGAAGGCATTTCTGGGGCGGATGGGAAGGGTCAAGGCCAACTTCTCCGTAACACCGCTCGGTTAGGGTGGGCGGAAGGGTCCTCAGCGCCTGGCAGCCGATGCGCCTAACCCCATGCGGGGGTCCGAGGGGGCCTCCGCTTGCACCGGGAGACTGAGTGTGGCCAACTTCTGCAAGCAAACCTGGGTTGTGCTTGGATGGGGGGGCCGGTGAGAGAGGCTTGACCTTGACTGAGGATGCTAGCAGACCGAGGGCTGGGGGCTTTCAGGAGCGCGGGGCTGGCTGGGCTTGGGAGCACCGTCACCGGCCGTGCCGGAGCTAACGCCGGGCTTTGCTTTTCTCCTTGCAGATGGGCTAAGTCAGAGGGCGGCGGGCCTGCAAAGTAAGTGCCACGGGTCACGTCCCTTCCCATCCTTTACCCCCCAGCTCGGGGCGGGGTTCAGATAAATCCCACTTCCCCGGACTCCTGGGACCTTCAGTCCGTGCCCCCGGTGGGGATGTCTGCAGGCGGAGACCCAGCAGCGACTCTGCCTCCTTGGTCCAGGTCTTCCAAGGGGCAGGACGGGGGGCCGATGGAAATGGACGGCGGTCGCCCGCCCCAGCGTCCGAGGCGGCCACGCGTCTCAGGCTGCGTTGGCTCGGGCCGAGACGGGGGCCGACAAAGCTCCTTTGTTCCCTTTCCCCAGTGCAGGGCTGGCCTGCAAGGAGGCGACGGGTACGAAAGCCCCCAGGGTGGGGACGTGCCACCACGACCCCCGGCAGAGTGAGCGGGGGTCTGGGCACCCCACCGTCTCCTTCCCCGCCACCTCCCCGCGGCCGGCGGCAGTGCGTCCGAAGCCCCGCGGACCCCTCTCCTCTCCCCCTCTGCTCGGGCGCGTCCCTGGCCCCGCGCCTCTGTCCCCTGCGAGGCCGGAGACAGGTCCCCGGGAGCTCGGGCCCTGCTAATTTTAGCCATTGTGACCGTGGCGGGTTTTTCTTAGCCCCCCCAGCTGTCGGGATTTTTCCCTCTCTAATTAGAAGCGGCGCAGGCTGGAGACGTCTCGCAGTCTGCACCCCCGAGCCCCGTATTTATAACGGCTAATTCGAACAAGGACATTTGGTTCCTCTTGTGACTGAGCAGGGGGATAGTTACAGGCACGGGCGGTCCTGCCCTGCAGAGGATATACCCCCCGCCCCTGCCCACCCCGCACGGTCGGGGAGGTGAAGTGTCCCCAGGGCCGGCCCGGACAATGCCCCATTGATGCCGGGGACGAGGCGGCCGTGGGGGTGGAAAATATGCCGGTCATGCCAAGCATCCGGACGCGGTGCCAGCGTCGACGAGCCTGGCTTGCAAAAGTCCCCCTGCCCTGGCGGGCGCTAGGGCAGGGGCTTGCTCCATCTGAGCAGCTCTGTCTGCCCCTTCCCCTCGGCTGTGTGAGGGGCCCTGATTAAATCCATTACCCCTTGGGGACAGGAACAGCCCCTGGTTTTTTTGGGAGCCGCCTAAGACCCACCGGATCCATGGGTTGTGACTCAGCCTAAGGGGTTTAGAGACCCACTGCCTGCTCGCGGCATCCCAGTCCCTTTGGGACATCTCAGCTGCAAGGGGCAAGCCAGGACTGGGCTTCTCCTGCCCCCCAGCCCCCATTTGTAGCTCTCCATTAACGCTCGCCGTCTCCCCGCCAGGCTCTTTGGCTTCGTGGCCAGGAAACAAGGCAGCACGACGGACAACGTGTGCCACCTCTTTGCTGAGCTGGACCCCGACCAGCCGGCGGCCGCCATCGTCAACTTCGTCTCGCGGGTGATGGTCAGCTCGGGCCAGAAGAGATGAGCGGGCGCCCGCGGGCGCGTCTCGCCCTTGAATTTTGGAGAAGGACTTGGAGCGGAGCCGAGAAGGAGCGCGAGGAAGTGCATGGTGGGAGAGGGAAGTGAGTTTGGGGGGAGGGGGAGGAAGGTTGGACACGTGGAAGGAGCATGAACCGCCACAGCCGAGAACCCAGCAAGCCATGCCAGCCCCGGCCACGTCACAAGCCACGTGACCAAAGCAGGACCAGGGCAGCTTTGGGATCCGCGGCCCCGAAGCTGGTCCTGGCGACCCATTTCCCTCCCCACCGCTACCCCGGCTCAGGGCAGAAGGGGGCATCGATGCCACCGAAACCAACTCCACGCAGAAGCATCCGTCCTTCGTATCCATGGACCGGTAGGAAGTGGCCCGTGTTTGGGGGCGGCCGAAGCCACGTGGCCGCCCTCTGGGCCCTTTGCTCCCCACCCCCTCCCCCTGCTGCCTCCGTGCCCTTGCCGTGTGCGCGTGTTGCTAGATGCACCCTTAGCCGCTGGACAAGTCCCCGGCGCCAGGGCCAGGTAGAGGGGCGGGGGTCCCTGAGCTACCTGCCCCAGTCATGCCCTGATTTCGGGGGAGTCCCTCTTCGCACTGTGGACCGAGGACACACAGGTGAGCCACTGGGATTCCACCCAGGACGCGGGCCACACCAACACTCCCTTGCACACGCGCGGCAGGGAGCAGGGCCGCTCACAACCTGCTCCAAAGACAAGAGACCCGGTCAGAAGCGGCTCCGGGGCTGTGTCCCGGGAGGCTGCCTGCCCCGTGCCCCTGGTCTTGTTCTGCAGGGCGTCCCCGTCACATGCCGGGTGGGATCCTGCCTCTTTCCAGCCTTGTCTCCCCTGCTCTCCTGGATGTTGCATGGCCCGTCAGCTGCATGCAAGCAAATTCCCATGGGCACCTTGGGCACGTTCTTTTTAGTTTCGGAGGCCACCAGCCCTCGGTCTGGCGCAGAAAGGCCGCGTGTTGCATAGCACACGCGTGGGCACACGACGGGGCAGCCGCGAGCGTGCGGTTCTGCAGACACCGGGGTCCCTTCCTCTCCTGTCGTCAGATCTGATACTGCATTTCTCCGCCTACCACATGTCCTGCAATAAGACCCGGGCCTTATGTCTGAAAGGCAGGAGGAAGAAAGCGAGGCCCTCCCGTGCTGCGAGCGAGGGAGCGGAGGCTGCTCGCTGTAGGGCATGTCGCCTATCCCCTGGCAAGCAGCTGAAGCAGCACTTACCGTATTTCCTCGCCTATAATGTGCCTGCCAGTTTCCAGCAGCTGTTTTGTGGGAAAAGGCAGGCATTTGTATGCGAAAATATATGGCATAAGAAGCTGCCCATGCCAGGAGGGATGCGCTGAGGCAATCCAATTAGGATTTGCGTGGCCTGGCTGTGAGGAGGGCGTTGAGGGGTGAAGAGCTGGGGCGGGGTGCTCTAGAAAGTAACAGGATTTCTTTTCTGCCCTGGTGCCTGGTTGCACCCTTAGCCAGGTGCCTTCAGGGGGGAAACCTAAAGGGCCAGGCTTGTTTGTGGACCTCCAAGCAGATGGGTCTGTTAGTTTTTAATTCTGAAATCTGGAACCCCAAAAGACCCCCCAGGGCATCTCCCCAGAGCCTCCAGCCTGCGCTCAGCCCCAGTTCAGTCCCAAGAGCTGCACTGTCCCCGAACCCCCTTTGTATGTATCATGATTATAGATCCGCTGGGGCAGGGACGCAGACAGGGAAGGGGCGGTGGGGACTTCACTGGGGCAACGTAATGCAAGGCTCCGTGGTCCAGGCTGCGTGTTAACCTCCCAGAGACCCCCAGCCCCCGGCCCTTCCACCTGAGCTCTGCTCCCACTTCCAGAGACGCAGCCCTGCTATATCTAATATATATAGGAGCTCTCCCGACAGGATTACTGTAAGCTAATCGCAAAAATCTTTTCAAGGAAAGGTTAAATTTCCACCGAAGATATTTATTTTTTGCCCTGTTGCTTTCGGCGTATCTTATCTCCACTATATACAGCCCCCTGCACCCTGTCTAGAGCCTTGTATGTATAGCGCCACGGATAACAGCTGACCCCCCGTCCCCTCCCTGACCCACCTCTTACAGACCCCAGCCTCCCCCTTCCCCTCCCTTCGGCCTACAGGAACTCGTTAGCACCTAGAGCAAGCGAAGCATGCAAAGTGCGTGAGCTGCAACCCCATTGCCGTGAGACGCGAGGGCCGGTGGCGTGTGCGTGAGTGCGTGTGTGTGTGTGCATGTGCGGGACGCGGCTGCGTGCGCGTCGAAGCCTTTGGTTGGTCTTGGGGATGTGTTGAGAGACTGCTGCGTGGATGGAAGCATTGACGGGGGCTCCGCGCCCCCCGTCCCACCCTACGGTTGAGGCCTTTTTTTTATAGCATTTAAGTTGCTTTCGACAATAGAAACCTCCCTCCTTCTGCAGAATTCGAGGCAGATGGACCGCTCAGCCATGACCTTCTCACCCTGCCATTAACCGATTAGAGAAACACTGTGTTTATAGAGATATAAAGATGATATATTTTTGCAAGTCTCTATTTTTCAGACTACATTATTTTTTTTTTCCCTCACCCTCACCGCTAAAACCAGTGTTGGGTTTTTTTCTCTTTGATTTCAAGCCGCTGGCCCGCTCTCCAAAATGGGGGCTCGAACCCAAAGCTCAGAGGGTAGCTCCCATCAAATTAACCTGGCGATCTCATGTATAACCCCACCGCAGCCGAGACCTGACAGTGACAAAGCACTTGCTTTCTGCTGTGACCTGCTCACGGCTCAAATACTAACTCACTCGCTGAAGACAGAAGATTTAGACCCTGTCGAAATCTCGAATGCTAAGGTCGCCCATAGATTGTATTTATAACACAAAGCTAGTAAGGAACTAACCAGCTCTTTTTCCAGATGTGTTTACTTTGGGTTGAAAGTTGCATTTTCTGGGTAACTTTCTGGATTCACTGAGCCAAAGCATCAGTGGGTGCGTCTGCATGTTCATTAATGTGCTTTAAATAATGCGCAGTAAACCTAGTACTTCCGGGCATGTCTATACATGTGCTTTAATGCACTTTAGCTTATTTTAATGCACATTAAAGTGTCACTGAAAAAATGCTATTTAGTTAATGTGCATTAAAATAGGTTAGTGCAGATTAAAGTACACATGTAGGCATGCCCAGTATAACTTTGCTGATGTCCACCCAGCTACCACGCCAATGTACGCCAGCTGACAGCCTGGCTTCACTGTCCACGTTCATTTTATTGTGTTCGAAAGGACCAGCAAAGGCGTTGGGTTGGTTTCTTTCGATGCAGTCACCGTATTTGAGATGGACACATAATGCCATTTAGCCCAGCGAACATTTTGTTGTAATCTCACTGCCATTTTTTTTCCCCCCAGCAGTGGATGTTATATCTTACACACACCCACACATGTGTGTACACACACACACACACACACACACACACACACACTGACTTCATGCACAAAGAACTGCATATATTCTTGCCAAAGATAGCCTTTGAAACGCACTTTCCCCCAATCCCGCGTATGTGTTATTATTTTTTGTTGTTTCCTGTCTGTGCCTTTTTATTTTATTTTTTTTTAACAACCCTCTTTGCTGTCGATTCTGAAGTAAGTGCCAGGCCACACATTTGAATTCAAGCTTGATAGAAACCAGCTACAAAAATGTCCTGCGTTTTTCATGTGCCGTTTTTGTGCCTGGTTGGCCGTTTTCGTGCCTGGTTGGCCGTTTTTGTGCCTGGCTGTTCATTTTAATGCTGCAATTACTACTTTTCATGTATAGCCTGTTTAAGTGTATGGTGCAGTTAGCCACTGAATTGCACGGTAAATGTAATGTGTGTGAATGTCAGAAAGGCCCGGTTGAGGCCGACTGGCTGGAGCTCTCTCTTCCTGGCAAGCTGAGAGCGGGTACATGAAAACCTGGCGTCTTTAGCTGCAGACTGAGTGATAAAAGCAACAGCTCAGTCAGTCTCTAACCTTTCATCTCGACCCATCTGGATGTAATAACCACAGAGACAAAGCACTTGGCCTCAGTTGCTTGTATCTTAATCCCTTCTCCAAGACAGAGGCAGAAGGTACTTTAGGAGAAGTCTTTCCATCGTCTTCAATGAGTGCCGGGCAACGCTCTTCAACCTCCCTCCCAGTATGTATCAGCTGGACCCCTCCTCCTTGGTGCTGCCATCCAGCCATGTGCCTCGCTCCCTATTCAGGTGAACCCAATCCAGCCTTGAGCGTGGGGGGATGTTGGCTTCATCTCTCCAGCTGCTCTAGTTGAAACGTTGCCTTCAAAGTCGTCTTCCCAGGTCTTTGGTCAGACTCGTCCCTGGCTGCTGCTCCGGCCCCTGCACGTCGCCGGGTCCGGCTGACCCAGACGGGGTCAGGGCGGCAGCTTTGGATTCCAGGACTCCTGGGTCCCACCTGTCCTGCTGATGCATCCCGGGACGGCCAACTGTTGAGCAGCGTGCCTCTTTAGACCTAATACCTTCGATTGTCCGGGGGGTGGGCTACCCACAGCAGTTGAGGGCAAAGGTCCCATCACCTCTAGTGGGGAGGGATCCCTTCAAATCTTGTCCTTAAAGTTCCCAAAGCACTTTTGCGAGGGCCTCAGTGGAAAGGCTCTGCAGGAACACAAAGCACTACCATAAAACAAATCTAGACGGCAAAATGTGCTGATTCAGCAGACAGGAAAACGAGACAGCAAAGGGGGTCGGGGTCTTTGTTTTGTTTTCAAACTAGTTCTTCATGGGTTTTTTTTGGGGGGGGGGGTTCTTTAAAAAAAATCCTTTTCTTTTTCTTTTTCTTTTTTTGCAGTATTTCTCCTGTCCTGTCTCTCCCGTTGTTGTATGTTGTCGTCATCATTTGGGGAATGTTACAATGTTATTTGCTAATCAGTGTTAATGAAGAGGTTAGAAATGACTTTTTGGGTTTTTTTTTGTCGGTTTGAGTTTTTTTTCACCATGTCAATTATAAAAAAAAAAAAAAAAGTCAGAAATGCGCACTCGCAAAAAAAAGGGGGGGATAGGGGGAAAACTCCCTCACTTTTCCCGTTTCTGTGTATTTATAGAGATGGAAATATCCTTTATATTTTGTATCTTTGTGCCCATACCTTTGTCACGTGTATAAAGGCGACCCCGTTACCCGCCACCCGTGTGTGAATGTGCAGAACTCCCCCCTTGGCTATTCTCTTCCCTTTGTACAGAAGCCCGACTCTCTGCAGTTCATTGTATGGCTTTATAAGTGATAAAAGAAAAAATAAATCAATTATCTAAAGTATACCGTTGCTTGGAATGCCAGCTTGGAGTCTGGAGTGCTGGAATTGTATCTCGAAATGTACGGGAATGCAGGAATAAATGCTCTGTTCTTTTTGCACAGGGAAATCTGTCTGGTGTATGTTATCTCCGGGCTGGTTGCTCTGCTGAAGACTTGGTGGTAGGCCTGGGGGAGTGCAATGATTCTCTTACGTAGGGAACTACAGCCCATGTTAAGCACCTGTGGCTAGAGACATGGAGAAATGGGTTTCTACTCAGCTTGAGTTCCAGCTTGGTCTCCCTGGGTGCATCTACGTGTGCGCCTTAATGTGCATTAGCCTATTTTAATGTGCATTAAAGCATCACTAAAAACTGTGCTATATAGTTAATGTGCATTAAGATGGGCTAATGCGCATTTTCCTAGTACCTCACAATGGAGGTGCTAAATTTAATGCGCATTAAGTAAAGCGCATTAATGCACGTGTAGGTGCGTCCCCTGTGTTTACCAGGGATCTTTAACCCTACCCAGAGCTCTTTACAAGGCTGTTCTTCTACCTCCTTTTCCCCACTGTGGTACCGACTCCTCCTTGTTCTCTCCTGGTCCTAGCGCCGTGCAGGATGTCACCCTGTCACCGAGCCAGAGCCAAGAGCAGGAGTGATGAAGGGCCCTTAAAGACGCCATATTTTTATATAATTATAGAAAATGAGGGTGGAAGGGACCTCAGGAGGTCACATCTTGTCCATCCCCTGCTCCGAGCAGGACCAGCCCCAACTCCATCATCCCAGACAAGCCTCTTTCCACCCGGGTCTTAAACACCTCCAAGGATGGAGACTCCACCACCTCTCTGGGTAACCTGTGCCAGTGCTTTACTACCCTCCTCATTAAAAAGTTTTTCCTAATATCCAACCTCAACTTGCCCTGCTGCAACTCGAGCCCATTGCTCCTTGTCCTGTCATCAGCCCCCACTGAGACCAACCCGGCTCCTTCCTCTTTGCAGCCCCGGCAGGGAGGTGAAGGCTGGTATTCAATCTCCCCTCAGTTTTTTCCTCTCTGGACTTATTTTGGAGATGGATTCCCTATTGCATCCTCCCAGTTCTTGGTTTTTCATGTGGCGGATGCTGTGCTGTGGATGGGTGCCCCAGTGAAGAGCCTGGCAGAAGATCGTCCAGCACACAGGCATGGCTCACAACTTTTAATGCAAGTGGTGGGAGCGCCGGTGGGCCACTCTGTGCAGAGCCTGGCTCCCTCCACCCTCTGGCTTCCAGCCTTTTCTTGGAGGAAATTTCCATTCATTGCCCGTTGCCCTCCCAGCACAGACACAGCTACGAGTGCTGCTGGCAGTAGCGTCTCAGTGCCCACCTCGGGTCATGCAGGAGCTGTCAAGGCCCTTGGTGAAGATTATTTGCACTGGGTCAGTCCCTTTTCTAGGCATTTAAGCCCCCACGTGGCACCGCTTCTTTTGAAGAAGCAGGGCCTCACCTCTACTCTCCCTTGGGTCACCTCCTGGTTCGGCAGGGCCACAGTGGGATCTCCCCCCGGGGTGCCCACCTTGCTCTGCGGCCACCTTCGCATCCATCCCGCAAGGCAGGGAAAAATAGCCAGTCCAGAACGACGTGTTTTGGGGCCATCTCCAGTCAGGACAGAGCAGAAAATGTCCCTCTCTTTGCTCTGGGTTGGAGGGGAAGACATAGCCTCTTAAATGAGGCTTGTATGAGTGTGACGGATGCCCCTGGAAAGTCCTGCTAGGCTCTGCTTTCTCTCTCGCACACCCAGGTGCTAGTAAAACCACCCTCTGAATGGGTCTCTCTCCCCAGTGTGTCTAGCTGATAGGACTGCAGCCAGCCAGAGGAGATGGCCAAGACGCCGTGGCATCTAATTATATGCTAAATGTCAGCCGGCGTGCAGACCACGGCCCCGGCGCCAGACCTGCTGCTGCTGGGACGCTCCGAGCATCTCCCTAAAAATACATCACGATTGCTCTAAAATACCGCCCGGGGAAACAGAGGGTTTAGGGGACTATTTATTAGTCAAAACAGGCCCTCCCTAGTCGTGCTGGGAGCTCGGCCACGCTGCCCCTGCCAGCCGTGGGACTCAGCCGTGCTGCCCCTCACGTGTGCCCCCCACAGCCCGAAGAGGTGGGGATGGAGGAGCCTGGAGGGCTTCCAGGGCAGCCCAGAAGCAGCAGTGATGGGTAAAACCCCGCAGGAGGCAGACGAGGCGCCTGGAGCTGTGCTGCACCCTAACCCTAACTGTAACCTGTCCCTAACCCTAGCCTGTCGCTAACCCTAACCTTACCCCTAAACCTAACCCTACCCCTAAATTTAACCTTTCCCTAACCCTAACCTGTCCCTAACCCTTCAGGCTACAGGGGTTGGTTTGGGGGTCTTGTTAGCCCAGGCATACGGGGTCAGCTGCTGACCCCCTTCCCCAGCACCAAGTGGACAAGATGCTTAGCGCAAGTGCAAAGCATTCTGGGATGGGAAAGCCGATCTCGGGGGCGGCCACCCCGCTCTGTCCCGACATTGCTGCTGAAGCGCTGGCACGCTTCACCCCAGAGCTGGTCGCATCTGGGAGCGAGCCTGCCTCTCCGGGGACGTTGTTCCTTGCCGGTTTTGCGGCTCGGGCCTGTCCGGCGTGACGCGGGACACCTGGGCGAACCAGGGCTGGTGGCCAGTGCCAGAGGGAGACTCGCACACGGCGCTCTGCCCCGGGCATGGGATTTCGGCTTGCCCTGCAGGGAGCGAGCACACCCTTCTCCTCACTGATTTCTAGCACACCAGTGAGTAGGAAAAAGGCCGGGAGCTGGGGGAGAGAGACGGCGCTGGGGTCTGGGAGATGCCTCCCTGTTCCCAGCTGAGATCTGGCTTCTCCGTGTTGAGACCCTGCCTACGGGCTGGGCATTTCTCTTCTCTTCTGCACGCAGCTCCCCCCCCCCGTTAACTCTAAACGAGGATGCAACAGCAGAGAGAAGATAAAAACCACCCGCTTCACTCCCCCCCTCTTGCTCCCCCCCAGCTTTTCCGGTCTCATGCATATAATCGGAGGGTCATATTTTCCGGCCGGCCGTTGGCTTTTTCCTGAAATGCTTTCCTGTGAGAGAGAAAACCCTATGGTAACCCAATGCCGCAGAGCCCCGGCTGCCCCGGCCCGACCTTTCCCAGCTGCTGGGCGCCGGCTGGGGCGCGCTCCAGATGTTGAGCAGGCGGACGGGGCTGGGCCTCACCTCTGGGAGGTTTGTCTCAAGCCATAAACACATGTCGTTTTTGCAGCAGTTCAGGCTCAGCCTCTTAAGCTCCCCGGGGAGCTTCTGGTTCACGTCTTTCCTTATCAGTCATGCACTTTGCTTTATTCTTCCTCCCGCTTGAAGCTCTGGGCCTGGGTGATGTCTAGACAGTAATTAGATAGACACTTGGCTGGCATGGGTTAGTCAGGGATGCTCCTGCCATGAGATGCTCTTACCAGGTCCCTTCCAGCCTGACTTTTGTTTAGTGTCCAGTGATGGTCTGTGATCAGGACAAGGTGCGGAGCAGGGCAGCAAGGAGGCCGGGGGCTGCAGAGGGGCTTCCCTAGGAGCAGAGACTGAGGCCAGGCCTAGGAGAGATGCCGGAGGGGACAGGAGGAGGGTTTGCACCGCACTGAATGGGGAGGAGAAAGTCCCCGGGGATTTATCCCTGCCCAGACAGAGCAGGGGTCCTGGCACAGGCAGCTGCCAACCAAGCCCAGGCCATGTCCCCCCGTAGGGTATTCACGGGGGGACTCGTGGCCCCAGACGTGGAGCTGGGAGTGCAGCCGGATCCACCGGGGACCGGACACGTGTGGGGAGGAAAGGGGCGCGGGGAGCCCTGCCGGGACCCTCCGCGCTGGAGGAACGGGAAAGCCCCGCTCGGCCCCGGGCGCTCGCCCGCCAGCTCCGCTCTGCCCCGGGACACGGGGACGGGGCTGAGCCAGCAAATGTCTCATGTCCGGACCCGTTTGTCTGCCCTCATCTCCCACCAAATATTTTGGGCCTGTTGAAATGGGTTTTAAGGACCTGGGCTGATTCAGTTTGCAGAAGGGAAGACTGAGGGGGATTGAACAGCAGCCTTCAGCTCTCTGCAGGGGGGTTGCAAAAAGGATGGAGGTGGGTTGTCCTCAGTGGGGGCAGATGAGCAATGGGCTCAAGCTGCAGCAAGAGAAGTTGAGGTTGGATATTAGGAAAAACTTCCTTACGAGGAGGGTGGTGAAGCACTGGGACAGGTTCCCCAGAGAGGCGGTGCAGTCTCCATGCTGGGAGGTGTTTAAGACTCAGCTTGACAAAGCCTTGTCTGGGATGATGTAGTTGGGGCTGGTTCTGCTTGGAGCAGGGGGTTGCACTAGATGTGACCCCCCGAGCTGCCTTCCACCCTCATTGTCTGTGATCCTATGAAATGCTAGCAAGAAAAGACCATATCAATGGCATCTCTCGCCTCGTGCTGGGGTGAACCTTCTCGTCCCGAGGAGTTTCTGCCGTCTCACCCCACGCTCAGGATGGCACAGGAGGGGAGCACTGCTGAGGGTGGTTGGAAATAAAGAGCCACCGGCAATCACGTATTTTTGAGTCATCAGTAAAGCATTTTGTAAGGCCGAGAGCGCGAGCCCAACACATGCTTCGTTTTGACCGATTATTTTTTAGGGGAAGCGAATGGTTGCACATGGTGAGATGGCCCTGGGTCTGCATGGAAAGAGCCTGGCAGGCTTGGATAAATTATTAAGAGTGCATCCATAGCCCCCCAAATATCCTGTTGGATTGCTGAGAGGCCAGGGGCTGGGGTCTCTCCAGCCGGCCACAGAGCCCTACCCTTGGGCAATGATGATGGGTTTGTCTGGGATGGTTTGCACAGGGCTGACCCTGCCTCGGGCAGGTCCCTTCCAGCCTGATGTCTCTATGAAGCTAAGACCCCTCTGCTTGGGCATGGATGGGCTCTGGAGACCAAACTGGTCTGCTTTCTGCTCCCTCCCCTCTGCTCTCTGCCTGATCTGCTGTTCTGCTTCCTGCTCCTCGACCCGTGCTCCTTGCTCCACCTCCAGCTCTGCTTTCTGCTCCATGCTCTGTGTTCCCCGTACGATATGCCACTCAGCTTTCCGCTCCCTGCCCTGTGCGCTCTGCCTGATTGTCTGCTCTGCTTTCTGCTCCTTGCCCCCTTGCAGTCTGACTGGGGCTGGGGGAACTGGTCTGAGACTAGTCTGCTACCCCCCACCCCCACGGAGTCAGACCAATGCCACATTTGGGGTCTGGAAGGGATTTTACCCCATGCTCAGATTGGTACGAACCGGGGGGAAGGTTGTTTTTCTCTGTAGTGGGGGCTTGGCCTTTGCCTGGGATCTCGTTAGTGTATATTAACAACCGTGGGCCAGGTGATGTGGCCCCGTGCACCAGGTCGGAGCAGGGTGGTGGGTCTGATCCCGGCTGCACAGGGCCCACGTGCTAATCCCATTCTGGGATGGGATGCAGCCTATGGACCGACCCCACAGCCCTCAAGACTGGGCCCCCCTGCACCGAAGGATGGAGGAGAAACGCAGACAGAGCCGGTTCCTGCTTTCCGTTGAGACCCATGTCAGTTTGCACCAAGGACCAGAGAGGGGGAGTGGGAGACAGGAGCAAAGCAGTAGCACTAGAAAAGACCAGAAAGAGACTAAAAAGGACTTTTTTTAATGCAATGCATCGTTAACGCGTGGAATTCATTGCCACAGGGCGGGGTGGAGGCCGAAAGCAGAGCCAGGGTCAGCAAAGGGCTGGATTCATTCATGTCTTCACGGCTCGGGGGCAGAGATGTTTCCTCGGGCATCTCTCAGCTAATGGATGGTTGTCGGGGGGGGGGACGGATCTGGTTTGATGCTCTCGGGTAACGGGCTAGGTGGACGCTGGGTCCAACCCAGTCCAGGCCTGCTGATGTCCTCTTCTTAGCAGGCACCGGCTGCAAACAGACGGGGCTTTGCAGTAACAGCAGGGCTTGCAGCTTCACTAGACCGACTTGCTGTATAGGGTCTATGACCCTTGGCTGAGCAGTTAAGATGGGGTGGCTCAGAGGGGGACCTGGCGTTGGTCCCTGGGATGCTGCGAGCGGATCCCAAAGTGCTGGGCAGGGCCTCTTCCCGGGGCTCCCCAGGCAAGTCCCTTGTCTTCCAGGCTGGGAGGAGGACCCCCCCAGACCTGCAGATGGACCAGACAGTGGGGGCCGTCCCCAGACATCCTGCATCTACTGGGTCCCCTTTGGGGCGATGGGTTGCCCCTGTGCTGCATGGCCACATCCGTGCGCCACGGGCCAGCCCCTGCTACGTGGGCACCCGCCCCTTCAGCCTCTGCCCCTCGAGCCTGGCTTTCCTCCTCCTCTCCAAGCCTGGCGAGACCAGACGTATCCTCCAGACGTCGCACCTCCGGCTGCTTTGGGTGCGGGCTGGTGCCAGGGCTGCCATGCCCTGTCCAGGGGGGTCTTGCAGCACCTGTGCCTGGAGTCCGGGTGAGACCAGGCCAGGTTTGAGGGGGTAGAAGTGGGTACCCAGCCCAGCCTGTCCCACAATGGGGGGGTGGGTGACCTGTGGCTGGGGGCATTGCCACGTGTCTGCTTTCCTTTCTCTCCCCCAAACGAGTCCAATGCACTTCCTAACCCTATTCGACGCGTACCTGCCTCGCTGCAAGTGGGGGGAGAGTTTGGACCCAGACCTTTGGGGTCCGGGGCTGGGTGGAAGGTGATGAGGGGCTACGGGGTAGAAACCCAGGCGGTCTCGTGTCTTCGAGGCCATCGCGGTAACCACTAGGCCACACCGCTGTGCCGAGCGGGGCTCTCGCCCTCCTTCCCCCTTTCCCTGCACAGCCGCTCGTCGCTCTGAAGTTCCCCCACTAGGTGCCAGTCGCTCCCTACGAATCGGGCCACGACAGCAGAGCGCCCCGGGGCCGGAGCTGCCTGGAAATAGCTTGGCGGACGGTCCTGCCTGCGTGTGTGATGGACGCGTCCTGCAGGGCTGATGTTTCTCCAGGCCCAGGGCCAGCTTTCCGGCGCTGGTGCGGGTCCTGCGAGCGATGGGCCATCCCGACACGCGGGGTCGGGTGGGCAGGGAGAGCTGGCTCTTCCTGGAAAGGCCCCTTCTGCGCTGCTGGGGCGGGAGCCGACGCAGAGCTGGGCTGCCCCAGGGGCCAGAGAGAAAGGTCATTAATGCCACACAAAGGGTCTTGACCCTTGCCCGTATGTCTGCTTTGGCTGCCTTGAGCTGGGATATCTGTAGGAGAGCAAGGGAGGTCTTTGTAAGGCCTCGTCACAACAGCATAATCACCCATAGTCCCTGTATCATCATCATCATCATCATCAAATAGAGCAGCAGGGATCCCTGGGGGTCCGAGGCAGGATCAGCCCCATCCAAACTCACCCAGACAATCCCCACGTGCAACCTCGGGGCTGCACAACACCATTGCCCCCAACATGGCTCCAGGCGTCGCCCCTGCCCCTGGGATATAGGGGGGCTGCTGCTGCAGAGAGCTTGTGCACCCCCAGTCCATGCCAGTCTAAGCAAGGGGAGAAATTCCTGCCGGTCACCAATGCGACATCGGTCCGACCCTCAGCAAAGGGGCAAGAGCCTCTAGCCAGGACCCCGCAGGGTTTAATCCCCACCCAGCACTGCTGAGGAAGAGAGAGAAAAAAAACCCAACACCGGCAGCAGCAGTAGGGTGAAAAGCATCTTTCCTGACCCCATGTAGCAGCCAGCAAAGCCCAGAAGCCTGGGAAAAAACCAGACGCCCTCCGCTCTGCCTGGCAGGGCTGCAGCCAGCCATGCCTCCTCGGCCCAGAGCCAGAGCCCCGTCCCGGTCCCTTCCTTAAACTTTGACATGTGGTGGCGTGGACCGGTTGCAATGGACGGTACTGGAAAGATGAAGCAGAACTAGCACAGGGCAGCCAAAACAATTGGGGGTCTGGAGCAGCTGCCAGACTGGGGGAGGCTGGAAAGGCCGGGACCCTCCAGCTTGGAAAGGAGAGGGTAGAGGTCAATAATGTCATGAAGGCTGTGGACCTAATGAATAGGGAACTGCTGTTCCCCGCCTCCCCGGATGCTGGAACCAGGGGGCACCGCTGATGGGTTGAAAATGAACAAGAGAAAGGACTTTTTTAATACAATGCATCGTTAACGTGTGGGATTCATCGCCACAGGATGGGGTGGAGGCCAAGAGCAGAGCCAGGGTCAGCAAGGGTGGACACGTCCATTCATGGCTCTTGGGCAGAGGTGTTTCCTCGGGCATCTCTCGACCAGTAAAGGGTGAATATTGAATAAGGGATGGATCATGCTGCTCTCCCTGTATAGCATCCACCCCTGCCACGGTCCAACATGGGATACTGGGATAGATGGACCATGGGTCTGACCCAGTCTGGCTCTGCTGATGGTCTCCTCATTCATCCTAATTGCATGTTACCACCACATTGCGGTGGCCAAAGGTGCAGGACAATGAGGAATCATGTTCTTCTCCCAGCCGGACATCATCTACTCCAGGCTATCACGGCGCTTGCCAACTGGTCTGCTGTAGGAAGTCGGAGGGAAGGGTAGATGTGCACCCCTATCGACTAACTAAATAAGACACAGAGAGAGAGAGAGAGAGAGAGAGAGCACAAGGCGTTGTGGAAGTTTCCCTGGGACAAGCCCAGTTTTTGAATGCTTCTAGGCAATTTTTGCAATTTTGGAACCTCGTTTCACATAACCATCGCCCTCCAGGAGGGAAAGAAAGTGCTTTAAATATATACCAGAGGCAGGGGGTTGTGACACACGAACCAGATACAGGGCATGGAAAATACATCCGCTTTCCATCTGGAAATGACTGGGATTAGCTGCTTGTTCTTGTAACTCATTTGCTAGCTGTCTCTGCTTCCAGGATGATTTACGGCAAACATCCCACGTTCTCTTTGCTCTATTGATTCATAAGGAATCCTTTCACAATGAAATCAGATTTTCCAGGCGCTGAAAGAAAAGAAAAAAAGCCCAGTCAAATAGAAGATGAAGAATATTATTGTACCAGGAAAATAGCTAAGGACAAAGAAAGCTTATAATTTTGTAAACGGGTTGGGAGGAGACATCCAGCATTGGGTTTCTGGCCAGCAAATCAGGGCTTTTTTGGAAAACGCTGTTGGCAACATCTGCAACCCAGCAAAAATAAATAAATACAAACATTTCCAATGGATCCTCCCTCTGAGGGGACCGGTCTCTGAGTTAGCAGAATCGAGAGGCCGTTGAAGGATATGTGGAATAGACCCTTGGCTCCTGGAAGTGATCCTGGAGTCAGAGGTTTTGTCCTAAATGCTGACAATGGGCCAGAGATTGGATGTGGGAAGACTTAACGAGCTGAGCGGTTAGGTAGATGAACGCAAGAGCTCACATGCCACCGAGGAGAGGTGTGTTTGCATTAATGGCTTTTTTTTCCAGGGGGAGAAAAATGGCCTTTTGCAAACTTTAGGCAGGGGGGCACCGAGAACATAAGAGCTGCCATTTACTGGGTCAGACTGTAGGTCGGATTTGCCCGGTCTCCTGCATCACGCAGTGGCATAGAGCGGAGGCTGGAAGGGAGAAGGACCCAGGTCTGAGCAGGGGTTTTCCCCCTGTTCCTCTCACATGCAGCCTCCAGCATTTAGGGTCGAAGAGGTTTCTAATTCAGAAGCTGGATCCTTAACTCCCTTGCTCAATAGCTCCAGATGCCCCTTTCCTCCGAGAATATGTCCAATCCCTTTGTGAATGTGGCTGGACTCTCAGCTTCCACCGCATCTGGTGGCAACAGTGGGTCCCACCCTTGAATGACCCACTGGGCGCATCTACACGTGCACATTTACTGTGCAGTAATTTAGGTTACAGTGCAGTAACGGAAAATTACTGTGCAGTACAGGTGCACGTCTACACATGCACACCCCCTACTGCACAGTAACTATGGTAACTTACACCAATTTGGGCATAAATCTGATACGTGCATCATGCAGGTATAAAATTTATGCCTGATTAGTTACTGTGCGGTAACACATGTGGATGCCTTATTGTGCAGTAATGCTGTGTGTGGGACTAACTTTAGTCCCAAGTCAGTCTGAACACAGCATTAATGCACTTTAATGGCTGCGCGTGCAGGCACTGGTTTAAAAACCACTTACTGTGCAGTATTTTACTGCACAGTAAATTACTGTGTAGTAAATGCACATGTAGACAAAACCACTGGGTGGAAAAGAAAGTCCTGGTGTTAATTTTAAATTTACTACCTACTAATCTCATGTTATGACCTCTAGTTCTTGCCTCGTGAGAGATGGCAAATGTGCTGGCATGGCAGACGTGGGTGCGTGACTTCTTTTATCATGGAGAAGCTGCTGCACCTCAGCTTCCACACGCCTCTTGAAAACACGGGACCTTGGGTCAATGCCAGGAGACCAAGGCAGCTGGGGAGCTCGTTTTGCAGCAGCCTTCATCTGCTTTTGCAGCTGTTGAGGTGTTAACATCTTCCACCTGCTCCACTACTGAAGACTTGTAGACCCATAGCTAGGGGCTGGGCAGGTTTTTTAGCGTGGCAACCTGGAGTGGCCATGTCACAGCGCCATCAAAGGATATATATAGACAAGTTTCTTTGGGTAAATATGGGATATTTTATTAGACCAACTCAATAGTAGGAAAAATTGTTCTTGGCAAGTGTTTGGGCACAAACACCCTTTTTCAGGAATAGGGAGAGTCTCCAGCTATTGAGTTGGTCTAGGGACATGGGCAGACCAGGTTCTTTGGGTAAATGTGATATCTTTTATTAGACCAACATGGCTCCAACCAACACCCCTGAAAGGAAGTATGTGGCTTTTCAGGAAGGAAAGCATTGCCATCTGCTGTCCTCACCACATCCTAGTGGTGCTGCCGCTGCTCGGTCCACGGCTGTGTATTCGCCAGAGTTACCCCTGCTTATTTCCTGAAGGTCAGTCCAGTATCTGCCAGCTGTGGCCGTTCTGGGTAGTGGTGCAACTCTGCCCCCCAGGAGAGAGGGCAAATAACACATCCTTATGGACTTTTTCTTCACCATTCAGCATTTGGGATTTTGTATCTGGGTTTCCTGTTTGCAAAAATGCCAGCTGGGAACTCCAGAAACCATTCCAGCTATTTTTTTTTAACATTGTAGAGAAGTTAGGATGGCAGGGACCTCAGGGGACCGCACGTAGTCTATCCCCCTGCTCCGGGCTGAATCTTCCCTGTCTAAAGCATCCTAAGCGGCCGAAGAATTGCTCTAGGAGTTTTCCAAAGTCAAGGCACAAATGTAAGATAAGACCTGGCATTTTCTGAGTCTACAAAGGTTGAGAACCACTGCTGTACTCTTAAAAACTTTGGGAACAGGCCTTGCACACAGCTCCCAGATGGAAACGTCAAAAACACCCTTTGTAAAGCAGGGGGCTGAGGGTCCTGCCAACATCCTAACACTTCCTGGCTGGAGAGAGCTCCATCCATGTCTGCTGCGGGGCCAACAGCTGATTGGCAACCTCTGCTGCGATGCCATGCCAGCTTCTGCGCTTGTTTCTCAAGCGTGGGGGTCTCACCCAGCATCGAGGCCGAGAGATGCATCTTCAGCTGCTGGACCAGGAAGCTCAAAGGATCGGGCCACAGAGCTCATCTGTGCTGGGAGGTGAGCCGCGGGCCAGCTGCACGGGTTTGTGCTGCCTCCTGCCTGCATCCAGCGTGCCCTGGGGTGGAGCCCGCCAGGCCTGGGTTTGCTGGGGCTGGCCTCTTTGGCAGCTCTAGAGGGTAGAAATTAGGGCTACGCAGACATCTCGGCCTCCTGCCCATGCTCTATGGTTCATGAAGCATCATGGTTGGTGTCTCGTAAAAACATCGGCCCCATCCAGCCCAGAGTCTCGTCTCTCACAGGGGTGCAGAGCACAGGCTAATGGGAAGAATATTTATCTACAGATGCATCCCTGGACCCCCTCACCCTACAGCTTCCAGCCTTCAGAGGATTTTTAATTGATGATGCTTAATAGCCACTGATGGGCCTGATCTCCATGCATTGTCCAATCTCCCTGGTCCGTTTATCAGACTGCCCTGCACCCAGCGGCATTGAGTTCCACGGGTTAACGACACGCTGGGGACCCACTTTTGTTTTTTAAAACCTGCTTTCCAGTCATTGCCTTGTCTAGCTCAAGCATTGGGAGAGTTGGCAGACAGGAAATTCCTATGTAGTTTCTCCGCAGCATTCATGATTTTATCTCCCCCTGTCTTTTCAGCTGAGCTGAAAAGTCCCAAAGTATTTGGTGTCTCCTGATGTTCCAGCATGCCCCTGGTCATCCTGTCCCTGGACTGGGCTGTGCCAATGCTCCTTCTGCAACTTAAAGCTGGGGGTTGCTGACCAGAGGGTCTTGCCCTTCCTCCCAGGGTCAGATCGATGCCATGTTTGCGGTCAGGAAAGAAGTGCACCCCATACTCAGATGATTTCCTATGGACCATTCCTCCATCTCCTGCATCCTTCTGCATGTGGGGGTCCTGGACCCTCACAGCCAGCCCCTGTCCAATGCATTTATTGAAACCATTGGCCAGTAACAAATGGACTGCCATGCACCTGGGAAGAAAAGGCCAAGGGGGGACTTGATCACAGTCCTTAAAACCCTGATGGGGGTGGTTATATGGAGGCTGGAGGTGGGCTTTTCTTTGAGGCTGCCTGGCATAGATCTAGGAGCAATGGCCTCAGACTGCAGCAAGGGGAAACTGAAGTTGGAGATTAGGACGAGCATCCTGAGGGGTCTGCTTCTTCATGTGCTCCAGATTATATAGCCATCTTAGCACGATGCCCTATCACCCACTGTGAGAGATGCCCAGTGCTTTGGAGGAAGGCAGATAAATACCGTGATGCCTACAATTGAGCGGTACCATAATATCCATACAGGGAAATCCCATGGCACTTTGTCCTGGATGGTCTCCATTTCCCATCTCTCCAAGGGGGAGGATGGAGCTGACCTGCTGATGCTTCCTTCGTTAGCACGAGCGGCGAGGCAGGCTGAGGCAGATGGACAAGTGAAAAGGAAATGATTCTCCTGCATTATCTGACAGCCCCAGTTAAGGCTTCAAGGGGGAAAAAAATCCCCAGTGAAAGAGAGAGGCTTGGCTTGGCAATGTTGCAACTATGCAAAGGTTTCATGCCAATATGCAAAACTTAACCAGCCTCCTAATGAGCAAGATCTTCCTCCCATCCAACTGGAATTTCCTTTGCTGCAAATTTATACAAAGATATGCCTCTTGCAGTCATAGAAAATGAGGGTGGGAAGGGACCCAGTCCAACCCCCTGCTGCAAGCAGGACCAGCCCCAACTACATCATCCCAGCCAAGGCTTGGTCTAGCAGGGACTTAATCACCTCTAAGGATGGAGATGCCACCACCTCACTGGGTAACCTGCTCCAGTGCTTTACTACCCTCCTCGTGAGAAGTTTTTCCTAATATCCAACCTCAACGTCCCTTGCTGCAGCTTGAGCCCATTGCTCCTTGTCCTGTCGTCTGCCCCCACTGAGACCAGCCCAGCTCCGTCCTCTTTGCAGCCCCCTTGCAGGGAGGTGAAGGCTGCTATCAAATCCCCCTCGATCTCCTCTTCTGCAGACTCAATCAGCCCCTTTCCCTCAGCCTCTCCTCACCAGTCCTGTCCCCAGTCAATGAAGTGAAAGGCTCTTAGGAAAGAAGGACCCAGACCAGAATGATGCTGAGCTTGAGAAGGGGTTTAAATCCCAACCTGGGTCTGAGGGGCAAATTTTGCAAATGCCTTCACCCTCGATACCCAAGAGCTCCTGATCCAGCATCCAACCTTGGACCGAGGCCCAGAGCTTGAGCTGGTCCCTGCCAATCTTGGACTGATTTCAACTCAGTTTTCTAGAGGAAAAGGGCCCCTTCTCCATCCCTCTCCCGTGGCTGACGGTTCAGGATGCCTTGTCGTGGCGTCCCTGCTCCAGCCCTCCTGTCCATTATCTTGTTGATGCATCCCTCTTCTCTGGAGCCTCCTGGTCCCCTTTACTGAAGGGTCAGCCATATCAACTCATATATCATGGGCACTTCCCCCACCTAGAAAAAGAATTAGTCATGCAAAATTGTCTAGAAGCTGGTTTTCTTCCCAAAATAGAAGCACGGAGATGCTGTGAGATGGCTGCACGTCTTTTCCCTCTCCTCACCCAATGGAGGGAAGAGTTGGGTCTGAGTTTTTAGCACTAGTGACAGTTGAAGTGCCCCATCGGTTGGATACAGGCCATGAATGTGACCTCCCACTCTCCAAATTACCCCGGAGGGAAAGACCTTGGAGGTAGTCGAGCACTTCCCCAACTTTGGTAGCCACCTCGCTCAGAGAGCAAACCTCGATGAGGGGATCCAGCACAGGATCTGGTGCACAAGTGGATCGTGATGGGTGCAAAGACACCAAGATGCGGGTCGACAACGCAGCCATCATCTTGTCCTGTGCAACAAGCACCGAGGCCTTGCAGGGACTCCACAAACCCACCTTTCCCTGTGGCGACGTGAGTCGGGGAAACCGAGGCATGCAACCTTCTTGCAACCAGCCCACAGTGGAGAAAGGGCAGATGACGATTAAACATGATCACGAGGGGTGAACTCTCCCCAACACCAGCCGGTGCAGGGACTTGAACTGGGATCTCACCAAGAGACACACGCTCCCGTCCCATCTCCCTCTAGCCCTGCCGAGGTTTGAGCCGGAGTCCTGCAGCATCGCAGCTGGTGCCGAATCGGGGGCAGAGGGGGCAGACGGGGCTTTGTCCCCATGTGTGCATGGAGGTGGGGTCTGGCTGATATTGCAAGAAGCATGCCCCGCTCCGGGTTTGGGTGTGGGTTAGCAGCCAGGATGGGTGGGCTGCGGGGGGGGCAGTGATTTCGCCACCTGTTTTTGGAACAGGCAGATCCATCCGATCGGAGTAACGATGATTCACACAGTGGAGTTTGCTGGACCTGAGAGCAGGGGCTGGGGCTGGCTCATGGCAGCAGGCTGAGCTGCTCAGGGTCGGACCGGTCTCCAGCTTTGGGGTAAAGAAGGAATTTTACCCTATTCTCAGACCGGTCCAGGCTGGGAGACGGTTTGTCTTCCTCTGTAGTGGGGCCACGGCCGCTACCTGGGACCTGTATTAATAACATCTGCTTATTGAATCATCTAATAATAATCCATTTACTGAAGCAGGATGTTGGCGGCCGCTGTCCCCCACCTTTCCCTGGGGCAGGTTCGGATGTGAAGTCTTGTGTTGTGTCAGGGCTGACGGCAATTTTACGAAGAGTTTAGATGATGGCTTGTCAGGTCTGCTTTGGACAGGGCTGATCCTGCTTCAGGCAGGGGTTGGACTGGATGTGACCTCTGGAGCCCCCTTCCAGCCCCACGGCTCTGTGATTTCTATGAATGCCCTGGCCATGACAGTCAACTCTGCTGTACCAGGCACAGGGCAGGTACCATTATTTCCCAGTTCCAGCTAGGGAAACTGAGGCACTCATGCTGGGGGTGGGGAGAGCGCAGCTTTCAGGTGGGTTGCAAAACTGGGCAGAAAAACCCATGCCTTTTTAGAGCATGTCCTCGCCCTTTCCTTCCCCCCCCGACTAATCCCTGTAGACACGGACAAGGGTACGGCGCTCCGATTGCCAGGGACAGTGGCGCTGGCCATTGCAACCATTAGCAGAGAAAGCAACAGGAGATCTGGCCATATTCAGAAAGGGAGTAAAATAATAAAGATATTCATCTAGTTTTCCAACAACTCTACATAAAAACACATGCATGCTACTTTGGCAAGGAAGGATGCCTCGGGGGTTGTCTTGGTTAACACAACACACTAGACAACTGGTATAAAATAGGGCTGAATAAACTCGGTGCCCTAACGGGATCAAATTCTTTCTGTGGCAGCTAAATCCTGTGACAGCAGCCCCTATATCCTCTGATCTCATTCCCGAACATGAGATCATCCCTGGGAGGCACGCCCTGCCTCTCTGCTTCCACTACCTGCTAATTCGGTAATGGAGCTGGATTAAATTGGCTCCCAGCATCTGCCGAGAAGCACATATGAGATTGAGAGTGTTGCTGGGGCCAGTTACACTGCCCAGGGTCTGGGATCTGGCACACGTTGAATGGGAGCGAGCGGTGTGTCCTTTTGGGCACAGTTCAGTTGTTTGAGTCAAGCCAGAGGGTCCTGGATAGAGGCTCTTGCCCCTGCGCTCAGGGCCGGATCGACGCTGCGTTGGGGTCAGGAAGGGATTTTACCCCATACAGACTGGGGGTGGGGGGGTTTGCCTTTCTTTGTAAGGGGGCATGGGATCTCTTGAGTGCATATTAACAACCTTTTATAGCAGCCACTGCGGCCCCTCTGCTTCCCCTGGCGTGGGTTTGGGTGCGATGCCTTGTGTCATGTCTCAAGTTTCAGCAAGCAAAGTTGACGTTGGATATCAGGAACAACTTTCTCACCAGGAGGGCAATAAAACACTGGGGCAGGCTCCCCAGAGCAGTGGAGGAGTCTCCATCCTTGGAGGCTTTGATGATCAGACTAGACGAAGCCTTGCCTGGGATGATGGGGTTGGGGCTGGCCCTGCTGGCAGCAGGGCGTTGGCCCAGACGTGACCTCCTGAGCTCCCTTCAACCCTCGTTGTCGATGATTTTCTGACTTCGTATCAGGGCTGACGGTAGTTTCACTAACAGCTTCGAGTATGGACGGTCGGGGATGATTTGCCCAGGCAGCGGCTGGGCTCCGCAGGCCCCTGCCAGCCCCACGTCGCTGCGATCCTGGTCCAGAGGCGTCACGGAGGAGACCTTGCCACCGAGGCTGAGCTCAGAGGAAAGAAACGACAAGCTTCCAGACTCGCTGGGGGGCTCGAGGGCCTTCCCTTGTCCCCACCAGGCCGAGACACGAGGCTGGGATCGGGCCAGGGAGCCGGAGGAGCAGACGCCGTCGGCGGGGAGGTTCTTCCTGCTCTGGAAACTGCCCCGTCAGCATCTCCGTGAGCGGTCGTCCCGGTGGGGCGGGCCGGGGGGTGTTATTTGTTATTGCCTCCCGTCCGCCCTCGCCCGTGCCCCTCGTGCCAGAGGCCTGCGGCCGCGCGGTCTTCCTCAGGAACGAGGAGCTGCGTCAAGGAAAGTGCGGCCCCGTGTACTTACGAACAGATGGAGGCCCTGGAGCCGTGCCGCATGGTTTGCCACTAATTGGAAGGAGCCGGATAACCTCTTATTGCGGCGACCAGGAGTTAAACTGGAGGAGGGGTGTTTGCCTTTCACAGCGCGACTGGGCTGCCCCTTGTCAGGCTCTGGGAGATGGGACGGATGCACCCGCAGCGCGTTTGCAGATGGCACCACGCTGCGGGGAGCAGTAGATGGGCTGGAGGGTTCAGAGAGACCTCAACAAGCTGGAGGACTGGGTCAAAAGAAACCTCCTGGTTGAGTGCAAAGTCCTGCACTTCTGCGCCGGGACAGGCTGGGGGCTGAGTGGCTGGGCAGGGGCTGCTCAGCCAGTCGCTCCCCAGCTTGCACGGGTGCACGGGGATGCGCCTGCGAACTATAACAAACTACCATCAAGGGGCTGGACTGTGTCAGGGCTAGAAAGATGTCTGGAAGGACCGCAGGTCTCTCGTACCTGACATCGCCGGGCGAGGAAACCAGGGTTCGAATGACGGCGGGAGAATCCCAGGCGTTCACACGCAAGGTGTATCGGCTGCCTGATGGGCAGCAGTCGGTGGGGAAGAGGGAACGGGGCTGCTTCGATCCATCCGTGCAACGTAGCCGGCACGTAACTCCTTTGAATCAGCCTCTGAGGATGCAATGAAGGAGGAAGAACCCTTTGGTCTGTGGTATCTGCAGCTTTCAAGCGAGTTGGGGTCATCATCAGCAGAGACTGGGGTGGGTGAGCCTAGATCTTTTGTCCTTTTTTAGGCCTGGCTAGTGACGGGCTGAAGTTCAGTTCCCAGCCTAGGGAAGATTCAGGGGAAAAGTGCCTTGGGTGTTGTTGCCCCAGTCCTTCTTTGGCGCTGGAAGCAGACGCGGAAGAGGGAGCGGTGCACCGTCACGTGTGCAAGCACCCAAAGAGGACTCCATTCAATGGGACAATGCTAAAATATGCAGTATACAAACCATAGCATGAGCTTTATCAGTCATGGTTGCATGCCACAGTGCTGGACAATGCCCGGAAGCCCCGTCTCCATCATTTCCACCGTCACGTTTTTATGGTGGCACTAAAGTCCCTTCAAGGCTATGGAGGGGACATACCGGATCCACGAAGTGCCCCGGGCTTGGGAGGTTACGGAGACGGCTGTCTCTGAATGTGGCTGGAAGTAGCCTCCAGATTCACCCAAAGACCCATAGACAATGTCTCTCTTCTCAGAAGACAGCTGTGCTCCTGCCCAGAAATTCAGCAGATGTTGGATATTGGACCTTCGACTTTATTCCAGGCGGCCTAGTCTCGGAGAAATCTTCGGCGGTGGCATTTCCCCCGATCTGTCAAACTCCTTCCAGTGACTGACGGTCGTGGTTGCCGTCTCGAGCGATGTGGACACGACCGAGAATTCATCTAAGCTCACCTCTCTCCTGTTGCCGGCTCACGTTTTGGAGGCAACGACCTCCCAGGCCATCGCCCTTGAACCTTCCTCCAGCCGTGGGCTGAAGCATGGGGCAGGTTGATCGAAAAGGAGCCCCAAGCCCTGTGGGGTGTATCCCTTGCCATGGACGACTTACGTCGGGATAACACAACCCAACGAGTGACGTCCACAGCATGTGCCCTAATGGTTTCTTAGGGGCGTGAACGGGTAGGAATAGAGACACCTAAGTGCCACTTAGATACCCAGCAGAGTAATGGCCCGAAATAGGGGATGAATGAGGAGCATTAGAGGGGATGGCAACAGAAGGAAGCAGCATCCCACAATGGGGGAGGGAAAGACGACCAGAAACCCTCCCTTTACTTTCCCGAGGACGTGGATGGGCACCTTCCAAGTCCACACGCGATCTGGTTCAACACAGTTCCACAAATTTCAATGAAGCAAAGAAATTTAAATAAAACCAATCAGGGACCCTTTATTAGGATATTAAAACCAGGCCTTTATAAATTTTGGGCAAAGGCTGAAGGAAAACCGGACTTCTGCAAAGCTCAGTGCCAAGGACTCAGTGAGAGTCCCCTGAGGCTACCTGAGTCGCGCTGTCGTTATCGAGACCATCAGTCTTTGCTTTTGCGTGTCCTACTTGAGCTTTCGAGTTGTGACTGGTCAATAGTCTTATTCTCATGCACAGTTAAAATTGGAGGTAATAGTTGCACCTTGTAACTTTGCCAGCTGGAAGTGGCAAATGGTAATGGACCTGGTTGTAGGTAGCCTGGCATAGTGGTTAGAGCGCAGAGGGAAGGCCTGTGTTTTGCACGACGCCCCTGAGTCGGGCGTGATGGCGATGGTTGGTCGAGATGACCGATGGAGGGCCCTTCCAGCCCAACTTCTCCGCGACACATCTCTATGAAGGCAGTGGCCAACTGGAGTCATTAGCGGAGTTAGGATTGCCAGTCATAGCTCCAGGCAATTAGCACCCCAGGCAATTAGCTCAAGCTGAACGCAGCGCCAGGCAACGGACACATTTCCCTCCCTGTATGAGATAAGTTAGCAAACATGACGGCAGCAGGTACGGGCCACAGCTGGGTTCAGGACACGGGGTAAGATGGGCCATTGACTGTTTTGCCTATTTGGATGCAGTCTTAATGGGAGAATAAATGCACCCGTGTTGGAAGATGCAGGTCAAAGCGAGGGTAGAGGATACGAACGGGATCCGGACGAGGAAGTAGACGACTCGCAAACTGGAGACAGGGTTATTCAAAGCCTTGAACAGGCTCATGGCAACACGTGGTGGTGACAGCAGGACATTTAGGGAGGGACAAATGAGAAAATGACAAGTGCTTGGGACGATGGGCCATGTAGGTTGGATGCCTCGTGGGCTCCCACCAACACGCGGGTGCCTGGCAAGCGTGCAAACACCCCTGAATGGATGTGATGCTCTTCCTTCTCAGCCTGGATTCGGCAGCTGGGACTCAAACGAGGAGGGTCCTAGGGTCAAACCGATGCCGTATTTAGGGTCAGGAAGGAATTTTGCCCCGTGCTCAGAGTGGTCTGGGCCAGACAGGATGGTTTGGATAGGGCTGATCCTGCCTCAAGCAGGGTTGGATTAAATGGGACCTCTGGAGCTCCCTCCCAGCCCTACGATTTCTGCATAGCACTGACTGTAAGCACATGCCTTATAGGAAAATGCCACCAGGCCACTTCCACCCAGGCTACAGGGATTCCTGCTTTAATCCCCTGCATGAACTCAAATCTCCCTAAATCCGGCTGTAAATAACTCTCAAGCCGGTTGTCAGGACTGCGGCGGCTCCCCGAGGCACGGCGGTTGGGTCCTTGGCTTCTCTCTCGTGGCTTCCCCATCTGTCGGGGCCCATCGTGGAGCACGGACTGGGATTATAGACTGGGATTTGCCGTGTGATGTTGCTGTGAGTTCCTGTGCACGCGCGATGGCTCTTTCCTAACGAGGACGCAGGTCGCCGTTGCCCGCGTATCTGCTCCGAGTCCTGTCCTCGACGCTGTTTGGATTTCTTTGGTAACCACCGCTCTGCTGCATGCCAGGGGAAATTGCCCGGGCCGTATAAGTACATGTTATCCTAAGCCGTGAGATTCCTTTACATTGCAGCCTGCGGGATGAGAAGCAAACACAATAAAAAAAAAAAAAAGGCACAAAAATGAGACCCGTGGGCCCAAATTGGCCGCATTTTCCTGGGTCTGAGGATTACAGGGCTCTTTCCCAGGCTCCTTCCTAGTGCAAGCTTTGCTGGCCCTACCTGCTCATGACCTTAAGTGTCCCTGCATTCGCATGCCCTGGGTGCTCTTGTTATGTTTTTGGAGTAGAAGAGTTTGTTGCATGGGGGTGGGAGAAAAGAAAGGTGAGCTGGTCCCCTTATGGTCTTAGTAAAAAGCCCCGAGGGTCATTCATATGTCCTTAGCTAGTGAAGCCTGCTTTATTCCATAGGAATCATAGGGTTTGGGTGTTTCCATAGACAGGGCAGAGGTGCTGGAAGTCCCATTAGGACAATTTCCAGATGTCCTCTGAAGAAAATGCATGGGGGTTTGTCCACCTGGGAAGGACGAAAAGCTTGGTCGGCTGTTATCCCCAGGAGTCTGGATGTTTCCACCCTCGATGATCTGACAACTTGGCTGCTCCCTGCTTTCAAGGCCCCCCTCCAGATGCTGTCCATGTCCTGCCTGCCCCAGTCCAGAGGCTTTGAGATAACATCTTAATTGGCTCCAGGGCACGTTTCCTTTTCGTGGGAGATGCCGGTAAGCCTGTTTGCTGAGCCCTCCGGTGCTTCTGGAGGTTGTCCGGCAGCGCAGGCTTCAGGGCACGTTGAGGGATAAAGTTTGGTAGCTTTGGGAAGTGCCTCCCCCAGTGAATCCGACCTCCCCAGGGAGCACAGCCCTACCCCGAGCAAAAGCACCTGTCCTGCATAGGAACCTTTCTGAGATGGCAGAATAATACAAAATGAGGGTTGAAGGGACCTTGGGAGGTCACATCCAGTCCCACCCCCTGCTCCAAGCAGGACCTGCCCCAACTACATCATCCCAGACAAGGCTTGGTCTACAAGCCTCCAAGGATGCAGACTCCACCACCTTGCTGGGTAACCTGTCCCACCCTCCTAGTGAGAGAGTTTTTCCTAATATCCAACCTCAACTTCCCTTGCTGCAGATGGAGCCCATTGCTCCTTGTCCACCATCTGCCCCCACTGAGACCAGCCCAGCTCCATCCTCTTTGCAGCCCCCCTGCAGGGAGCTGAAGGCTGCCATTCCTCCATCCTGAATCTAGCTGACTGCAGAAGCCCAGTCATACTGGGGCTGTCAAAAATCAGTATTATGATATTATAAATTATATTATAAGATTATTATATTATAATTATATTATAAGATTATAAGATTATTTTAAGATTATATTATATTATTATTATATTACAATATATTATAAATTATAATATTATTTATATTATAAAGGAGTATTGTTGCAGACTCCTACACATGGTGCATATGTAGGAATTCCAGTCCAGTGCCATGGGTTAGGAACGGACTCATTTGGGTGCCTGAGAGTCATTAATGCACTCAGCGACCACAAATGATCGTCCCTTGGCTTTGGCGTACCAGGATGCATGGGTCTTTGCCTGGGCAAAAGACACTCGAGGGATCAGCCACCCACAGCTCCTCCCGAATGCAAGGGAAGGAAGGTGGAGTAGATCAGGGCATAGTCTGAGAGTCCCGTTGCTTTGCAGTGCTACACAAGAGACCTGCTTCCCTTCTTGACCTTGCCCTGGGATAGCAATTTGGGGTCAGCAAGGGATTTTATGCTATGGACACATGGGTGTGGACTAGGGGGGTATGCTTTCCTTTGTAGCAGGGGCACGGCCTGGACCTGGGATCTCTCACGTGTATATGAACAACCTTTTACAGAGGCAGGACGTTGGCTGCGGCGGTCGCCCCGCTTTCCCTGCGGCAGGGCCGGGTGCGATGGCCAGCGCCGTGTCAGGGGCGATGGTCATTTTACAAAGAGGTTAGAAGATGGATTAGTTTGGGCTGGTTTGGACAAGGCTGGATGTGAGGTGTGGAGCTCCCTGCCAGCCCCACTTCTCTGCGATCCTCTCTGCCTGCCCTGCGACCGCCTCTGCCTGTCTGCACGGGACTAACTTTTCCCCACTCCCCAGCTCTCTCAGCGCCTTCCCCTTCCCCCTCAGCCCAGTCAGCTGCATAGACAGACAGACAGACAGATAGATGCTTTTGCATGGATGATATTTGTCTTCGTGGAGCAGTTTCAGCGTCTTGCATCCAGGCTCAGCTCCAGGCTGGTGCCCAAACCTGTTGGAGGTGGGTCGCTGGCCAGTCCAATGCAGCTGGAAGGGATGATGCTACATTGCTCCTTGGGTGGTGATGGGAGGCTGTTAGCAGGGAGGCTGCTAACATGAATATTCAGGACTCGTCCCTCCCTCCATTTCTGCAGGAGTTGTGCCTCTAAGTCCCCTAGACCAGCATTTGCAGCCTGCCTATGGACGTGAGCAGCAGAGGATGAGTATGTACAAGGTCTCGACACAGGGCTGTTTGAAATCCTCCTGGCAAGGGCAAGCCCTTCATGGGTGTCATCCTAAAGGAAGCAGCTTATAAACACTGAGTGCCTTTATAGGACTCCCATTTCAGCCTGCCTAGGGAAACCGAGGCACGGGAGATGCTTTCTGGTCTTGCAGCTTCCCCGGAGGACAACGGCAGAGCAGAGAGAGGGCTCAGGCGTCACGCCCCATCCTCCATGGGACCAGACCGCCGCGTCCCTGGCTCAGCACGTGTGGAGCAGGAGCGGGGGGAATTTCCTTAGTGGCCCGTCTGGGTAGTTTAGCTTGGCCGTCAGCAGCCTCTGCTCAGATCTGAGCCTCATTTGTGTTAGGAGCTGTACAGGGACATAGACGCATACAAACCCCCAGTTGAGCTCACAGACAGACGGGGAGGGACAGACCCAGGTCTCGGTGCACTAGAGCACCCTGGTTTCTCTCTAGACACGTTATGTCTTTGGACGGTCACGTCCTACTGGGTTTAACTCCCTATGGGCCTGTTCAAATGCACCCTGGCCAGCCCCCTATGTGGTCCAAATGCACCGTGGTCCAAACACAACCCTGATGTGGTCCAAATACATCATGGTCCAAATGCACCATGGCCAGCCCCATGCTGTGGTCCAAACACACCATGCAGATGAGCGGTGAGCATCCTGCTCTCCAAAGCACGGCTAGCTTCAAGAACGCATTGCGGTGGCCAGGGCAAACGATGGGAACTGTTGTGGCAGCATCTCTTTGGAGACGTCCCTTGCTCAGCCCTGCAGCCTAGCAGCCGTGAACGCTGAGCCGAGCGACCCCCTGCCTTCCTCCTCCTCTTCTTTGTGCTCTCCTTCCCTTTCCCTCTTGGCAGCCGCAGGTCCTGGTAAACTCCAGCTGAGACCCGGGCTCCGTTCCCAGCCCAGCTTGCTGGATGTGCTGCGGGGAGCGTTACACAGAGGACCCGATTGTGGCGGTGAAATGTCATCAGCGTTTCCCCCTGTCCCTCGTTCACTTGTGAACAGCTGTGAGCACAAATACTTTCCGTTTGCCGGTGGCTTGGGCTGAGGCACCGAGCTTATGAATGGGCCTGGGCTTTCTTTGCTAGCTCCGAAGCATCCCTGCCTCCGGGCACGGCCGCTCAGCTCTAGCGGAGCAAAAGTTTCCATCCCTGTCGCAACAGCCTGGTTTCCTTAGCAATCCTGTATGGATGTGCCAGTGTCCCTGTCCAGACCCCAGGGCCCAGACATGGCAGAGACCTGCAGTGAGAGACGGAGTCTAATAGACACAGAGCAGGATTTTCATTGCTGTTTTGGCCAGCGGGAAACTGGGGTGCAGGGAGGCTGAGGGATGTGGCTAAGGGCATACCGGGAGGCAGTGGCAGAGCCGGCTGAGGGCGTTAGGCACTGGGTGGAGGGGGGCAGGGCTGTCTTACCCCAGTGAGTGTCCACAGACCTTGCCGGTGCAGCAGAGGAGGGCTGGGGTCTTGGGACAGGCCCAGGGGAGATGCAGGCGTGGAGGTGGTGCAAGCGGAGGTGCATCCTCCAGTGCTACTGTGTGCCAAGAGCTTGCTGCATGGGGCCCTGTCTCTGGGATGGTGATGCAACGGAGGCTGTGTACACCCCGGGGGGTGCTGGGCTCCTGCATTGACCCTGAGAAAGTCCCTCTTAAAGCCTCACACGCTCAGCTGGGAAAAAAGGGAACTGCCCCCCTCCTGGGACCATCGGGAATATGAATCGAAGGCCAGGCACTTGCATACACCAGCCACCGGAGCCATCGAGACCCTCTGGGCAGAGCAGTGGAGATCTGGGCTCTGACACTGACTGGCTGGGTGACCTTGACCAAGTCACTTCACCCCCTTGTAGAACAGGGCTGGAAAGATGCTGGGCCCCTTTACAAGCCCCTCAGAGGTCTGCTGGTGGACAAGGGCCACCTGGGAGTGAGGGCTTAGCCCCGGACTCCTCGTCCCAACCTTTAAAGGCTGGTGGTGGGCATGCTCTCCATGCTGAGGTCTTTGAGGCACCGGGGAGGGGAGGCCTGTGTCCAGTTTTGGGCTTTGCACCTCAAGCAGGATGCGGAAAGATCAGAAAAAGTCCAGCGCAGGGCGATGAGGATGAGGAGGACCTTGGTCCTGGATTCAACGCTCTTCATGCAAGGGGGGAGAGTTGAGCCCCGATGAGCTTCAATGCTGGTGACTCTCCGGAAAAACCCCAGCCTCCAAATTGTCATCCAGGACTTTTCCATCCGGGGCAGGCCATCAGCTGGCCCTGTGAGCCCAGGCAAGGGCTGTCTGGGGCGGTCAGGGGCTTGCGCGGCGCCACTTGCTCTGTGATGCGGCCAGGAGAGCCCCTGATCGCCTGATGGAGGACTACCATGCTCTGGGAGGCGTGCTGAGGGAGATGGGCGCACAGGCGGTCTTCTCTTCCATCCTGCCAGTGAGCGGTCGAGGCAGACGCCACGAGATGTGCATCGCGGAGACCAACTGGAGGCTGCAGGAATGGTGCTTCGAGGCGGGCTTTGGCTTCCTCAGCCATGACCGGCACATCGTGATGAGAGACATGCTGGGGTGGGATGGGCTCCACCTTTCCCCTAAAGGTAAGCGTGTGTGCTCTTCCAGGTTGGTGAACCTCCTTCGGCGGGCTTTAAACTAGGCTCGTCGGGGCAGGGGGAAGATGAGGGCGGAGGAGACGATGAACTACCAGGCCCAGCAACAGCCAGCGAGCCCAGACCAATGGTCAAAAGGGAGAAACAGGTAAGCGATGGGGGACGGGGCATTGCTGAGACTAGGGGGTCAGTGGGCACAACCATTGGAGGCCTCAAATGCCTCTACACGAATGCTCGAAGTATGGGGAAGAAGCAGGAGGAACTCGCCCTCCTCCTAGCTGTCACCAGCCCTGACATAGTGGGGATCACAGAAACGTGGTGGGACTCATCGCATGACTGGGCGGTGAGTGTCAAGGGCTATAGGCTATACAGGAGGGACAGGATAGGAAGGAAAGGTGGAGGAGTAGCACTCTACATCAAGGAGGAATATACTTCCTCGTTAATTAGCCAGGGGGTAGAGGGGGGGCACTCTGAGGTGCTCTGGGTTAGAGTAAAAGGCAGTCCAGGGGAGAGAGACTTAACGGTGGGAGTCTACTATAGACCTCCCAACCAGGGAGAAGAGCTCGACCAGGAATTCTTAGGTCAGCTCACAGAGGCAGTGAGGGCTAAGGATGTGGTCATCATGGGGGACCTGAACTTCCCAGACATCTGCTGGGAAGAGCAGTCAGCCAAGTCTGACCGCTCACGTCGGTTCTTAGCCAGAGTGCAGGACCTCCATCTAACCCAGGAGGTGCACAGCCCCACCAGGGGAGACGCCTTGTTGGACCTGGTGCTGGCCACGGGTGATGACCTGGTGAGGGGGCTGTGGGTGATGGGCCACCTGGGAAACAGTGATCATCGCCTGCTGGAATTCACCATCCAGCGTAAGGTGGCAAAGGGCTGCAGCAAGGCAACAGCCCTAGACTTTAGGAGGGCTGACTTCAACAAGCTAAGGAGGATCGTTGGGGAAGCGCTGAGGACCCAGAGGGGAAGGGAATCAGATGTCGAAGGTGAGTGGTTGCTCCTTAAGGAGACGATCCTCCATGCCCAAAGGGAGGTAATCCCAGCAAGGGTCAAAGGGAGCAGGAGGGCACATAAACCCCCATGGCTCACTAGGAGCATCCGGGAATGTCTCCTTGCTAAAAGGGAGGCATACACCCAATGGAGAGATGGGGTCATCGCCAAGAAGGACTATGTTACAGTCGCCCGAGGATGTAGGGGGGCAGTCAGGAGGGCCAAGGCAGAGTTGGAGATAGGACTAGCTTCCCGGATTAAGGACAATAAGAAGTCCTTCTTCAAATACATAGGGGGTAAAAAGAGGGTCCCGGGTAATGTGGGGCCCCTGCAGGACACGATGGGCAACTTAGTCATCACGCCAGATGACAAAGCTAACATATTTAACGATTTCTTTGCCTCTGTCTTCCTAAGTAGGGACCAGTCCAGCCACCTCCCTGCTGGGCCCCCCTCGGGCCCCGAGAGAGACACGCCTGGGCCAAGGGTTAGCGAGGAGTTAGTTAGGGTACTTCTGGAGAGGCTGGACGTGTTCAAGTCCGCTGGTCCGGACGATCTTCACCCTAGGGCTCTACAGGAACTGGCCGAGGTCATTGCGGGACCCCTGGCGCGGCTCTGTGAGCACTCGTGGTGCTCTGGCGAGGTGCCGGAGGACTGGAAGAGGGCCAATGTGGTCCCTATCTTCAAAAAGGGAAAAAAAGAGGACCCGGGAAATTACAGGCCAGTTAGTCTTACCTCAATCCCGGGTAAGCTCTTTGAAAAAATTCTCCTGGCACACATCCAGGAGGGCCTTGTGGGGGAATGCATGCTCAGGGGCAACCAACACGGGTTCATCAGTGGCAGGTCTTGTCAGACCAACCTGGTGGCCTTTTACGATCAGGTCACCAAATCATTAGACGCAGGGGTTGCTGTGGATGTAGTCTTTCTGGACTTCCGGAAGGCTTTCGACACTGTCTCTCACCCTGTCCTCATCAAAAAGCTGGGAGACTGTGGTGTCGATGCCCACACGGTCAAATGGGTCGCTAACTGGTTGGAGGGCCGCACCCAGAGGGTGGTAGTGGATGGGTTCTTCTCGACCTGAAAGGACGTGGGCAGTGGGGTCCCGCAGGGCTCGGTCCTCGGGCCCGCACTGTTCAACATCTTCATCAGTGACTTGGATGAGGGGGTAGTAGCACCCTGTTCAAGTTTGCTGATGACACTAAGATGTGGGGGGATGTGGGTGCACTAGAAGGATGCAATAAGCTACAAGCTGACCTTGACAGGTTGCAACGGTGGGCAGATGAGAATAGGATGGGGTTTAACACTGATAAGTGCAAGGCGTTGCACATGGGGAGGAAGAACCGGCACCACACTTACAGGTTGGGGAACTCCCCTCTTGCCAGCACGGAGACGGAAAAGGATCTTGGAGTCGTCATCGACTCCACGATGAACATGGGCCGGCAGTGTGGGGAGGCAGTCAAGAAGGCCAACCGTACCCTGTCATGCATCCACAGATGCATCTCGAGCAGGTCCAGGGAGGTGATCCTCCCCCTCTATGCGGCACTGGTCAGGCCGCAGCTGGAGTACTGCGTCCAGTTCTGGGCGCCACACTTCAAGAGGGACGTGGACAATATGGAAAGAGTCCAGAGGAGGCCACTCGTATGATCAGGGGTCAGCAGGGCAGGCCTTATGAGGAGAGGCTACGGGACCTGAACCTGTTTAGCCTCCGCAAGAGAAGGTTAAGGGGGGACCTTGTGGCCTGCTACAAACTGGTCAGGGGGGATCAGCAGGTATTGGGGGAGTCCCTGTTCCCCCGTGCGCTGCCAGGAGTGACCAGGAATAACGGTCACAAGCTGGCGGAGGGTAAGTTTAGATTAGATATTAGGAGGCGCTACTTCACGGTCAGGGCGGCTAGGGCCTGGAACCGGCTTCCAGGGGAAGTGGTGCAGGCTCCTAGCCTGGGGATTTTTAAAAGGAAGTTAGATGAGCACCTTGCCGGGGTCATCTGACCCCGGTGCTCTTTCCTGCTAAGGCAGGGGGTCGGACTAGATGATCTTCCTAGGTCCCTTCCGACTCTAGCTACTATGAAACTATGAAACTATGTCCCGGATGTCTCCAACCCTCCTCTACCAGGGGCTTGTTTCACATCCTCGCCTGGGTGCTCCCATTCCAGCCAGATGTGTACCGCTGGCTCCCCCTCCCAGCTGTGGGCACATCTGGCCCGCACACCGGGTTCGGTTCATGCATCATTGGTTGGGTTTGCCGCTGAGGCCTCCTCATGTCAACACCTTTGGGATCGATGCTCCAGGACCGTGCCAGAGCAGGTCTGTGGCTGCAAAGACACAGGAGCTTAGGAGGGTTTTGACACTCGGACATCACCGAGACCCCACTTGGGACTTTCCCAAGGCTACGGGGGGAGTCAGTGTCAGAGGTGGGGTTGCTTCCCAGGTCCGGTGCGCAGCTTTGGGTGCAAACCCGTCCCTTTATTTCCGCTGAGATCCAGCCATCGGGCGGGTTTGCTCCGTGTGTAACCTGGCAGGGGACAGCTAATGAGTAAATGGAGGCGCACGTGCACTCTTAATTGCTCCCTGGAGCTGGTCCTGAATAATCATCCCCCTCCCAGCCCCAGCCTCCTGCAACAGCCAGGACAGTGTGTACCCCTGCGGTCTGGCCAGCTGCCCCCATGTCACGAAGCAGCTACATGTCGTCCTGACAAGCTTGGCAGGTTTTTGGGAGAGCGCTTGGATAAACAAGAAGAAGCGAAGCCTTTTGATCTTGGTCCTCCTCTTTGTCAGCCGAGCTATTGCTTCTCGTGCCTCAGTTTCCCCCTTGCCTGAGAAGCTGGTCTCGGTGGGGGGAGGTGTCACGATACAGCGAGGGGGACGAGATGGAGAGGAGCCACAGCGCTGGCAGCTCTCTCGGTGCCCAAGATAGATGTCTGCGGCCCGCGGGTAACTGGGAACGAGACGCGGCGCGCGTGCGAGACGGACGGGCTTGTTCTGGAGCAGCTTTCCGGCACCCTCCTGAGTGTGGCATCCAGCCCTTTCCACACACGGTGCCTGCATGTGGCTCAACACCACGCGGCGGGCTGGCCCTGCTGCTCGCCGCCTCGCCTGGGTTATCGCTGCTCCATCAGGGCCCGTCTGGGCACAGAGAGGGGCTGTGACGGGCACCTCATGGCCTTGCCCCTCGAGCTGTCGGGAGCCCCTTCAGACCCCTGGGAGACCACGGACCTAATCCTGACTGGGTGCATGCTGGTACCCACCTGGAATAAATCCATGTGGCAGATGCTGTGGTGTAAAATGAGCCTGGAAAAGCTCTCTATTTGAACTGGTTTGCTGTGCGTTCAGCCTAAGCTTGCAATGCCCCTCTGCAGGAGGGTACGTGAGGGCCCGGGACAGAGAGGAGGAGGTCTGAGCGGCAGCATTTGCAGCTGCCTGAGCTCACAGAGAGGGCTGAGCAAACAAGATCGTGGCAGGCGCCGGGAAGGCAGGCGTCCCCCCCCCTCTCTGCCCCGCTACCGCTCGCAGCACGACAAAATTGGCCTGGTGCATCGCAGCACTTCAATAGCAAAGACTGGCCCCGAGTGAGAGGAAGGGTATCCGTGGACTATACGGTGCTGCATCCACTTCTGGCGCCGAATAAGAAACGCGTTGGGGCCTAGAAGCCGCGTAGAAAGGATTAAGCTAAATCGACGCAGATCCAGCCGGGAGGGAACAAAAACCGCCGGTGCATGTATGTCCCTGCGTCATCTTTCAGGGTGCAAGTGAAGTCCATAACACGTTCAGGGCATAAGAAAAAGCACGGCGATGGCTTTGCCGTCCTGCCGTTTTCCCTTCCCTTTGCTGTTTGTCCTCTCTTGTTTTCCTTTTGGATCAGAGAATCACAGAAAATGAGGGTTGAAGGGATCTCGGGGGGTCACATCGAGTCCAACCCCCTGCCAAAGCAGGACCAGCCCCAACTACATCGTCCCAGCCAAGGCTTTGTCTACCTGGGTCTTAAACACCTCCAAGGATGGAGACTGCACCACCTCTCTGGGTGACCTGCTCCAGTGCTTAAGGTCTTCGCCCAGCCTGTACCGTGGGATGAGGTCCAGTCCCCATTTTGGATCTGAAAACTAGACCTACTGGTGGCACCGGTATAGAGGAATAGTCAGACTGGACTGAGTCTCTGATGCCCGCAGTGCAGTATCGCCTCTTTGACCATTTCATAGACATTAGATTTCATAGACATCAGGGCTGGAAGGGACCTCGGGAGATCATCACCAAAGGGCAGGAAGTCAGCTGGGGTCATAGGATCCCAGCAAGATAAGCATCCAATTTACTCTTGAAGGTGTTCAATGTAGGCGCTTGAACCACCTCCGCTGGCAGACTGTTCCAGCCCTTGGGGGCTCGGACAGGAAAGAAATTCTTCCTTATGTCCAGCCTGAAACGGTCTTGCAGGAGTTTGTGACCATTCGACCTCGTCATCCCTTGGGGCGCTCTGGTGAACAGACGATCCCCCAGATCCTGGTGGTCACCCCTGATAAACTTGTAGGTGGCCATCGGATCACCCCTGAGCCTGCGCTTTTCCAGGCTAAAGAGTCCCATGGCTCTCAGCCTGTCATCGTAAGGTCTGTTTTCCTGACCTCTGATCATGCGCGTGGCTCTCCTCTGGACTCTCTCAAGCTTCTCCACATCCTTTTTGAATTGTGGAGCCCAAAACTGGATGCAGGACTCCAGCTGCGGCCTCACCAAGGCCGAGTACAAGGGGAGAATGACGTCCCGGGATTTGCTCAAGAAGCATCTATGGATGCAAGCCAGCGTTTTGGTCGCTTTACTAGCCGCAGCATCGCATTGCAGGCTCATGTTCATCTTGTGGTCAATGATGACCCCCAAGTCTCTTTCTTCTGTAGTGCTAACCAACGTAGCACTGCCGAGCCTATAAGGGTGCTGCAGGTTTTTCCTCCCAAGGTGGAGAACCTTGCATTTTTCGGTGTTAAACACCATCAGGTTCTCGTCTGCCCATTTGCTGAGCTTGTCCAGGTCAGCCTGGATCACCCGCCTATCTTCTGGCATGGATGCTTTGCCCCAAAGTTTGGTGTCATCGGCGAACTTGGCCAGTCCACTCCTGACTCCAATGTCCACATCGTTAATAAAGATGTTGAACAGGATGGGTCCCAGGACAGAGCCTTGAGGGACCCCACTGGTCACAGGGCACCACGATGAGTGACTGCCATCAATCACAACCCTCTGGGTCCGACCACGGAGCCAATTTCCCAGCCAGCGGATCGTGGTGGAGCCAAGGCCGCAACTGGCCAGTTTGGCCAAGAGGTGATCATGGGATACCAGATCAAAAGCTTTTTTGAAGTCAAGATACATGACATCAATCTCTTCTCCCTGGTCCAGGTGATAGGTCACCTGGTCATAGAAGGAAATGAGATTGGTCAAGCAAGACCTACCCGCAACAAACCCGTGCTGGCTGTCCCTTAGGATGTTAGCCTGGGCTAGTCCATCAAGGATGGCCTCCGTAATAAACTTTTCTAAGATCTTCCCCAGGATAGAAGTCAGGCTAATGGGCCTGTAGTTAGCCGGATCCACTCTCCTCCCTTTCTTGAAGATCGGCACCACATTGGCCTTCTTCCCGTCTTCGGGCACTACACCAGAGCGCCAGGAGCTCTCGAAGACCCGTGCCAGGGGCTGGGCTATGACGCTCGCCAGCTCCTTGAGTGCCCTGGGGTGCAGGTTGTCAGGGCCGGCTGACTTGAAGGTCTCCAGCTTCTCAAGGTGTTCCTTCACGAGGTCAGCATTGATGGAGGGTAGGGGATCCCCATCACCCGGATCTCCCTGTCCCATAGCAGGCATGGGCGTCCCGTGTCACTGATGAAAGACTGACGCAAAGTACCTATTTAATAGGTTGGCTTTTTCCTGGGCGTCAGTTGTCAGTTGCCCCATCTGGTTTAGCAGGGGTCCAACATTGCCCTTGCTTTTCCTCCGGCTCCCCACATACCTGAAAAAGGACTTTTTGTTGTCCTTGATGCCTGAAGCTAGTTGGAGTTCAGTTGCAGCCTTGGCTTTCCTGGTTTGCTCCCTGCAGGACCGGACCAGCGCGGAGTAATCCTCCTTGGAGGTGAATCCCGTCCTCCATCCTTGGTAGGCTTTCCTTTTTAGCCGCAGGAGGTCCGCTAGGTCTCTGGAGAGCCAGGGGGGCTGCTGTGCCTTCTTGCTGCCTTTCCTCCGTGTTGGGATAGATTTAGCTTGTGCACTGAGGATCGCTTCCTTGAGAAGCAACCACTCTTCTTGAACTCCCCTCTCCCTGGGGTCATGGTGCCTGAGGGCCTGACCGACTAGCCTCTTGAGCTTGTCAAAGTCTGCTTTTCTGAAGTCAAGGACTTCTGTGTTGCTGATTGACTTGCCAGCTTTACCATGGGTCAGCATGAGATGTCGCACCTGGAGGATGGCCGGCTCCCAGATGGGGCCCTATCCTGACTTCAAGCTCCGGGGCCAAATTATTCCATGCACAACAGAGGGTCAAACACGGTGACCTTCCTATGGTTGCACAGTGGAGGCTAGCATTAAGTGGGTGTCAAACACAGTGACCCTCCCACGGTTTTCTGGGGATGGTCTGAATCTAGCCTAGTGCTCCACATGAAAGATATTTGCTGGCAGCAATATGGTGCGTGAACCAGGCTATGGAGGCCATAGTCTATTCTTATTGGGTGAACTGCATCCTGGAGAGGAGGGATGGGTCAAAAATGTTGGCACGAGTCAGCGACTCAAGATCAGTGTGCAAATCTGTGCAAGACTCCCAATGGGGCTCATCACATTTTACTATCTATCTACACAAGCGAGAGAACAGCACAGGAGGGCAGGGAACGTGAAAGACCATGAAATGCTCAGAGACTGTGGGCACGTCTACACATGACGCTTTAATGCACACTAGCCGAAGTGCGTGTGCATTAAGGGCACACATCTACTCATGCGTGCCCTTAATGTGCATTAAAAATGGTGAATTTAGTGTATTCATGCCTAAATTTGATACCTGCAAATTCAGGTATCAAATTTAGGTGCAAATAGTTAAAGTGCTTTAACACACATGTAGACATGTTAAAGTGCATTAATGCTGTGTGTGTGGACTGACTTGAGACAAACTAGAGCTACTCCCAAGTCAGTCCACACACAGTGTTAATGTGTTTCAATGCCTGCACGTGTAGATGCCTGTCTAAATTCATTTAATGCGCATTAAACCAATGTGATTCTATATGAGACCTGGAATCTCTTGAGTGTATATTAACAACCTTTTACAGCAGTAGGACATTGGCCATCATGGTTCCCCTGCTTCTCCTGTGGCAAGGTTGGGTGTGATGTCTGGTGTTGAGTTAGGCTTGCCTGGGTAGCTGTGTTAAGAGGGTGGACACTGGATTTGTACCAGGTGGTTTGGACAGGGCCTCAGGCAGGGGTTGCACTAGATGGGAGCTTTGCAGGTCTCTTCCAGCCCCACTTCTCTAGGACTTTTTGCTAAGCTCAAGGGCTGGGAGCGCTCTCTCACCATGCGACTACGCAACCCGCAATACTAGGTTCAGTTGAAACCTTCACATGCTGCTTTTTATTTAGTGTAAAACAACACTCTTTGGTCATGCAGTTTGCTTGTATAACAGTTAAGACTGCAAAGCCAAATGACCAGGACTTTCTTGAACAACAAGCTCTTTTTCAAATTGAAAGACTTCTGATTTGCCAGGCAGGAGGCTGGACTTGATGACCTACGGAGATCTACTTCTCTATGATTTAACTGATCAGCATATTACGTTTACTCATCATGGGTATCTTTACCCTGGATTGGAGGGACTTATCCCAGGGTAAGGCTGTGTCATGTGTCCACTCCACTGGGATCTGGGATTCAAGTCATATTACTCCGGAATAAACGTGCCGTGTGTCTGTACCCAAAGGGAGGGAGAAATCAAGGGACAGAGGGAATGCAGGGGACTAGAAAAGAGCAGGAGACGGCGGTGGGGTGGGGGAAGAGGGGCGTCAGCTCACTAGGCAGGTTTTTCCACCTCCTAATTTCTGCACGATAAATAATTAAAAGCAGGTCAGGATGCGAGGGCCTCGCCGTTCCTTCTTCCTCCATCCGGACAGCCTCTCCGCCGATGTCTCCCAGCAGACCCCGAGAGACGAGAATCCTTTTCCTTGAGGATCCCTCTGACAGACGCTGGGCTTCCTGCGGCCCGTTCCTACCCCTTGTTCTCCCTCCACCCGACATTTGGACGGTCTGTTATTACCTGGAGCAGGGCCAGGATTATCACAGGGTTTTATGGCACCTTTCCAGCCCCTCAAGGGGTTTTCTTAAAATCTTTAGGGTCCCTCCTGTCTCTGCTTTCATTTCACAGGGTGGGTCCTTTCGGCTCAAGCGCCGTCTCCATTTGGAGCTTGATTTGTGCCCGAATGTCTCGGTATCTCTTGGGTCACAAATGGATGAGGATTGGGTGGCTTTTAGGGGAAGCTGGGGAATATTGTTAAGAAAACACCACTCTAGAAGCAGATTTAATGCCAGTTGTCTTGGGCTCTGCTCTGAGCGAACAAGCACCTGCCGTCCACCAGCGCTGGCACGATGGAGTTTCATGGGCACAGAAGCTTGATAGTAGTGAAATGACCTGTCACACATCTGGGTTTGTGTGTGCAAGTGCCTGCATCATAGAAACATAGCCAATGAGGCTGGAAGGGACCTCGGGAGGTCACATCTGGTCCAACCCCTGCTCCAAGCAGGACCAGCCCCAACTACAGCATCCCAGCCAGGGCTTTGTCTACCCAAGTCTTAAACACTCCAAGGATGGAGACTCCACCACCTCTCTGGGGGAGGCCTGTTTCAGTGCTTTACTGCCCTCCTCATGAGAGTTTTCCCTAATATCCAACCTTGACTTTCCCTGCTGCAGCCTGAGCCCATTGCTCCTTGTCCTGCCATCTGCCCCCACCGAGACCAGCCCAGCTCCATCCTCTTTGCAGCCCCCCTGCAGGGAGGTGAAGGCTGCTATTCAATCCCCCTCGGTCTTCTCTTCTGCAGACTCAATCAGCCCATTTCCCTCGGCCTCTCCCCACCAGTCCTGTCCCCCAGCCCCACAACCATTTTCATTGCCCTCCACTGGACTCTCTCCAATGTGTCCACATCCTTTCTGTAGTGGGGGTCACAGCTGGACACAGGACTCCAGATGTGGCCTCCCCAGTGCTGAACAGAGGGGAAGAATCACTGCCCTCGACCTCCCGGCACCGCTCCTACCGATGCAGCCCGGGATGCTGCTAGCCACCACGGGCACACTGCCGGCTCCTGTCCAGCTTCTTGTCCCCTGTCCCCCCAGGTCCTTTTCTGCAGAGCCGCTGCCCAGCCCATCACCCCCAGCCTGCCCCGGTGCAGGGGATCGCTCCCTCCGCAGCACAGGACTTTGCACTTGTCCTTGTTGAACTCCCTGAGACTCCTTTTGACCCAATCCTGCAATTGTCTCTCTGAATCATAATCTTCCCCTCCAGCAAATCTCATACTCCCCCCAGCTAGCCAAGGTACTAGCCATGGTGGCCCCTGGCTAGGACGCTCTTTAATAAACTACCAGGACAGCTCTTGTGACTAAGTAGCTGAGACCTTGGTTTCATATCTCAGCCAACAAAGAAATCCTTGTTGTATCCCCCCTGGGTGCGAACGAGCAGATGAAAAACGTAAGGAAATGCTGCTGGAGAGGTAATGAGCTTTCCAGGGCAAGATGGACATATGGCAGGTGATTTGGGAAGGAGGGTGGATATCTGCGTGCTCACACAGGTCTCTGGGGACAGAACAGCTCGAAGGATACATCGTTGCCCGCGGTTAGGGGGAAATGGAGCTGTCGCTGCTCGTGCATTGAGGAAAACATGAGGTTTTCCTGACAGAGGTGGTTTTCTCGTTGCTGAGCCGGGCCTACGGTCTCCACATCCAAGCCCTGCTCTGGACAGCACCGCGCCTGGCAAGGACAGTGGCAAAGATCCCAGAACTGGGGAAGAAGAGCAGCCTCCAGCAGCAGATATAATCCCCAAGCACGTGCGCCCTCCTGCCAGTCGCACTTTGGTTATTGCAAATGAATTGTCCAGCCGCCTGGATCACAGCCAGAAAGGGGAGAAAGGAAAGCATCCTTGGGAGATGGTGTGTGTCTGCCACGATGCCCTCACCCTGTTTCTTGCAGAAATGCATGAGGCACTTGCTTTTCAGGGGCCCCTGCTAGCTATCTTTCTTTTGCTCTCCACGGAGGACGCTTGCAGACGCAGCAGCGGATGCCCCTTTGGAAAGGTAAGCCAACGGTCAAAGCAGAGCCCCCGTCCGCAGGCTGAATCCAGCGCAGAACAGGAGTCCGACAGATACCCGGGGGCAGATTCAGCCCTGGTGTGGCATAAGGCTGGGGATCGAGCGACGCCCAAAAGGATGCTTATTTAAAGGAAAATGTTAGAATCAGAGATGAGGGCTGGAAGGGGCCTCAAGGAGGTCGTCTAGTCCAGTGGCTCTCGACCAAAAATCTGGGCTGGGCCCTTCCAAAGGAGAACCCATTTGTAAAATTTGCTTGCCAGCCTTTCAGATATTCTCGCTTTGGGGTCACGATGACCCACGGGTTGAGAAACGTTGGTTGAGCTCAACTCCCTGCTCAAAGCAGGACCAGCCCTGACTAGATCATGCTCTTAAGCACCCGACTGGGAGAGAAAAAGTCGCCCCAAGATGAGGATGTTTGTCGGGACCTTGGAAGCTGCAGGCTCAATCGCCTTCCCTGACCCCTGGACTGGGTCTAGGGTTACTTCTGACTTCTGCTCTCATTCCTCTCAGTGCAAAGGCAAACTTGAGTTTAACTCTCCAGGTCTGACTACTGCTAGCAAATGAAGAGCAACACCCCACGTGTCTGGCTAGATGTTGAGGGCCCAGGTGGAAAGACGCCTTCTTACTACATCTGAAAATCTGAGGGCTTGCTGACAGAAACTTCGACAAATGTGCCTCATCTCGAAACACGTTGACCCGACACATTAATCGAGACTGGATGTCCTGAGCCCGGCCAGTCTTTGCTCGCCCATGGCGCGGTTGCTGTCACGCTGCTTCTCTTAGCCTCGCGTATGCAGACTTAGCCCAGCGTAAATGCACCCCTATACATGCACGTGGAAAGGATTCAGACTTAAGGTGGAGGTCTGGACTTAGCTTTCCCAAGTCTCCGTCCCACTTTACATCCCAGCCCCTTTGCCAGCGAGCACGTCCGCTCATCCCATACATTGAGCCCCTTCTCAGAGCCACCCTGCCCCCATGCCGTCTATTGGAAAACTGCTCTGATACTTCGAAAACTCTTCCTCGTCTTCAGCCAGAACGAATTCCCGGGGGGGTTTCAGAGCATGCACCTGGGTAATTAGCTACGTCCAAAGGGTCCGAGGAGCTCCCCATTGCTGTACTCCATGCCAGTTCTCAGATACACCACTGGAAGGGGACGATGACGGACCGCTAATGCCCAGCTTCTTGCACATCACACGGGACAGGGGATATTTCCCCACTGGCTCCCACGGAGGGGCTGTGGCAGCAAAGCGTGTCTTTCAGAAGCCGGCCTGGTTTTGCAGCCTCCGAATGATGGGGAACGCACTCGGGGGAGACGAACCGAGCCTCGGGGAAGGGGATGAGAAAGTTCAGAGGAAAGATGAAGAATACAAGACGTGTGCCACACTTCGCATAAGAGCTAATGGGCCGGACAGCGACGGGAGGGTGTGAACGGGAGAGGAATAATCGTTGTTATGAGGGACTAACACCGAGCAAGGAGGAAATTCATGGAAAAAGAGCAGGAAACAACTGGCTGCAGCATGACACAGCTCTCCGAATGAGGCCCTTATGAATGCAGCATGACAGAGACTAAGGACCCCATCCCACTGCACGCATTGCACGTGCCCAGGGGCATATCTGCCTTGCTGCCGGGGAGGTGAAATCCTGTACTAGCTACACGAGGTGCTGATAGCCAGGTAGCTGTGGCGGCTCTGCCTCCTCTCTGGGCTGCTCAAACCCAGCGTCCTGATGTGCCGGCCTGCCCCAAAGCTGGTGTTCCCGCGGCCTCGCGGCATTTGGTCCCTGCAATCCTGCCTCCGGCTGCAGTGCAGAATAACCTGGAGCAAGAGACCCTACCGAGGCCCAAACAGACAGCAACTCGCTGTGAGCACGCAGCAGAGAAGCGGTCGTCCTTCGGTCCGGTGCTCCAGCCTCGCTGTGCAAGTCCCCTGCCAGGGACGCTCCTTGGGTCCATGGGGCGGCAGCAAGGACAGGGGCTGGCCTAGCAAAGCATCCTTGGCAGTCGGTCCTTGTCTCCCCACCACAAGCAGCATGGGCAAATTAGGAGACTGCTCCAGTGCAATGTGGCCTGTCATTACTGGTCAGGGCTTTGGACCGTCTCCATGCCCTGGAAACCCATAAGGTGGAGAGAGGGCTGCAGGGAACAGGCCTGGGGAGAGCATGCCACGAACCGATGAATAATCATTAAAGAAATCCCACGGGCGCTGAAGCCAATGTTCACAGAAGCATTTTGGCTTCTGGGCTGATCAGGGCCCAGCCAGCTGGAGACCTCAATTCTTTGCTGGCATCATGACACCGAAGAGCAGGGAGCTGCGGCAGCGGGAATCGCGGCTCCCGTTGCCTTGATGGGTGCTGCTGGCTTGCGCCGAGACCGGCTGGGGAATGGTGGACTGCGGCGTGGCGCTCTGGAGAAGGACCTGGGGGCTGGAGGGGTGAGCGTGAGCCAGCAGCGCGCTCTCGTTGCAAGAAAAGCCAGCAGCCTCCTGGGTTGTATTAATACGAGGGTCACTCGCAAAGCCAGGGAAGTGATTCTCTGGCTGCATTTGGCCTGGAGTCTTGTGCTGAGTTTTGGGCTGCACATCAAGAAGGATGTGGGCAGTTTGGACAGAGTCCTGTGGTAGGGCAACACAAATCACGAGAGGCCTAGGAGACTGAAAGAGCTTGGGTGCTTGAGTCGAGAAGACAAGACTGAGGGGGATTCGATCCCAGCTTTCAAATCCCTGAAGGGCATCTATAGAGAAGATAGGGATTGACTCTTGTCTGTGGCCATAAGAGACAGGACTAGGAGCAACCGCCTCAAGCTGCAGGAGAGGAAGTTTGGGTTGGAAATTAAGAGGAACTTTCCGACTCGGAGGGTGGTCAAGCCTTGGACCGGGCTGCCTGGAGGAGCTGGGGCATCTACATCCCTGGAAATGTTCAAGAGCCAGTTGCACAGACACTGGGCTGGGATGGTTTGATCAGGGATGATCCTGCTTTGAGGTGCGACCTCATGAGGTCCCTTCCAGCTGGACTTTCCTATGATCAAGCCCCCAAGCCCCCATCTGTGGGAGGGTGAGCAGACAGATGGGCAGACATGGGCAGGAGCCGGTCCCCTCCACTCCTCCCATGCTGCCAGGCCGGACGAGAGGGGACCGCGGAGGAGGTTACCACCATGTGAGACTGCCCAGGTACAGACCGGGGGCAGAGGGTGGAAAGACCACGGATGGAGGGTTATGTCCTTCCCCTTCCACTTCACCCAAGTGCCCCCCACTTATTTGGGCACGGTTCTTTGGGTAAATGCGATCTGTTTTATTAGACCAACTAAATAGTTGGACAAAAATGTTCTTTGCAAGCTTTCGGGCGCGCACACCCTTCTTCAGGCTATCTTCCCAACTGTCTACACATACATCAGCCATGGTTCACACTCACATCTTTTCTTCCCACCCAGCAAGAGAGAGGGACCCGAAGGAGAGGGAGCTGACTGCTCCCTGGATTCTTCGTTCTGCAGGACGTGCCTTGCGTGGGCTCCTTGAGCCGCTCCCGGGGACAGGTGCTCAGCCCATCCGCCCCAGTGGCTGGCCTGGCTGCGATGCTGCCTGGCTGTGGTTTCACCCCACAGCAAATAAGGCAGTCCAGAAGCAGCACCCCAAGCCTGGATTTCATCCACGGGGCTTTTCCCACTGGAAGGACTTGGGGGAAGTATGCCCGACCCCTCTCACCCAGGGGGAAACTCAGGCCATGTCTCCATGGCCACAGTGTGCATCAGTGATGGGGCAAGGTTAAGGACCCCCTTGCACTAAGTGCTGTATGGAGACACAGCAGACATCTGTCTCTGCTCCCTAGCAAGGGATGACAGGCGGGCATGGACCAGGAAACAAGTTGTCAGCACCTTGAGAAGTGGTCTCCATCCCCCTGGGACAGACAGGCCGGAGAGAGAACCCAGGAGCCCTGGCCAAATGATAGGGCTGCTCAGTCTTGATTTTAAAGCTGCAGAGACAGGTGTGTAGCATACATGACGGTGCTGGGTGGATGCTCAGCCGTTCCTCTGATCCATGGAGCATCTCTCCGTGCTTACGTAGGCCGGAAGTCCCCGGCACAGTTTGGCCGCCAGATGCAGCCGCAAAACTCCCTGCATATATAAAATCCACCCTCCCGGTAAAACCTGAGGCTAGTGCATTGGAAACCTTGTCCGTGTCAGCAAATCATCCATGCATAATAATAAATCGGCTTAAAATGAAGTTCCCCGCGTCGTTAGCTCGACTCGTTTCCCCTCCAGTGGGAAATGCAATGAAAGGGGTTTTTCCAGGGTTGTCATTTTTTTAATTCCTAATTAGAGAGCAGGTGAAAATCTGCCTCATCAGCACTTTAGAGAGACCTACAAGACACAAAATATACCTGCTGGCTACAGGCTTCTCTGAACACGCTTTGGTGTTTGGTTGTATCTGAGCAAATGCAAAGCCAAGCCTTTAACTGCTTCAGAACTGATGGATCTAGCTGGTTTCTGAAAGCTCTGGAAAGGCACTTGTGACGCGACCCGCTACGCCTTGTGCACGATCCCCATGGATAGATGTCAATAGATGGCTGCATCCTTCCACGGCTCCGCGCAGAATACCAGCGAAATGCTTGCTGGCGCTGCTATTTCTAGACCAGCCCCCAGGCCTCTTTCATGCAGCAGCATTGCCCGTTTCCTCTGGCTCCAATCCACAGGCATCATCTGCTTGGGCTACAGGTTGCCAACATACAGCTCCAGGCGTGCCGGTCAACATGCACATCTGGACTCAATGCTGGATATTCTTCCTGGAGGGGGGGACTGCGTCCAGCCTGCTCCATGCTCTCCATGGCAAGGCACAGGCAACTAGGGGGACTGGGGACAGACAAGGAACGGATGAGGAAAGAGGTTGAAAACTAAGCAAAGGAAGTGGGTTTGGCACCTGGTGCGTCATCAGCTTGTGCAAACCTTTGCCATGGGGGCTGACCATTTAACTGGGTTCAAAAGGGGGCTGGATGAGCTCACGTAGAACAGATCCATCTCCAACGTGAGAGCAGGGCTTCATTGAGGCCTCTGGATGCGGGAACGTTATAAGTGAAGAGGGACAAGGGGGGAGAAGAGTTTGGACAGACCTGCAGAAATATTTTCCCCTTAGCACATGCTCAGATACAGGACACGGGCATAATACACCCCCTGTCCCGATCGCCCGCTGTCCGGCCATGGTCTTTGCTGGTTGGACTGCATGCACACCTGGGGCTGGACACACTCATTAATGAACTCCTCCATCCGTCTCCTGCTGAGTGGATAACTAGCAGCTTCCAGAGCCTCAAAGGCTGTAAATCTGTCCCTTACCAAGCCAGGCACTAAATACAAAGCCATAATTGATTCCCGGAGTGTCTGTCTTCAAAGGGAGTCTAGCAAGGCCATCTTGAGATGGACATTTTTGCCGTAGGTTTGTCTCTACTCGTATCAAGGTCTTGCCCCCAGGCACTCGGATATTCAGAGTATATTGTCCAGGGATATTTGGCTCTGGGGCACTTTAGCTGGGACCAGAGCTAACCACTGGCTGGGTTTATAATCCCAACCCTTTCTGCTCCCCAAATGCACTTCCCCAGGTACTGAGTCCACACTCCCGCATGCCCAAAGTTTCCCCTTTCTTTGTGCCTCAGGTAACAAGACCAAGTCTGCAGAAGAGAAGACCGAGGGGGATTTGATACCAGCCTTCAGCTCCTTGCCAGGGGGGCTGCAAAGAGGATGGAGCTGGGCTGGTCTCAGTGGGGGCGGGTGACAGGACAAGGAGCAATGGGCTCAGGTTGCAGCAAGGAAAGTTGAGGTTGGATATTAGGGAGAATTTTTTCACGGGGAGGGTGGTGAAGCACTGAAACAAGCTCCCCAGAGAGGTGGTGGCATCTCCATCCTTGGAGTTGTTTAAGACCAGGCTAGACAAAGATGTAGTTGGGGTCGGTCCTGCTCGGAGCAGGGGGTCGGACTCGATGTGACCCCCCAAAGTCCCTTCCCACCCTCGTCATCTGGGAACTCAGCTGAAGTTTTCTCTTCAAACCCAGCTCCAAAGGATCCCTCCATCCTAGCCTCGCGGGATGGAAAGGGCCACTCAAGGCTGCCGATGGCGAGCAAACGTCACGCGACGGTGATGCCGAATGCCACCGTTGCCTGGGAGAGCACCAAAGGGTCCAGCCTGCAGGACTCGGATGGGAAAAGGGGAAGACCCCCCCAATGATTTCCTTGATTTTATTTACATATTTGCTCACCCTCGGCACAACAACACTTGAGCGGGAAGCCGGGGAAATGCAGCGGATGATGGTCTGAAAACCCAAGCCAGGCCGAAAGCCTTAAAACCCAGGAGAAAAGCATCGCTTGCACCCAGGCCTGCCGAGTTTGTGTTAGGAGGGGGGACCCGGTGAAGGATGCTGCTTTCGGAGGGTGGAACTGCAGAGGGCACAGCACGATCTTCCTCCCGCTCCCTTGCCAACTCCAGTCGTCCCCCGCCGTCAGCCTGAAGCCGAGGCAACTGCAATTTCAACACGCGGGGCTGGAGCGCGGTCAGGAAGTGGCTACTAATGGGCGAGAGCGTACATCCTTCCATGGAAAACCAACGTACGGTGAAACCCGGGCCCTACAAATTCCTTCCAAGCGTCCTTTCCCGCCGGACCTGGGCACAATGAAGCCTCTGTGCTCTGAGGTTTCCCAGCTTCACGGCTCCTCTGTGGTTGGGGGAAGGAGGACAAGGCCGGACGGGGTGTTAATGACTCCTAGAGACAAGACCTGTGCATCAGTGAGGCACCCGACGTGGAGCAACGGCGGCTGGAAAGAAACGTTGAATGAAACTCGGGTCCTGCTAAGAGCAATACCCAGACTCCCATGGACTGGGGTTGGTGTCTGCACTGCAATTAGCTCCAGCCTGGCAGAAAAATCTGGAGTCCGAAATTCCCCACAAAGTCCAGACTTTGTTTTACCCTGGGAAACCTCCATGCACAAAGGCAGGGGAAACAGGCCACGAACCGGCAGCCTGGCAAGCAGAAAGGTGGGGTGGTAGGAGATGCTGGGTTTTATTTGAACTTGCAAAACTGGATGCAAACTTCTGAATGTGGAGCCTGGATGAGCCTGTCCTTAATCAGCTCAAGGGAGGTGATACTTCTTCTCTACTCACCACAGGAGAGACCTCCCCTGGAGTCCCGTGTCCTGCTTTGGGCCCCTCACGTCAGGGACTCACGGACAACGAGGGTGGAAGGGAGCTCGGGGGGTCACATCTAGTCCAGCCCTCTGCTCCAAGCAGGCCCAGGCCCAAGTACAGCATCCCAGCCAGGGCTTTGTCCAGCTGCGTCTTAACAACAACTTCCAAGGATGGAGAGTCCATAACAACCTCTCTGGGGAACCTGCTCCAGTGCTTCACCACCCTCCTCATAAGAAGTTTTTCCTAATATCCAACCTCAACTTCCCTTGCTGCAGCTGGAGCCCATTGCTCCTTGTCCTGTCATCTGCCCCCGCTGAGACCAGCCCAGCTCCATCCCCTTTGCAGCCCCGCTGCAGGGAGGTGAAGGCTGCTGTTCAATCCCCCTCAGTCTTCTCTTCTGCAGACTCAGTCAGCCCATTTCCTTCAGCCTCTCCTCACCAGTCCTGTCCCCCAGCCCCACAACCATTTTCATTCCCCTCCAGTAGACTCTCTCCAATGTGTCCACATCCTTTCTGCACTGGGGGCCCGAAGGTAATCCCATGGGTGCTGCCCTGTGGAGCAGGAATCCAGGCAGGATGCTTCTATCCCAGTCAGAATATCATCTTTCTCCCATAATACATGCATCCCCCATTTGGAGGGCTCATCTGGGGGGAAACGGCGCATGTTGTATGTGGGAAAGTATGGTATCTGGACCAGGCCATGCACTGATTCCACGTGCTGGTCAATAGGAGCTGTTGGGAAAGTGGCCACAGTGAGCTGGTGATGGGACACAGAGCGACCTTGAAAGCTGAGAGCAGCGGGGTCCAGAATAGCCTTCACCTCCCTGCCGGGGGCTGCAAAGAGGATGGAGCTGGCTGGTCTCAGTGGGGGAGATGACAGGACCAGGAGCAATGGGCTCCAGCTGCAGCAAGGAAAGTTGAGGTTGGATATTAGGAAAAACTCTCTCACAAGGAGGGTGCTGAAGCTCTGGAGCAGGTCACCCAAAGAGGTGGTGACATCTCCATCCTTGGACGTATTTAAGACCTGGCTCAACAAAGCCCTGACTGGGATGCTATAGCTGGGGCTGGTCCTGCTTGGAGCAGGGGTTGGACTCGATGTGACCTCCTGACGTCCCTTCCACTCTTATTTTCTATGATTCTGTGATCCTAATACAATATAATAGGTGCTAGCTCCTACCCTGGGGGTCTTTAAGAGGAGGTTGGATGAACATCTTGCTGGGGTCGTTTGACCTCAGTATTATTACCTGCCATGGCAGGGGGTCGGACTAGATGATCTGCTCAGGTCCCTTCCGACCCTAGAAACTATGAAACTATGAAACTATAATACCATTAAGCCCGCATGAACTCAGAGGAAGACGAGGCCATGCCTGCCATTTCCAAATGTTTTCATCAGATCATTCCCTGTGAGAAGGTGGCCTTTGCACTTGGATAATACTGGGGCAAGAAGCAGTTGAAATGCTGAACAAGCCGATGTCTCCTCTGCTGTCTCTGCCTTCTACGTGCACGTACATCCGTAAAAGATCCCCGTGGTTTCCAGGGACTCTTTCCTCTGCTCAGATTGTCTCATGCGGTCAGATCGCTCCTTCTGCGTGTGCACAGAGCGTGCGTCCAGTAATGCAATGTGACTAATGCAACCAGATAATGAGACCACAGGATGTTCTCACAGGGTCTGTCGGAGAGAATCCCACACACGGAGTTTTCCAATTGGGAAAAATAAATGTTTTATGCTATTTCGCCTGTGTTGTCATTGCTACTGGTGGTGGAAAGTCCCCTCCGCCCCTGCTAGCAAAAACTCTGCATGGAATTGTTAAAAAGAGAGAGGTAAGTCACATAGAAAACCAATTAAGGATGAATAGATATATGTGTGGGTGTGTGGGTGGGTGTGTGTTGGGACAAGGGGACCTTTGGGTCTCTTTCTTGACCCATCTAAACTCCACATTTCCAAAAAAACATGGCATGAAACACTGGGATGGGTTTGCAAATGCTTCACCCCTGTGTTGTCCGAAGAGACCAGTGCACTGGGCGTGTGCTGAGTCCCCCGGGAAATGCTGACCTCCGAGGTCCTGTTATGATTTAAACTGGGTGATGGATGTCAAAAATCCAACCCTGGCTGTGGGGGCCAGGCTACTGGACACCTGGCCTCACTTCCCTCCTAATTTTGATTGGTCGCTGCTGGGGGAAGCGAGTGCAATGATGCAGTTGTGAAATTCACTGGTATAATCCGCAAATACAAGAATTGTGGATAATTAGATTTCATAGATTTCATAGCCATTAGGGCTGGAAGGGACCTCGGGAGATCATCGAGTCCAGCCCCCTGCCCAAGGGGCAGGAAGTCAGCTGGGGTCATAGGATCCCAGCAAGATAAGCATCCAATTTACTCTTGAAGGTGTTCAATGTAGGCGCTTGAACCACCTCCGCTGGCAGGCTGTTCCAGACCTTGGGGGAAGGGACGTCAGGAGGTCACATCCAGTCCATCCCCCTGCTCCAAGCAGGACCAGCCCCAACTACAGCATCCCAGCCAAGGCTTTGTCCACCCGGGTCTTCAAAACCTCCAAGGATGGAGATGCCGCCCCCACTCTGGGTAACCTGCACCAGTGCTTCACCATCCTCCTAGTGAGAGTTGTCTCTAATATCCAACCTCAACCTCCCTTGCTGCAACTTGAGCCCATTGCTCCTTCTGCCATCTGCCCCCACTGAGACCAGTCCAGCTCCATCCTCTTTGCAGCCCCCCTGCAGGGAGGTGAAAGCTGCTATTCAATCCCCCTCGGTCTTCTCTTCTGCAGACTCAGTCAGCCCATTTCCCTCAGCCTCTCCTCACCAGTCCTGTCCCCCAGCCCCCAAGCTATTTTTGTTGCAAGCTCAGATCTGTCGCTAGGACAAACCCAGCTCCAGGTCCTGGGCTCCAAAGTCCCTCTGGCTTTGGATGGGGCAACATGCAGATCTGGATGTCAGCGGGGCAGCCGGGGCCCACGGCTGATCCTGACTTGATACCCGGCGGTGTCGATGGAGATCTGGGCTGGAAGGATCCAGGGGACGTCTGCACAGGGGAGCCCCTTCCTGATCCTTTCCTCCTGTCTCTCCTGCTGCTACCAGGCTGCGGCAGGTCCCAGAAGAGAGGCAGAAGAGACGGAGGATGAGTGATCCCCAGTTCCCTCCCAGTCTCTTCGTCCATGCACTGGAGAAGCACGGTAGAGGGAGCTCTTGTTCCACCTGACACCCACAGTCCTTGTATATCTGCTGTCTCATCTCTCCCATCTCCCTCCCCCCCTTCCCCCTTTTGCAAACACCCAAGTTTTGCTTCTACAGAAACTTTGCACTGGAAGAGAACAGCAAACAGGGAGGTTTGCAAACCACCCCCAACGTCTTGCTAGGAGCAGATCTGGATTTAGGGTGCAGCTACCATGGCCGGGGTCTCCCCAAGAGCCAGGAGGAGTGGGCGCAAGGCGGATGTCTGCAGCCATGGGGTCTGAAGCAGGAAGAATGTGGACTGCTGATGTAATGCACCCTGGACCAGGCAAAAATGAAAGGAAGCAGCGCGTGAAGAGCGAGTGTGGCCAGAGTGTGCCAGGCTCTGGCTCCTCTGGGCTGACAGTCCCATTGGGTTAGCCCCAGCCGCAATGCAAGTTATAGGGCTGGAGCTGAAATATGAGTGCCCGTGCCCGAGGTAGGTGCAAACACCTACACATAATTCACAACCTCCACCCGGATATTTCCAAGAGAAATCCATTCTGCCCCGTTGTGGGCTTCCCCAGCGCTTTGCAACAGGAGAATTGCGCTACGTCTCCATGGCCAAAGCTCTAACGCTGTGGGGTAGGAGTGATGTAGATGCAAGTTCAATGCATGTGCAACTTCCTGAAGTGAATAGGAATGGAGATTGCAGTAGCAATAGCTGGACTAAATTTACCATCGAATCATAGAAAACAAGGGCTGGAAGAGACCTCCGGAGGACCCATTGAGTCCAACCCCCTGCTCCAAGCAGGACCAGCCCCAGCTACATCATCCCAGACCGGGCTTTGTCTAATCAGGTCTTAGACACCTCCGAGGATGGAGACTCCCCCACCTCTCTGGGTAACCTGTTCCAGTGCTTTACTACCCTCCTAGGTTTTTCCTAATATCCAACCTCAACTTCCCTTGCTGCAGCTTGAGCCCATTGCTCCTGGTCCTGTCGTCTGCCACAACTGAGACCAGTCCAGCTCCGTCCTCTTTGCAACCCCCCTGCAGGGAGCTGAAGGCTGCTGTTAAATCCCCCTCTTTAAATTAAATCAGCCCAGTTCCCTCAGCCTCTCCTCACCAGTCACGTCCCCCGGCCGCCATCACCTCTTGTGCTTCCAAGAGCAGTGAGTGGGGATAGGAAAGATTTTTTTTCTCCGCTTAGTGGTATGGGAACATGCATTCAGTAGCAGTGATGATCGATAATTCAGCATTGGCCTCGTACTTGGCATTTCTAAATGAAGTTTAAGGCAGTTCACAAGCACAACAACAGACCACAGGCCTGGGGGATACACACGCCTGGGTTGGCTTTACCCACCACTGAAATGCAGCCACCTTTTGGGTGAAAGCCAGCAGCTGATGTCAGGAACAGGGTGGAGGGAAGACACCAGCAAAAAAGGAGGGGAAGACGGATGCATCCAAGGCTTTTTTGCATTGCTCAACCAACTGAGGAAGGGAAGAAGCATCTATGGCTGGACATTAGATGATCACCTTGCCGGGGTCGTTTGACGCCAGTACTCTTTCCTGCCATGGCAGGGGGTCGGACTCGATGATCTGCTCAGGTCCCTTCCGACCCTAGAAACTATGAAACTATAAGGAGGAAGAACTAAATAACCAGCTGGGAAGACTCATGTTAACGACCCTGATTTAATGAGATGCATCCGGTAGGGTCCTGAATGCTTCCGAGCTTTCCAAACTGTGGTTGCTGCTCACAGCGTTGCCCCAGCACCAAACCCTGGCAGCAGCCTGAATTGGACCCACCGAAAAGGCACCTTTTAATGAGACTTCTTATCCAAGCAGCAGCCCAGCCATGGCTTCTTGGGTTCCCAAAATATATCTGGGACACAGAGCAAGGCTGATTTGGCCCCTCAAACACATGCTGGATGCGGAGACGACACTCAGACAAAGCGGCTGTCTGAGAAGCTCACTTTTCTTCTCCGGCTTCAACCCCAAGGGTTGACAACTCTTGGGCTAGGAACACAGGGCTACGGTGCAAGGAGACACAACGGGTCTTTTCCTGCAACGAACATGGGGCACGTGCAGAGAGACTCTACTTTTAAGCTGAGACTGGAGTGAAAGGAGTAGGCAGCATCAGATTTCATGACACCCCTAAGCCATTACGAGTGGGTCATGGTGGGGAGCAATTCAGATGTCTTGCTATGGCCCCGGAGGTGGGAGTTTCAGCCTTGCACTAGAGTCCTTACCAAGGCTGCCCCTGGTTTTCAATGGGTCATTCGGGTGGGGAAACTGAGGCAGCTTGACACGATGCTAGACATCTTGCTCCCTTGAGACTCACTGGCTCCTAAAAATGCTGCATCTTAACCGTGCTAGACTGTCAGAGCTGGGCTGGTCTCAGTGGGGGCAGACAACAGGACAAGGAGCAATGGGCTCAAGTTGCAGCAAGGGAGGTTTAGGTTGGATATTAGGACAAACTTCCTCATGAGGAAGCAGTGAAACAAGTTACCCAGAGCGGTGGTGCAGTCTCCATCCTTGGAGGTTTTTAAGAGCCAGTTGTCTGGGATGCTGTAGTTGGGGCTGGTCCTGCTTGCAGCAGGGGTTGGACTAGATGTGACCCCCCGAGCTCCCTTCCACCCTCGTTGCCTGTGATTCTGTGAGTCCATCCTCAGAGGGGCTAATGAGGACACTTCTCTACCCATTGAAGGATGGCCCTCTAGGTCTTTCTTCAGTCTATCTTAGGAGCTTTGAGCAACTGAGTCAATATTTCTTTTCTTGGGAGGAACTTTCTACAGTTGAGCAATTTGTCGTTAGTCTTGGCCCTTACATCAACACGCATGCTATGCTACCCTTTGGGTCATGCATTCCTTACAGCCAGGCAGGTAGCAACATGAAAACAGTACAGGTCTACACAGGTTCTTGCCATGTCCGCACCTGGCATGTTGAATTGGGCTAGAAGGCAAAACAAAGGAGTGGGCTGATACGTGGCAAACACAGCTGATGTGTGGCCAGTGGACCTGGTCTTTATATCCAAGGCACACACTCATCATGAGGACGACAGACTTCCAGGAAATAGGGAAGTCACTGGTGAGTCTGTAGAGGATTGAGGAGGCCTATCCAAGATCTTCATGATCAACACGGCAAATAATTCCTGGAGGAAGGAGTGGCCCCTGGTGATGTCGGGTCACAGCTCTTTCCCTGTGTCCCTGTTGTCTATCCGTCCCCATAGTGAAGTGACTGTGCTTAAAGTGCTTTTATTTATGATGCGAGGCTGAGGGAAATGGGCTGACTGAGTCTGCAGAAGAGAAGACTGAGAGGGGATCGGATAGCAGCCTTCAGCTCCCTGCAGCGGGGCTGCAAAGAGGACGGAGCTGGACTGGTCTCAGTGGGGCAGATGACATGACAAGGAACAACAGGCTCAAGTTGTAGCAAGTTGTTGAATTTGAGGTTGGATATTAGGAAAAACCTTCTCATGAGGAGGGTGGTGAAGAACAGGCTACCCAGAGAGGTGGCGGCATCTCCATCCTTGGAGGTTTTGAAGACCCGGGTAGACAAAGCTTTGGCTGGGATGCTGTAGTTGGGGCTGGTCCTGCTTGGAGCAGGGGGTTGGACTCAATGTGACCCCCTGAAGTCTCTTCCAACCCTCATTTCTTATGCTTTTATGAAATGATCAATGCCTTGTTGTATATCACATGGCCACTGGAGACGATTCAGCGCAGATTTTATCATCTCAGACAGCGCTGACTGCTGGCCAATGGACCCAGTCTTTATATAGACTCCAGTACAAATTCCAGCTGACCTCATGAATCTCTTTTAAGAAGCTGCACCAGTGTTTTCTCTGGTTTCTGTTGGATTCACTTGTAAGACCGGTACCTTTAGAAACCAGGCACCCCATAGACCCATTTTTGCTATTCCAAAACCTCCTTGCCAACTGGAACCAGTTATAAGAGTTCAACTGCCATTTAAATTCGAGTTTATTTTATTACTAAGTATATCTCTTCGTATGGCCCCAGACCAGCCAGAAGACGCACAGCTTCAGTTTAGACAGAAAGGTATAAAAAATTCATCATATTACAAAGCCGTGACACTTTCCCCTCTTGAAAACCAAAACACATTTACTGTAGAAAGCAAGCCGCGCCTCCCACGGATGGTTTCCAGACTTGCTTTGCAAGCTGCAGCTTGCAGCTCACGAGGAGCCGGATTCTTGCTGTGGAATGTAGGATTTTGTGTGCAAAAGGCTTTACGTTTTCAATTTTGTGCGTTTCGCTTAGGCCAGAGAGGCAGTTCTCCTACGAGTTATATACCAGGGAACTATATAACTTCTGTGCTTGGTGCCTTTATCTCTCAATCCTCTTTGCCGAGGTGTGTCTAAGGGTAGGAATAAATTTATGCTATAATAGAGATCAATATTTTGCTTTTTTTTTTTTTTTTGCAGTGAGGCTAGATCAAAAAGACATGCCCTTTGGAGAAGGTAAAAGGACATGTTGGTCTAGACATACCCAAGTGGGGTAGGGAGGGTAGGGATAGGATTCACAGTGACCTCGACACATTGGAGGATTGCACCAAAAGAGATCTCATGAGGTTTGACAAGGACAAGTGCAAAGTCCTGCACTGAGGAAGGTGCAACCCCCTGCACCGGAGCAGGCTGGGCAGCAACTATGCAGAAAAGGACCTGGGGGGACAGGGGACAGGAAGCTGGACAGGAGCCGGCAGTGCGCCCTGGGTGCCAAGAAGGCGACCGGCATGCGGGGCTGCATTGGTAGGAGCGTTGCCAGCAGATTGAGGGCAGTGGTTCTCCCTCTATTCTGCACTGGGGAGGCCACATCTGGAGTCCTGTGTCCAGCTGTGGGCCCCCACGACAGAAAGGATGTGGACACATTGGAGAGAGTCCAGTGGAGGGCAATGGAAATGGTTGGGGGCTGGGGGACAGGACTGGTGGGGAGAGGCTGAAGGAAATGGGCTGATTGAGTCTGCAGAAGAGAAGACTGAGGGGGATTGAACAGCAGCCGTCACCTCCCTGCAGCGGGGCTGCAAAGGGGATGGAGCTGGGCTGGTCTCAGTGGGGGCAGATGACAGGACAAGGAGCAATGGGCTCCAGCTGCAGCAAGGGAAGTTGAGGTTGGATATTAGGAAAAACTTTCTCATGAGAAGGGTGGTGAAGCACTGGAGCAGGCTCCCCAGAGACGTGGTGGACTCTCCATCCTTGGAGGTTTTGAAGACCCAGGTGGAGAAAGCCTTGTCAGGGATGATGTAGTTGGGGTGGCCCTGCTCGGAGCAGGGGGTTTCCCCCTTGCCGTCTATGATTCTCTGCTTCGATAAGTGCAGGTTCTTTAGGTGTCAAAATATGACTATGAAACCAATCGTCACAGCTCATCAGAATTGTCCCAAATCCTGGAGGCCCTTCTGTAGAGAAATTGGGCAGGAGAAAGCCATATGCTTAGGTCAAACTAGGCTGTATCTTTGGTGGTCCAGGGGTGGGATGTGGTTGATGTGACTTCGGCATCATCACGTCAACGCAGCTTAGACTCAGTTACCTTTCGCAAAGTCCTTTGCAGTTCTGGTATCGCTGTTAGAAGTCAACCATACGACCAGTCAAGTCCTACAGCCTTTCATCACTCCTGATCTCTGTTTCTGCTTTGCTGGTAGACCTAGCACATAGCCTACCATTCGTCGGACACCACACTACCATGAGTAGACCTGTGGCAGGTGAGGGTGTTAGGTCTATGTTGTGTCAGGGTCGGGGGTCATCTTATGTAGATGGTTGTATGGGGAGGTTTTGATAGGGCTGGTCCTGTGCCTCAGGCAGGCGGCTGGACTAGGTGGCCTCTGACGGCCCCTTCCACCCCCACTTTTCTATAGATCTATGATTTCCACCCTTTTCCCTCACTGCTTTGCCAACTGTGATCACTGATAGAAGTTCAATGATCAACTTCTGCCCTAGAACAGAGAAGCGTGAGGTCTTCAGTGCAATATCCCCAGAAGACGCATTAGGGCTAAATGTTGCATGGTATCACAGCTACACAATGCAAGGAGGAAAGGTAGCCCAGGTCACTTCAACATCTCCAATGCCTTTTCCCATTGGTTTCTTATCTGTAATCCATGCAATGCCCAGATAGTCCCTTTCCTTACCAGAGGGTACAACTCTTTGGAAGAGCTGCAGATCGAAACTCGCCTTGGAGAGCACAGGATGGAAGTCCCCAGAGGGATCCTCCCCGGCAGACTTTTGTCTGCTGCCAGGATAGATGCATGCCCCGGATAGCAAGCTCTCCGATTGAAGGGGTGGTTCACACGGCATGCACGCATGGTTGAATCAGAGCCATCGCCTTTCCTCAGTCCTTTGCTTTCCAACGCCCCGTGAAGGAGAGTCCACCCTTCCCAGGGCCCTCTCTTCCCCTGGCTCATGGATCTGACCAGGAGGACATTTTTCCTGATATCCAGGTGACATCTACCTTGCTGCCATTTGGAGGCATTGCTTTTTGTCTTGCCCCTGTCAGCAGGTAGAAAAGTTGTTCTCCTTCTGTATGCCCTTCACGTAGGTGAAGTCTGCTCTCTTGGCCCCCATAGTCGCCTTTTCTCTAAGCTAACCACACCTAGCTCTTCCAACCTCTCTTCATGGCTTGTCTTCCAGACTCTTTATCATTTGTGTTACCCACCTCTGGCCCCTTTCTAACTTCTCCACATTTGTCTTAAAATGCGGAGCCCAGAACCACCCACAACAATTTAAATATGGTGCTCCATCCTCTGCAGGGAGTTAAGGGGTGCTCCCCTTCATGCTGAGACCTTTCCTTGCTCCCAGAAAAGGACATCTGGGGTGAGGTAAGTTAGCTTCTCAGACAACCGGGACTGGTTTTTTATACGAGTAGGGCAAAGGACTTGGGATGCTAACTTTCCCTCCCCATATCTATATGACATTATAGAACAACTCAGAGCTGGCTTTTTTGAGACGATGTAGTTGGAGCTGGCTCTGCTTGGAGCAGAGGGTGGGACTGGATGATTTCCTGAGGACCCTCCCCACCATCGTTACCTATGATTCCCATACACACACACACTGAAAAGAATATCTATGGCAGACGCGGCTCTTTTATCGACTAGGCCTGGTTGTAGACCTGATCTTGCAAGGTAAGACTATAGCCATCATTAAGACACAGAATTGAGTCTGGGCAGATTTTGGCTGGAAACATCTCATTGACCTGTTGTGAGAAAGACTTCATTCACACTTGGACTCGCTGGTCTTCTTCATCCAGTCCATGCTCCCAAGCTCAGTCATACCTCCTCACACACAGCTGAGGGCACCCTGGGGTGGGTCTTTTGCACCTTTAGCAATGACAGTCCCCCAGGGGGGTCGAACCAGGTGCATGACTTCCCAGGTGAGCTCATGCTCATCTAATGCGATTTAGCTATTTGTGCATAAATTTGATACCTGTTTGATGCATTAAGGTGCACGAAGGGCATTTTCTAGGTGCATTAAGCCTTCAGACGATGTCACCAGGCCCTGATCACCCTGTGGAGCAGGTGATGAAAGCCACGCTAGGAAATCTTTTAGCCAGGACGAGGTGGATTTGGACATTCGGCTTGTCATCCTCTATAGGCCTTTCACCCCACGTCTTATTGCATCTTTGGAAAGCCCAAGACATGTGTCCCCTACTCTCTCCAGAGTTTCTTCCCTGGGTGACTGCCTCTTCTCCGCCTGCTTCTCTTGCCAGACCCATTTTCCCCTTCAGCATCTCCAGTGTTGCCTCATTTCCTCCTGTGGAGCATGGCGTCTGGTTTCTATAGGTCAGATCCCCCGCACTTCCAGGACCCTCTGGTTCAATGAAGCCTGCTGATTTTTTCCCTCCCCTTTCCCCATGGCAGGGCTGTCTCGATTCACTGCGGGGCTGAAGGCGGGAGACCCAGCCACTCAATGCGAGCAAAAGCACCTGTCTTGCTGAAAGGCCTCGAGACGATTTCAAGGTGGAATTTGCTGCAGACGGCAGCTCGTGGGTGGCATTCAGGAGCTGCTCCCCGGCTCTCTGCAACATTGCGTGAGCTGGAAAGGGCAGGACGGAGAAACCACACGCTTGATTTGAAGCACGTGGGAAATTTCAGGGGAATCAGCTGGTCGCACCTGCCTTGCCGCTATGTGTGTCAGGGGGGTTTTAAGCCTCCCTCAGAGGCTTTGGGCGCATGGCTGGGCTGTACCAATGCCCCTGCTGGGATTAAAAGCTGGAGTTTCCTGGCTTGAGGGTCTTGCCCCTCTCTTTAGGGTCAGACTGATGCCAGAATTGGGGTCAGGAAGGGATTTTACCCCGTGGCTTGACTGGGATGGACTGAGGGTGGGGGTTTGCCTTCATCTCTGGGGGGGGGCATGGCCTCTCCCTGGGATCTCTTGCGTGCATATTAACAACTTTTTACAGAAGTGGGACGCTGGATGCTGCGGCCCCCCTGCTTTCCCAGGGGCGGGGTTGGGTGTGATGTCTGCTGTGTCAGGGTTGACGTTTGTTTTACAAAGAGTTTAGCTGAAGGATTTGTCTGGGATGGTCTGCCTCAGGCAGGGGTTGGACTAGATGTGACCTCTGGAGCTCCCTTCCAGCCCTGCTTCTCTATGAGTCAGTGCGTGTGTCTATACGTGCACATTTAATGTGCATTAGCCTTATTTAAATTGCATTAAGGGTGCATGTCTACATGTCCATGCCCTTAATGCACCTTGAAAATGCCCTTCGTGCACCTTAATGCATCAAACAGGTATCAAATTTATGCACGAATAGCTAAATCACATTAGATGTGCTAATGCGCATTAACACGGTATATGTCCATTGACTTGGGACTAACTTTAGTCCCAAGTCAGTCCGCACACCCGCATTTAGGCGCATTAGCGTGTGCTTATGGGGATGCATGCCTAAATTGCCTTAATGCGCATTAGGTTAATGCGCATTATTAGGCACGTGTAAAAGTACGTGTAGACATACCCTATGAGACTCACACACATGCTTAGATGCTTTACTGAATCGGGGCCCCTGAGGGAGGGGAACATGACCATAGCTTTAGGTGGGTGGGGGTCAGTGGTTGGGCACCTCAAATCTTTCAAAGCCCCATGGGCTCATCCAGTATAGCTCAGCCCACCAGTCGCACCATGATTGGGTCTTGCTTTGGAAGGGGTGGTAGTACCTGCTTCTCCTAGCACATGCATCTCCCTGTGGGGGTGGGGGTTGTGATCTAGTGACCACCCTCATCCACCTCCTGACCGGCTCACGGGACGGAACAAGAATTGCCGGGCCATCATTTGAAAGACACCCGCTAGAAGGACGATTAACAAACGCTAATTGCCCAGTCAGCAGCTGGGTTCTTTAACCTGCTCCATTTGCGAGGCAAGGACAGGACAGCGGAGGCGGGGAGATTAACCACAGCGATAGCAAAGAAAGAGAGGGGGGAAAAAAGCCTGGCTTTGTCAGATCAAAGAGAATCAACTCGATGATACCCGGAGATTAAACTGTCTCCCGATGATCATAAAAGTCTCTAGGACTAAACGGGGACTCGGCTGCTGAGGAGGTCCTGACAGCTTGACGATGCTGTGTGGTCCGGGGTAATTAATACGAAGGGCCAAGAGATGAAGGCGCATCTTGAGTTCAGATCTGGAGTGGAGTGACAGGGTTGATGCCAGGTCGCGGAGAAACCAGTCGTCCAGTCCCAGCCAGCCCAGCTGGGACCCCCGAGTAAAGCGCCGGGGGTGGAAGAGCAGGTTTAAATCGAGAATCGTTCTTGCAACCCATTGCTCTTTTTCTTCAAGCTTCAGCGAGTTAAAACCCCTTCTGGCACCCCGGTAAGGGTCTCTGATGCCCTAGATGAGCAAGGGGGAGATAAGAGCAGAGCTTGAGCCACTTTCTCAATTGGGAGGAGGGGACAGGGTTGAGGGGCTCGCGCCGCTCTGCAAAGGATCTCGGAGTAAACAAGTTCCCGGTCAGCCTGTTCCTTCCTGAGCCGATTACGAAAGTCTCCGAGACCCTGCGTTGTCACATGCAGGATGAAATACTGTAAACCTGCCCTGGGGACAACCCGCCCCTACCCCTGCCCTCAGACATCAGCCATTCAGATAAGGGATAGAGAAACAACAAGTTGTGGGTTTTGGACAAGGGGAAGGGTCAGAGAAGGGATATTGTGTTAGCATCCCTGGGGAGCCCCCAGCAATTTCGGAGAGCCTTGTTAATGGACAGCAAATAGAGTGAAATTCCCCTCCAGGCACAGAGCGAGGGAAAGGGCCATTGACAAATAGACCCCAATTCTGGTGGTAGCGTTCTGCGTGGGAACAGATTTCACCCACCGCATCCTTCAGGCTCTCCAACAACCAACATTTCGGGTTTAGAGGTTTGGCCAGTGCCCGGGGCCATTCTTAAAAGCAGCTAAATCAAAGGTTTAGGCAAGGATGGAGACGCTGGGCTGGAACTCAGATGGGGCTGCTATTGGTATATCCATGACAGTGAGCAGGTTGATGTCTTATCAGTAAAATGGAGGTAATGCTATAGCGGATGCCTGCCCCGCAAGCCAGTATGGGCTCATGGAGCCCCGGGGGTTGGTCCACCGCGTGCAGGGCCTGGGTCTTGCTTGAGTGCACGTCTCTACTCCAGGCCCAGGCTTTCGCCGATCGCTGACATTACGGCAAACAGCCCTGATCTGCATTTTGCTTCAATGCATCCACTATTTCTGGGGTGCTGGCTGTAGCCATGTTGGTCTAAGGACATAGGCAGACACGGTTCTTTGGGTAAATGTGACATCTTTTATCAGACCAACTAAACCGTTGGAATAATTGCTCTTTGCAAGCTTTTGGGTACAACCGCCCTTCTTCAGGCAGAGGGAGAGTCAGCTATTTCTGCGCGAAGGAGCTCTGCGGCTCCGCTGTGCACTTTGGGCTGGGATTGGGCTCTCTCTCGGTGCCCAAATTCGGAGGCGCTGACTAGGAGCTGTCAATGTCAAGCAGCTTGCAGCTGATCAGGCCTGTGGGTTTCGAGGCCACGGCTGGAGTCACGAGGCACTGGAGAAGCAAGGTTAGGAGCCCTAATGAAGCGTGAAATGTTGGGAACTGGCTGTTCTGCCGTTCAGGAGCATTGTTTACATGGACTTCCAGCAAGTGCAATCGCAGTCCCAAGGCTTTGTCCTTACAGGGAGTTTGCCGGACCTCCTTTTCCTGTGTTCTTTCAGCGTCTCCCCGTGTAGCTGTGCACCGGTCTCAGCTGGGCCTTTTAGACTCCGCAATAGTAATAATAATTAGGGTTGGGTATCGGCCCAGTGAGATAAAGGTAAAAAATTGCAACAACAAAAAATTGTCGATAGATTCAAATAATACACAGGAAAAGCACAACTTTTCCATTGAGAAATGTGTCAAAAAACAATTTAAAAAAATGTATTTCTGTCAAGAAAACGACCTCAAAAATGCATTTTTTGGAGGTAAAATTGCTATAAATTTTGACCGGTCCAAAAAATATGCAGTCCATTGACCATATCGGATCTCTGCACGTCTGCAGTCCATTGACAATATTTGACCCTTGCCTGGTGGCCCCCCCAGTGCACAGTGGGCACCTCCCTAGCTATCTTATGCTGTGCTCCTGTGCCCCACAAAGTCCCTAGGTCCTCCGAGGGTCCTGGCTACAGGCTCTCTTGGCTGCTCCGTGCCTCCCGGGGGGAAAGTGGAGGAGGAGGGAGAAGCCTGGGGACCCGGGCAGTGGCAGCAGGAGCTGGGGGGCTGCAGCGTAACCCCTCCGGGGGCACCCAGGTGGCTTGCGGGCTGCCAGTTAGGCTCTTATTACTCTTCACTCACTTCTTGATGAAGGGAAAAGACTGGTGCAGTTTTTCTATTGCAAAGAGCTCCGGGAAGTCATGGCAGGTCAGAGTGTTTGGACACTTTGGACTCCTATTTGATATCACTGGGTTCATCTTGCAAATCGCGGGTGCACGCCTAACCGTGCTAACACTGCCAGGCACCCTGCAACCCCCTTGAAAAAGATCTCGAGACACCTTTGGCTGAGAACTGTCATTTGATGTCTCTTTTGTAGGAGTATCTTGTTCCCTTGGACAGCACAAGTCCTGTCTCCCAAGTCTCACGTTGTTTTTGTTGCTTTCCAGGGGGCTTCTGTGCACTTCTGTCCCTTGAAATGGGACCCCAGACTGGACCCAAGACCCCAGGGGAGGCCTCATCAGTGCTGAGTAGAGCAGAAGAATCACTTCCTTTGCTTCACAAGCGATACTCCCATTAATACGACCCAAGATGCTGCTGACTTTGTAGGGGGGAGCAGAGCCCACTCTTAGCTCCTATTCAACTGCAGGTCCACTGTAACCCCCAGGTCGTTTTCTGCAGGACTACAGCCCAGCCAGTCCTTCCCAAGGCTGCGGCTGCATCTACACAAGACGCTTACTGCGCAGTAGCTCGTTACTACTGCGCAGCAGAGTCCCGGGGCACAAACGGTGATGCGATGCTACTGTGCAGGAGTAACGAGCTACCGCACAGACAGCATCACCAGGAAGCTGTGTGGGGACGCTACACCGGTTACTGTGCAATGTTTTAGTACTTGGGTATGCAAGTACTAAATGACTGTGCATTAGCGTCTTGCGTAGCCGCAGTCTGTATCTGTGCACGTCATTCTTCAGGACTTTTGCATTTGTCCTTGTTGAATTTCCTCTTTGGAGACTCTTGCGATCTGCTAAAATCATGTGCAGCCTCTTAGGAGAAGGACCTGCAATCCTCCCTCCGCAGTCATGTGGAAGGATCTCAGCCCGTCGGAGCTTGGAACTGGAATAATGAGCTCCACGTTATCGTTTGCTGCAATCAGCCCTCGGGCGGCAGTCTCACAGATGAATTCATCCTTCTGCTAAGTGCCAGTAGAGCTTATTATGGCCAGCAGCAAGGAGCACGTACATAGGTGTGTGCACTCTGCAGGGAAAGCCTGGGAGCCAGTTTGCCGTCAGTTTTGATTACAGGAGGACAGGTGTGCGGGAGATGGGCACGCGTAGCACGCGCTCTCTGCACATGCGAGGTGCCAGGGCTGGCTGCAGCCCATGGGTGCTGGGGGAAGTGGGATCAGAGCCTGAGCGAGACAAAAGGGGACGTAATTTAGCCTGAAGGGGTGTTTAAATCGCAGGTTGAGAACTAATTGGAGCCCACCTACAGCACTGCTAACTCATGTGTTTTGCTGAGAGATTGGCACGAAGAAGAGCAGGATTATGGAGCTCTTTATAGAAAGATAATGATTGCAAGCCTGATTTAACTCCTTCGCTAGAGGCGGGAGTTTTTACAATAATCAAATCATCACATGGTAAGTGGGGGTGAGTTAACGTGGGAATCACGCCAGCCACACACAACACCACCAAGCCTTAGGAGCGCATCTTCCCCCGTCACGTTCAGGACTCTGGCTTGCACTGGTGAAAGCAGATGTCTGATTTTCCTTCCCTCTTCCTCCCAAGCAACTCTAAAAAATTATTTCTTTCTCTTTTTTTCCCTTCCCTTCCTGCTTTTGCATCATAGCCTCCTTTATCCGTATGGCAGAAGTGCTTCGAGGGTTAAAGCCAACGTACTGGGCACAATACAAATGCAGAATGAAATGAGCCCTGCATCCCTCATAGCTCATAATCTCAGTCAAAGACCAATGACCCCATGCGACAGGACCGGCCAGTTTCTTTCTACCGAGCGTTGAAGGATCACGAGGCGTTTCCCAGGCCGTTGGGCTCACCAAGAGTTGTAGAGAAGTTGGGCAGAGGTCACATCCAGTCCAACCCCTGCTTGAGGCAGGATCAGCCCTGCCCAAACCACCCTACATAATCCATAAGCTAAATTCTACCTAAAACGACCATCGACCCTGGCACAGCACAAACCTAGCTCCTGAACCTGCCCCAGGGAAAGCAGGGTGGCCACAGCACCCAGCGTCCTGCTTCTATAAAAGGTTGTCAGTGTACTTAAAGGTTGTCAATTAGACATGATTTAATTGGCATATGCTCAAGAGACCCCAGGTGGAGGCCATGGCCCCTGCTATAGAGGAAGGCAAAACCCTCCATCGTCCATACCAGATCTGACCATGGGGTAAAATTCCTTCTTGACCTCAAATATAATGGTCAGTCTGGCCCAGAGTGGAGGGGACCCCAAAAGCAAGCCATAGGTCCCAAGACCATCAGAAGGTCACCTTGCATCAGCAAGTTGATGGAAAGACTCTTGATACTAAATGAATGAGGCCTCTTTTTCTGAAGGTTGTTCAGACTTTGGGCGAGATCGAGCACCGTGAGACGCGTCATCTTTGCTATTTTTCTAGTATGGTTGTTTTGCATTTAAATGTCAACCAAGGGCAGATAATGTTGAGTCTCTGCCTTGAATAATACAGCTCCCACCATTTCTCTGGGTAACCTGCTCCAGTGCTTCACTGCCCTCCTTGTGAGAAAGTTTTCCCTAATATCCAACGTAAACCTCCCTTGCTGCAACTTGAATTTGGTGCTAACCTTTCCATTGTACCATCATCACCTGTAGAGGGGATATAAGATGGTGTGGCATTCTCCATCATTGTCCTAAATGTTGCCATCTCCCATTCATCCAGGACCCTGATCCATTTGTAGAGATGAGCCTAAATCCCTCTGGAAGCAATGGATGCTCCATCCTAAATCCCTTGGGAAACCTAAGCCAAAGGGTCTAGCAGGAGATGACCTTCACGCTGTCGATCCTCAGCTCCTCCAAGCTTGTTGACTGGTTTCCTTTCTTGCTAACCGCACGGTGCTGGTGAAGTTTAAGCCTTATAATCCTTCCTTTGCCGATGGAGCGTCAATCTCCTCCTTGCCCCAACTTGCTGTTGAGGAATGTAGGGCGATATTCGTTTTTTTCCCCTCATCAACGAAACATATCTGGAAGCTACAAGGCGTCAGGCTGGGCCTGCCAGCATAGGTTTGCTGTCTGTCTCCTGTCCCTTCCTTGCTTTACGTTCAGCTCATCCTGCCGCGCTCAGAAAGGATCCGCTTCCTATTATGAATAAAGCACTGTATCTGGTGAAGCCACCAGTTGCCTTTTTACTATCCTATTTTGTTTTAATATGCATGCTGTGATGCCTCTTAAAGAACTGGATTTGGAGTATTCGGGGGTGTGATGTGATGGGGGGTTGGCTCAGAAATGTTTCACACTCTATTTGGCTTTTATTTCTTCAACTGGAGAACACCAACGTTGGGTTGGAGATTGGATGAGGGGGTTGCAAAGAGGATGGAGCTGGGATTTTCTCAGTGGGGGCAGATGACAGGACAAGGAGCAATGGGCTCAAGCTGCAGCAAGGGAAGTTGAGGTTGGATATTAGGAATAACCTGCTCACTAGGAGCGTGGTAAAGCACTGGAGCAGGCTTCCCAGAAAGCTGGTGGGATCTCCATCCTTGGGGGTGTTTAAGACCTGGCTTGACAAAGCCTTGCCTGGGATGCTGTAGTTGGGGCTGGTCCTGCTTGGAGCAGGGGGTAGGACTCGATGTGACCTCCCAAGGTCCCTTCCACCCTCATTTTCTGTGATTCAATGTGATTCTCCTTTTTGCTGCGGAGCTGCACAGTCAGTGTTAGAAGAAATGCACCCATCTCATGGCAACGTAGAGCGGGGCTCAAGGTTTCCTTCCTGCCTGCTGCTCCTTGTCCTACCTCCCTCTTACAACATGACTAATCCCCCTCCTCCCTTGGTTTACCTGTAAGGCTTTGGGACTGTAATCCTTCAAACAAAAATCCTTGTCTTCTATAAGCCATATGCTCCAAGTGCATCACTGGAGTAATTACTCTGGCCGGGAAACCGCCAGTTTGTCTCAGGGATCCTACTCGAGGCCTCTTCAGCTGTGCCAGGTTCCCCACCCCCACCAAAAAAAAGAAGAAGAACTAATTTTCTTTTTAGATCCTGGGATTTCTGGAGCAGGGGGAGCTCCTTCACAGCAGGGTGACCTTAGCCTCTAGGCATCAGATGGTGATGCCCAGGTGCCTCCGCACTGATGATAGCAGGTGTAACCTCTGAGCCTTATCTTGTACAATCCTTGTTGTTCTTGCGCTGTTACCAAAGCAGGGTGGGTGCAATGGCTAGAAAGCCCCCTCCATTTCAGCCTTGTGGTTTGACTAAGTTACCGCTTAGATGTGGTGTCAGACAGACACGGCCAAACACAAACCTTGGGGGCATCATGAACAGTGCCTTTGATGGAAAACCTTTGATGGTCCCATCTTCAGCTGGCGTTAACTGATGTGGCCCTGTTGACTTCAGTGAAGGTACGTGGATCTAAACCAGTTGAGGATTTGGCCAAAACACCAGGTTTTTGCTTTCCAGCTCAGGCCAATCTTCTCATTGTCAGTCTGTGGCTATCACGTCTCGATTTAGTGGCCATTGTTTCCTCCTCCATCACCTAATGATCACCTAAATTAGATACGCAACCAAGCGGATATACTGCAGACATCGTGCTACAACCTGCGAGTGGACCTCGTCCCTAGCACATAACAACAAGAAATGTCACTGGTCCTGCCAAACCCGGGATTGATGCTACCGCTTCGTAACCACCCACCGGTTCCTCACCTCCTACCTAACTGACAGGCCTCTTATTGGAAGCTAAGGTATATGTTTTTGAAAATAAAAACTTTCCAACATAAAGAGCAAGATGCACTCGAACGCGTTCCAGTTTAGTGAGCTGTGAGGATATTCAAAAGCATGCCCAGAAGTGAAGCATTCACTTTTTTGGTATGGAAGACCATACCATATAGATATTTATACCCATTAATCTTTTGACTTCTAACTTTTCTTTTTCTTTACTGTTAGCTGTTTCAACATACAAGTTATACACTTCTTTTCTTTGCATAGAGGTTGACAAGCTATCTTGTATTTGCTTAGCACACAATTTAAGCAGCAACGTATGAACATTAGCACTAGGCATATTCTAATAAAAATAACGAACAATATTAACAAACCATGAACGATAGCTGAAGAAAAACATTTTGATGAACCTGGGGGGAGTGATTTTCTTAACCTGCTTTGAAGCATAGTCTGATTTATAAAGTTCTTTTTAGCTGGCGAGTCTTTAAGTTCATATAAGATGACCCAACTTATATGAGAATTAAATTTAATTAAAATTAAAATTTAATTAAATTGAATTAAAACCGAGAATCACCCAAGTTATGACCAACCAACCCCACCTTGGGAACCAAGAACTAGGTAGAGGCCTTTTTCCTGTCCCAAAGGGCATAGTGATGTCTTTGGGGCACATCCTCTTTGCTCTGTAGTGGCAAATCCTCTTTGCCGGTAGGCGCTTGGCTCACTACTGGTCTTGAGCTCTTGTGCTGGCAGGCGCTAGGCTCACTACCAGTCTCTGGAGGCTGATTACAAGATTGAAATGGAGGAGACTTTGGGTCTAACGGGGCTGATGTTTTCTTACTGTGTGAAATGTGAATCCACGTAGGGAGTCCTTGACCCTTTATTGCAGTGTTGGTGGTCAGGAGTACCTGGAATGGGCCTTTCCAGCGAGGTCCCAGTGATGATTTTCATTGATGGACTTTTATATGGACCAGGCAGGATAAAATGGCATGGCTCATCTGGTTGTTTGGGGAGAGCCGCCTGCACCTGTGAATGAAAAGCCTTAACACACTTCATTAGTGCCTTACAATAGTCCAGAATAGTATCATCAAGTAAATGTATATCACAAAGGTGGGAGGCAACAGGTGGCGAGGCGGGGAGCCTCATGGGCCTTCCCATCAAGATTTCATGTGGGCTAAGCCCAGTCTTTCGGTTGGCAGTAGATCTCATACTCATTTGGGTTATGGGAAGTGCATCTGGCCATTTCAGGTGAGTGTCAGCACAGATTTTGGCCAGTTTATTTTTCAGAATGCCATTTTGGCGTTCCACTTGGCCCGAGGCCTGCGGATGGTACGGGCAATGAAAGTTTTGTTGAACCTGCAGGACTTTGCAGACTTCTTTCATTATTTACCCAGTAAAATGAGCTCCTCTATCGGAGTTTATGGACAAAGGAATACCAAACCCTGGAATAAAGTCTCTGAGCAACCTTTTGCTTACAGTGGTGGTGTCAGCTTTTGCACATGGGTAGGCTTCTACTCGTCCAGAGAACATACACATGATAACAAGAACATATTCATAAGAGCAACATTTCTGCATTTGAATAAAATCTATTTGTAAATTCACAAATGGTCCCCAAGGTGGGGGATGCGCTGCCTGTTTTGTCTTTACAGACTTTCCCACATTATGGGCTTGACAAATTGGGCAGGCATAACAGTACTGCTGAGCTACAGATGGAAAGGTTGGAGCAAACCAATCAAGCTTAAAAGCTGCTGTCATCCCTCCTTTGCTCACATGTGCCACGCCATGGTGCAGGCGAGCGAGGTAGGGAAGAAGGGCCATTGGGGCACCAGGCGGCCGTCCAGGGAGCGCCACAAATGGTCAAGGTGTAACGAACACCCAGCCAGTCTCCATGAACATTTTTCTGGTTCTGGAGCCTGATCTTGGAGGAGGGCAATGCCGTGAAGACTTGCCAGTGGAGACTGGGGAGTTGGGATGGACACAAACACAGGCGCGGCCTGAGGAGTGGAAATAGCCGCAGCTTTGGCAGCGGAGTCTGCCAGAGCATTCCCACGCGTAACATCATCATAAGGTTTCTGGTGGGCTTGGCATTTAATAATAGCAACAGCAGAAGGCAATTGTAATGCATTTAGCAGGGCTTCTACATATGGACCATTACGGATTTTGGTATCTTCCGACGTGAGGAAGCCTCTTTGTTTCCAAAGTTGACCATAATCATGTACAATACCAAAAGCATAGCGAGAATCAGTAAAAATATTAACAGAGGCACCAGAGGCTAAGGGACATAAGCTCGGCAACTTGAGCTGAAAACACATCAGGCAGGGGATGGCTTTCTAGAACGTCATATTGGGAACATACTGCATATCCTTCTGGGATACGCAAGGGAGCCTTCTGGGCTTCTGTGACATGGTCCATCAACACAGAATACAAGCTCTGGGTTTTGCAGGGGGGTATTTCATAGATTTCATAGATTTCATAGACATCAGGGCTGGAAGGGACCTCGGGAGATCATCGAGTCCAGCCCCCCGCCCAAAGGGCAGGAAGTCAGCTGGGGTCACAGGATCCCAGCAAGATAAGCATCCAATTTACTCTTGAAGGTGTTCAATGTAGGTGCTTGAACCACCTCCGCTGGCAGACTGTTCCAGACCTTGGGGGCTCGGACAGGAAAGAAATTCTTCCTCATGTCCAGCCTGAAACGGTCTTGCAGGAGTTTGTGACCGTTCGACCTCGTCATCCCTTGGGGCGCTCTGGTGAACACACGTTCCCCCAGATCCTGGTGGTCACCCCTGATAAACTTATAGGTGGCCATCAGATCCCCCCTGAGCCTACGCTTTTCCAGGCTAAAGAGTCCCATGGCTCTCAGCCTGTTGTCATAAGGTCTGTTTTCCTGACCTCTGATCATGCGCGTGGCTCTCCTCTGGACTCTCTCAAGCTTCTCCACATCCTTTTTGAATTGTGGAGCCCAAAACTGGACGCAGGACTCCAGCTGCGGCCTCACCAAGGCCGAGTACAAGGGGAGAATGACGTCCCGGGATTTGCTCGAGAAGCATCTATGGATGCAAGCCAGCATTTTGGTCGCTTTACTAGCCACAGCATCGCATTGCAGGCTCATGTTCATCTTGTGGTCAATGATGACCCCCAAGTCTCTTTCTTCTGTAGTGCTAACCAACGTAGCACTGCTGAGCCTATAAGGATGCTGCAGGTTTTTCCTCCCAAGGTGGAGAACCTTGCACTTTTCGGTGTTAAACACCATCAGGTTCTCGTCCGCCCATTTGCTGAGCTTGTCCAGTTCAGCCTGGATCACCTGTCTATCTTCTGGCATGGATGCTTTGCCCCAAAGTTTGGTGTCATCGGCGAACTTGGCCAGTCCACTCCTGACTCCAGTGTCCACATCTTTACTGAAGATGTTGAACAGGATGGGTCCCAGGACAGAGCCTTGAGGGAGCCTTGAGGGACCCCTATCTTTTAGATCAGTGCGGGGCATTGTTAGGTGAGCAGTGGCAGTAATGCAATCATGGGGTTCACCATCTGAAGGGGTAGGTAACAAAGACTCGGGGTTTAAAACAGGGCATCTAGTTAGCGTGACGTTTTCAGCAGAGAGGAGCAAGATCTCGTATTTAGTCAATCGAGCATTTGAAAGGTGTTGGGTTTTAGTTTTTTAGCAAAAGGGCTGCCACAGCATGTGGGACAGCAACAGTGAGCGGAGAGCCTAACACAAGGGTACAGGACAGTTCAACAGTGATAGCCGCTGTGGCTACAGCACGAAGGCAGGGAGGAAAACCAGCGGCAACTGGGTCGAGAGGGGAACTATAATAAGTGATGGGACGATGCTTGTCTCCATGCTTTTGAGTAAGCACAGCAAGTGCAAATCCATCTTTCATGACAAAAAAGGAAAAAAGGCTTAGTGTAATCAGGAAGGCCTAAGGCAGGAGCTTGTGATAAGGCTTGTTTAATAGAAACAAAAGCAGCTTCAGCCTCTGAGGTCCACAGTAAAGGTTTAGGGGTATTAACAAGAGTCAGGTTTTGTAGTGGCTTGACTATAGCAGCATAGCCCAGTATCTACTGGCGGCAGTAGCCGGCCATACTTAGAAAGGTCCACATTTGGGACACAGTGGTTGGCTTAGGGACTTTAAGAATGGCTTCTCTTCTGGAGGAAGAAAGCAGTTGCTCTTCAGCAGAAATATCATGACCCAAATAGTGGACACGGGGAAGACAAAGTTGTAGCTTTTCTTGAGATGCCTTATGGCCTTTTAGGGCAAGAGAGGTGAGGAAAGTTAAGGAATCAGCTTTACAGGCTTCAAGGGAGGTAGATGCTAAAATCAAATTACCTACGTACTGCACAAGCACAGACCCCCCTTAAATACTATGTCATCTACGTTTTTCTTTAGTATTTGAGAAAATAGAGAAGGGGATTCGGTATAACCTTGGGGCAATCGAGTCCAGGTATACTGGAGTCCTTGATAAGTAAATGTAAAGAGAAACCAGCTATCAGGGTGTATAGGGATGGAGAAAAATGCAGAGCACAAATCAATGACAGTGAAATAACATGCATCAGGAGGGATATAGGACAAGATAATAGCTGGGTTTGGTACAGCAGGAAAAGTAGGTAAAACCACAGAATTTACTGCATGGAGATCTTGTACAAAGCAATAGGTGTTCTTTCCAGGTTTCCTTACAGGAAGAATAGGCGTATTACAAGGGCTTTTAGTTGGAACAGTGATACCTTGCTTTAAAAGGGCAGTTGTAACAGGGCGTATCCCATCTTTGGCTTCTGGGCGTAAAGGGTATTGAGCAACGTTAGGTAAAGGTTTAGCTGGGTTTAATTTGATTCTTATAGGCTGGGCGGTATCAATGTGCCCTACTTCATTAGTGTGCTGGGACCAGAGAGATGGAGGGACAGCCTGTATGATTTCTTCTTGCAACATGGAAAGATCAGAAAACTCCGGTGCAGGGGGAGAGTTATCTAAAACTGCGAGCACCGCCAGCTCATTAATACAGGGAACTTCTAGATAAACCCCATTAGGAGAACAGTAAATAGTACAGCCAAGTTTACAAAGCAAATCTCTTCCTAACAATTAACAGGAGAGCAGGGACTTAGGAGAAAGGCATGTTGATCTGAAATAGGACCTAGAGAAACCTTTAGGGGTTGGGACACAGGATGAGGAACTATTTGATTTGAAATCCCTACAGCGTTTACAACAGCAGAGGGGAGGGGAGTTGTAGAAAACTCTTCAGCTTGGAGAGTAGAGCGGCTTGCACCGGTGTCTACTAAACATTTTGTGGAGATGCCATTTATCACGCAGGAAATGAAGGGGTCTTCTTGATTAAGCAAGAGAAGTGGGGCAGTGATGACATTACTATTCCTCAGGCTATCCTAACAGGAGGATCTTTGATTCAGGACAGAGAATTGAGTGGGAGGAGGTGGTGGCAGGTCGACTGTCATCTCCGGCTGGCCAGGCCAATGAGGACAGTGGGCCTTCCAGTGTCCTGGCTGACCACAATAGTGACAACTGTCACTAATTTGGGACTGAAACCCTCCTTGCCGCATCCCACAGCCACGTCCCCTGCCTCTAAATTGTCCCCGAAGGAACCCTCTGCCTCTAAAAGTCTGCCTTTGTAATGACATTAACTTAGTTTCTGTGATTTCCTTTTTCTTTTCTTGGCAGGCTGTACAATGATTAGCAATGGTGACCAGTTCTGCCAGCATCTTAGTTTGCCAGCCTGCAGCAAGTGTGCGCAGTTGCTCCTGGACTTTAGGAAGGAGTCCTTGAACGAAAGCAGCAGCAACTGCTTCTGGGGCAATTTCAGCTGCCTCTTCAATACCTGAATGTCTTTCGAATACTAGTTTTAAGTGGCCCATGTAATCTGCTGGGGACTCTTCTTTATTTTGCTTGCAATTTTTTATTTTTGCCCAGTCCGTTTTTCTAGGGCAAATCTTAAGTATGGCCTCAAGGAGACGTCCTCGGGCACTCACTAAGCGACCATCTCCTCTGGGATCTTGAGCAGGCCACTTAGCCTGCCTGGTGAGGCGATCATGAGCTTCAGAGGGCAGAATAGTTCTCATTAATAGGTTTAAATCTGCCCAGGTTGGCTCATAACAATTGATTACAGTTTCCAATTCATCTTTAAACTTCTGGGGTTCTTCCCGGAGGTTGGGGAACTGCTTGCCAAGGTTTAGGAGATCTCCTGGAGCCCAGGGGGCATGAACTGTGACTGTGGATTCCCCATTTGGACCCTGCCCTGGGACTTGACGTCAGGGCATTTGAAGAGCCTTTTTAGGTTTTGAAGAAAGGACTGGACCATACTGGGTGCCAGACCTTAAATAAGAGGAGGTCGAGGCTTCAGGAACCAGCCACCCGGATGCCAGTGGGCATGCCCGGGGCGAGGAGATGATGGTTGGGTGACAGGTGCCTGGTGAGCTTTTCCCACCAGAAGAGTCTATTTGGTCACTTTGGATTTCTTTGGATTAGATTGTGCCTGGCACGTGAATGAAATCAATTCGGTCTTCTACAGATTCATTCTCAGTCAATTGTGGATAAAGCGGTGTCGGTGCTGCTGGCGCTGTTGTTATTGATGGGGGATCCCCTGTGGGTGCACTTTTCTGTTTTAATTCTTTTATCTGAGATTTCAGTTTGTCTTGGGAGTCCTTAAGGCTCCGAACTTGAGGTTCTTGGCGTCGTTTGGAAGCTTCCTCATACCAATCAAAACTTGAATCCCACTGAGTCTGTGGCGTTTTACTGCCTTTTGACTCAAGAGCTCTGCGGAGATGAATGATTTTACTTAAATCAAATGTTCCCTCCAGGGGAAACTGCAGACTAGAGTCATCTCTGGTACACCTATTCCATTTGTTTAAAAACTGACAACATTTATGGCCATAGTGTGTGTACATGGACAATGCCGGAGTCCCTTTTGGCGGAGCCGGTACATCTTTAGACCCTCTGCTCCCCATTTCTTTAACTCAATTCACACAGGTCTTTCATACAGGAATGGCTTATTCAGGGTGTCCGGTCCGGTTGGGAGATTTGGTAGTGGCACAGGGATGCTGTGGCTAATGTCCAAAGACAAGACTCCAGGGCAATAACGGCACTGTGCAGTTACTCACGGTTAGACACGGCTCATCATGAGGGTGGGGGCCCCCTCGCATTCAAAACTGCCCTCCGGACAGCCCTAGGGCGGCTGAACCCAACCTTAGTCCCAGACCTGGTCAGTGGCTCATATTTTTCAATTCATCCTCTCAATTCACACAGGAAATCTCTGCATTGAGGCATGAGGTTCAAGAGCATTTCTCCAGTCCCGTGGAAAACACTCGCACTCTAGGAGTTTCCACCTTGCAGCCTTGCTTTCGAAGAGCACACAGAACAAGTCCGGTGTCCTCGGGGCGGCGGCACAAGGTTTCCACCCCTGGCCTCAGAGAGACCTCCTAGTTCTTTACAAAACTTAAATCGATTCACACGGGGAAATACTTGCATTGACAACAGCAACACAGAGTCTTTCACCTTGACTCTTTCTGCTCACAGTTTCTACTTATGCAGCGGGTCTGACAGCTCTGGCAAAACAAAAAGTTTGGACAGGGTGAGCCTCAAGCAGTGAATCAGGAAGACACAGAGACAGCCTCTCACTGAAGAGCCCCAATAGAGATTTCAAAAGGTCTCTGACCTTGGTTTGGCACCAGGGCTTCAGTGAAGAGCTGTCTGCGTCCCAGCTGATCACTCCGGGCGTCTCTATCTGCGTCACGGCACCAAATTGTGAAAGAAATCAAACTTCACATTGTGTTTGGTATTAAAATTCACAGACTCAGTCTGAGTTTATTGGCGACTCTACCATGCGATCATAGGGAGGAGATCTAACAGAACTCCCCCCCTCTACAAGTTAACATACCTTTTTATACCTAAAATTGTTTAAACAAAGCATCCTTGAAGAGAAAGCCTGGGGTAAATCATAACAGTCGCTTGCTCAGCACCACGTTTTCTTTTGAAAACTGTTATCACCTTTTTTGTTGTTAGGAAAGGAAGAGCATTTGTTCCAAAAGAACAGTGCATGGAGTCATAATAAGCAGAAAAGTTTTTCTTATCTTAAAATATTTTAAAATACGAAGCAAGACCATTATTTTATCTTCGTTCTTTTTCCTTAGTTAACTTAGAGGCCTGGATTGATCTATAGTTGGATAGAGGCCTGGATAAATTTGTAGTCAAGTTAGAGGGGCCTGGATAAATTTACTTTAACAAATAGAAGAATAATAGTCCTTCCTTTCACCCACACTCCTCTAAACCTGAGATTTCTTCATCCTCAACATTAGGATTCTAGATATCCTATCATCCAGCCTAATCACAGACAATGAGGGTGGAAGGGACTGTGGGAGGTGACATTTAGTCCAACGCCCGGCTCCAAGCAGCACCAGCCCCAACTACATCATCCCAGCCAGGGCTTTGCCTGCAGGCAGGTGAAGGCTGCTATCAAATCCCCCCTCGGTCTTCTCTTCTGCAGCCTAAATCCATCAGCCTTTCCTCACCAGTCCTGTGTCCCAGCCCCCTAACCATTTTCATTGTCCTGCACTGGACTCTCTCCAATGTGTCCACATCCTTTCTGTAGTGGGGCCCACAGCTGGACACAGCACTCCAGATGTGGCCTCCCCAGTGCTGAATAGAGGGAAGAATCACCTTCCTCGATCTGCCGGTAACGCTCCTCCCGATGCAGCCCCGGATGCCGGTCGCCTTCCTGGCACCAAGGTCACACTGCTGGCCCCTGTCCACCTTCTTGTCCCCTGTCCCCCCAGGCCCTTTTCTGCAGGGCCGCTGCCCAGCCCGTCCCCCCCAGCCTGCCCCGGTGCAGGGGATCACTCCCTTCTCAGCGCAGGACTTTGCACTTGTCCCCGTTGAACATGGTACCAAATGCTTTTCACGCCCTTTCCTGTGTGAAGCACCTGCATATTTTCACTGGCTCCTGCCCTGCCTGGCTTCCTTGCTAGGATTTGTATTACTATAATGCCTCTGAGCCACTAGCAGTGACCAGCGATCCAGGGGACAAGGCTCTGTACAAAGACAGGGCCAAGTGAGCACAGTTATGTAGGTTTTAGATGATGGTTGCATGGGTGGGTTTGGACAGGGCTGACCCTGCCTCAGGCGGGGGGTTGGAGTAGATGGGACGTCTGGAGATCCCTTCCCACCCCACTTCTCAATGACAGACAGGAGCCCTGTCCCTCCAAAGCCTTGGACAAATGTAATGGCAGTGACTTGCTCAGTGTGTCTCTATCCAGTGCCTATTGCAATGGGGCTTCATTGCAGGTTGTCTCTGTAACTTGGGTAATCCCTTCTGCGTTGAAGATTTCATAGATTTCATAGCCATTAGGGCTGGAAGGGACCTCGGGAGATCATCGAGTCCAGCCCCCTGCCCAAAGGGCAGGAAGTCAGCTGGGGTCATAGGATCCCAGCAAGATAAGCATCCGATTTACTCTTGAAGGTGTTCAGTGTAGGTGCTTGAACCACCTCCGCTGGCAGGCTGTTCCAGACCTTGGGGGCTCGGACAGGAAAGAAATTCTTCCTTATGTCCACCCTGAAACGGTCTTGCAGGAGTTTGTGACCGCTTGACCTGGTCATCCCTTGGGGCGCTCTGGTGAACAGACGTTCCCCCAGATCCTGGTGGTCACCCCTGAGAAACTTATAGGTGGCCACCAGATCACCCCTGAGCCTGCGCTTTTCCAGGCTAAAGAGTCCCATGGCTCTCAGCCTGTCGTCGTAAGGTCTGTTTTCCTGACCTCTGATCATGCGCGTGGCTCTCCTCTGGACTCTCTCCAGCTTCTCCACATCCTTTTTGAATTGTGGAGCCCAAAACTGGACGCAGTACTCCAGCTGCGGCCTCACCAAGGCCGAGTACGAGGGGAGAATGACGTCCCGGGATTTGCTCGAGAAGCATCTATGGATGCAAGCCAGCATTTTGGTCGCTTTACTAGCCGCAGCATCACATTGCAGGCTCATGCTCATCTTGTGGTCAATGATGACCCCCAAGTCTTTTTCTTCCGTGGTGCTACCCAACGTAGCACTGCCGAGCCTATAAGGGTGCTGCAGGTTTTTCCTCCCAAGGTGGAGGACCTTGCATTTTTCGGTGTTAAACACCATCAGGTTCGTCTGCCCATTTGCTGAGCTTGTCCAGGTCAGCCTGGATCACCCGCCTATCTTCTGGCGTGGATGCTTTGCCCCAAAGTTTGGTGTCATCGGTGAACTTGGCCAGTCCACTCCTGACTCCAATGTCCACATCGTTAATGAAGATGTTGAACAGGATGGGTCCCAGGACAGAGCCTTGAGGGGCCCCACTGGTCACAGGGCACCACGATGAGTGACTGCCATCAATTACAACCCTCTGGGTCTGACCACGGAGCCAATTTCCCAGCCAGCGGATCGTGGTGGAGCCAAGGCCACAACTGGGCAGTTTGGCCAAGAGGTGATCATGGGATACCAGTTCAAAAGCTTTTTTGAAGTCAAGATATATGACATCAATCTCTTCTCTCTCATCCAGGTGATAGGTCACCTGGTCATAGAAGGAAATGAGATTGGTCAAGCAAGACCTACCCGCAACAAACCCGTGCTGGCTGTCCCTCAGGATGTTAGCCTGGGCCAGTCCATCAAGGATGGCCTCCTTAATAAACTTTTCTAAGATCTTCCCCAGGATAGAAGTCAGGCTAATGGGCCTGTAGTTAGCCGGATCCACTCTCCTCCCTTTCTTGAAGATCGGCACCACATTGGCCTTCTCCCAGTCTCCGGGCACTACACCAGAGCGCCAGGAGCTCTCAAAGACCCGTGCCAGGGGCTGGGCTATGACGCTCGCCAGTTCAGTTGCAGCTTTGGCTTTCCTGGTTTGCTCCCTGCAGGACCGGACCAGCGCGGAGTAATCCTCCTTGGAGGTGAATCCCGTCCTCCATCCTTTGTAGGCTTTCCTTTTTAGCCGCAGGAGGTCCACTAGGTCTCTGGAGAGCCAGGGGGTTTGCTGTGCCTTCTTGCTGCCTTTCCTCCGTGTTGGGATAGATTTAGCCTGTGCATTGAGGATCGCTTCCTTGAGGAGCAACCACTCTTCTTGAACTCCCATCTCCCTGGGGTCATGGTCCCTGAGGGCCTGACCGACTAGCCTCTTGAGCTTGTCAAAGTCGGCTTTTCTGAAGTCAAGGACTTCTGTGTTGCTGACTGACTTGCCAGCTTTACGGCGGATGGTGAAGGTGATCAGCTCGTGGTCGCTGTCACCCAACTTCCCATTGATCACTAGGTCGCCATCCATCAGGTGATAGGAGAGGAAACCACAACTGCTAAATCTGGCCGTAGGAGGACTGCTTCACAGTCAGAGGGTAAAAGCAACCTCCCTGTTGTCGTGGTTTCTGTAGGTGTCCTGGCAAAGGAAGGGAGGGAGGCAGCTTTGCAGATGCTCATGTGACAAGCATGGGGGAGAGAGCACAGGGGTTTGCTTGGATACTCTAGCTGGAGACAGGCATCAAAGGCCATTTGGGAAGTACACACAGGGCGCATCTATACATTCATTAATGCATCCTAATTACTGCGCATTATGTTTAGTACTTGGTTAAGCAAGCACTAATTCAGTGTGCAGGAACTCATGCTACTCCGCAGTAGCGCTGGCACAGTTGGGGTTTTTTTACTCCTAATAACACTGCGCAGTAATGTATTAGCACGGTTTGTGACTGGCACATTACTGCACAGTGGTATTAGGCTACTGTGCAGTAAGTGTCTCATGTAGACACACCTACAGTAGTTTTCTCCTTGTGGGGGAAACTCAGTGCAGCCCGGTGGTCCTGGCACCAGCTCAGAGTAGGCGTGCAAGGAACAGGCCAGGCTAGGGTGAAGGTGCTGGTGTGGCACTTAAAGAGGACCAGGCTCACTTTGCCTCTACTCCCCTAGCTGTGAAATGGGCACAACAGCACTGTGCTATTACGTGGAACGATTTGGAGGAGGAATGCATTAAAAGACACTTGGCTGACCCTGTCCTGAGCAGGGGCCTGGACGAGGTGTGACCTCACGAGATGCCTTCCACCCATGCTTTCCCATGATCCTGTGAAAAGGGCTGTGAAGTGCTGAGCTACTATGGTGAGAGCGGGCATAGAAATGTCCTGGGTAAAACTGAGCCCGTTGCTTCCATTGCACTGTGATTTTTGGCACAAGGGGAACTCAAAGAAATGCTGCCTTTGCTCCGCTGGCCCGCATCTCATTGGCTTTCCTCTTCTCCCAACCTCTGCTGGGCCCTGGGGCAGGGAGGGAAATTCCTCAGCTCCTAGCCTGGAGCACGAGGATTGATGGCCCTTGTAAACGTCCGAGCTGCCTCGTCCTCCCTCCGTGGATCTTTCCCGGTGCAAGGCTGATGCCTTTTAGCAACTGATAGATGGTGATCGCGCTCCCTCTCTGATTCTCCCAGGGATGCACAATTCACCTGATGAGGACATGGCTGGAGGAAGGGCTCCGTGGCCATCTGTGTCTGGGGCTCTTTCTTTATTGGTGTTTTTAAGAGAGAGAGGAGATGAGTCCGGGATGTATTTACAGGCCCCGGGGGGGGGATGCTTGTGCATCTGGTAAACATTAGGAAGATCCGTTTAACAAGTTGATTTCCCTCCGTGCCCGTAAAAAAGGGATGACTTTTGGATTCCCCCTTTGGGGTGCCAGAGGCTGAGAGAGTGCAAGAAGAGGGCATGAACCGGCAGCCTGGAGACCCTGGGTCTGTCCTAGTCCTCCTAGGCTGCTGGCTGAAGATGGGACAACATAGAGGGAGTCACCCCACCAGCCAATGCAGAAAACTCTCCGCAGACACCATCGATCCCATTTTCCCAGAGCGGTAACTGTCCTATAAGCTAAATCAGCCCCTTCTCCTGGGTTCAACTACCTGTCTTTTTATACCCCAAGGAGCCTGGGCCTGGGTCCCAATCCTGTGTCATGGTACCTAGGGAATTATTCTTTGCCCCTGGGAAGGTGAACTGTGCCTGGTTGGGGTGAGAGGAGCCTTCAAGGGACTGTCTTATTCACTTCTTCATTGCCTGCTTGGCTCTAGACAGCCAGGGAAGAAGATATGGTCCCAAGGAGAAGACTAGCCATTAGTGTGTGGAAGGTATCAGTGTGTGGAAGGTATCCCGTGCCAGCGAGCTTCACATCGAATACCCACACACGCACGTGCCATCGGGGAGCCTGGAACGTGGTGTCTGGAGCGTAACGGCCTCCGCTGCCTATTGAAGGTAGGTAAACCACCTCCGTGCTGAAGATGACATCCATCAGGTGACGTGGGAGGACACCTCTGTGGCTAAATCTAGCTGTGACAGCCGTCGCTGCACAAGCAGAGGGTCACGGCAAAGGTCAGTGTGAAGTGGAAAGCTAGGCTGCCCGCGATGTCAGAAGGGATGGCGAGAGCTCCCAGGAAGGATGGAGGGTGTTTTTTTTAAAAGATGAGTGCCACAGCACAGCAGACTCTCCTCCAAGCCCCCGTCCATTCCCTCTGCTCTCACTTGGACTTTATCCTCTCTGGGACTAGTCCTTCCCTGTCTGTCCGCCCAGGGACCTTCTTTCCCTCTCCAGCTCTCTCAGAGCTTCACTTGCTCTCCTTAGGCCCCGGTAGCTGCACCAGCAGTACAACACTTTAGGGCGTCTACATGGGGAGTAATGTGATTAATTTAATGTGCATTAAATCTAGTACCTCTAGGCATGACTACACATTCATTAATGCACTTTAGGTAATGTGCATTAAATCCAGCACTGTAATTACAGTGCATTGGAGCAGACTCAATTAATTGAGTCTGCCGAAGCATGGTAATTACTGTGCTCCAGCAGGCTCCAGCATTATGCGTAACAGTGCTGAAAAATGGTGGTGGGGCACTTTAACTAAAGCTTGTTCAATGAGCTTCAAGTGCACCCGCTGCCGTTTTTCAATGCAAGGATGCTGATACATATGACGCTTTGGGGATTTTAATTAGCATGGGTCTGAGAGCCACATTAATTAAAGTGCCTCCTGCCTTCCCCACCCCTCTTGGAGCATATCTATAAATGCTCTGTATTGTGAGGGACTTGAAAAATTAGCATTAGCCTAGTTTAATGTGCATTGGCTAAAAAGCAAGTTTTTTTTGTGATGTTTTAATGTATGTTAAAATAGGCTAATGCACATTAAAGCACACATGTAGACGCACCCTGAGTTACTAGGAAAATGCACATTACCTAAAGAGCATGGGTTTTTAGTAATGCTTTAATGCTCATTAAAATAGGCTAATGTGCATTGAAGTGCATATGTAGATGCACCCTTACAAAACTATAGTCTTCACCTGGGGACTATACAAGGAAACATGATGTTATGGGGAACTCATCAGACAGCTGCCTCTGTGGCCTGTGGCCAGGCCCCGACTGCCACCTGCCCTGGGAGGTGGGAGAAGGGCATCTAGACATCCTACTATTTACAGGCATTATATATCATGCTGGGAAGATGAGTCCAGAAACCTTGGGATGTCTTAGTCCTGGACCAAACGCCTTGTTGGCCTTCCACGGATGGCAGCGGTGAGCAGTGCGATGGGTGGACGGCCAAGGAGCGAGCTTTGCTCTACAAACCTTCTCGAAATGGGCAACCCTTGATCCCTAAAGTCCTTGCAAAGGACCTCGGGCAGCGTTTTGCAACGACAGTCTCTCAGGCAGCAGGGCCAACCACACCTGCAAAGGCGCAGAGATTAAGATGTCAGTCAGTCTCTAGCAGCCTGTCCTCCTCCCTGCTCCCCTCAAGGCCCTGGCCTGACACTCCCTTCCCCAGCACGGCTGTAGCTCCCAGATCCCCTTTCACCGGCATGTAAACACAACCCGAGCTGCCCGGCGTTCCCCCCTCTGCTTCCGCTGCAAGTGCGCTCGGGCTCTATCAGCTGCTTGGAAAGTCATTAGCCTCGGTTACCACCTGATAAATTAAGCCCCCTCGTCTCCCCCAGCTCCTGGGTTTAATGGAGCACGGCGGCCTGAAGCAAACCTCCTGGAGAAGCAGTTAGGCGGATGCCCTCCTGAACCTCATTACCAGGGTTGGTAGCCCATTAATCAGCACGACCCGGTGTTGAGAGGGCAAAGGTTGTGCTGTGAGGAGCCTAATACGAAAAGCAAACGTGCGGCAGAAGGCAGCTTCCACCCCTCCGGACTTTCCCCGGGGAGCAGGTGGGACATCTCGCTCGGCTCCACGCTTGCTGTCAGGGGCTTTTCCAGCCTGGAGGGATGCGGTGGAGAGGATAACCAGAGCTTGCCTTTGAGAAAGAAGGCTGTTTCAAGGCTTCACACATTGCACACTCGCTTGTGCGCCGCACCCGCAGCCAGATGAAGGGGTGGGCATGTCGTTACTGCTACTGTGGCGCTTTGTGCCCCTAGTACCTGAGACTGAGAACCTGGCAGTGCCCCAGAAAAGCAGCCATGTGGTTTTTGGGACACGTCAATAATCCCACGACGACCTTCGAGGTGGTCCAGACACACCCTGTGCAGCACAGGGGGCATCATCTCATGCTCTGGAGTCATTTAGGTGCTGTTGGAAATGCACCTAAAGCCGCCAAGCCTTCTCCGTTAACAAGAAAGAAAAGGAAATCCTCCACAGAGCAGGTCAGAACCAGATGCTATCCGTGGTCTTTGCTAACGTGCACAGGGAAACACCTGCAAATGATGAAAAGGAAAGCCGCAGCAGACAGCAGTGCAAAAAGACAGCAAATGTGTCATAAATTCATAGATAAATCAGACTAGAAGGGAGCTCCAGAGGTGACATCCAGTCCAACCCCCTGAGGAAGGACCAGTCCTGTCCAAACCACCCCAGACAAATCCGATGTCCAGCCTCTTTGTAAAATGACTGTCAACCCTGACACAACACCAGGCATAATGCCTGGCCCTGCCACGGGGAAAGCGGGGGACCACGGAGGCCAATGTCCTGCTTCTGTGAAAAGGTTGCTAATGTAGACTCAAGAGATCCCAGGTAAAGGCCGTGCTCCTCTGCTACAGAGGAAGGTAACCTCCCCCCACAAGTCCATACCAATGTAACTATGGGGTAAAATTCCTTTCTGACTCTAAATATGGCATCGGTTTCAGCCTGAGTAGAGGGGCAAGCCCCTCAAGCCAGAAACCTCTTGGTTTAAGTCCCAGCAGGAGCGTTGGCAGAACCCAGTCACAACCAGCTTGGGTTGTATCCAGCTAGCAGCTGAAGCCACCGAGGAAGGCCTAACCCCCCTAGGACATCCCACAGACTCCCTGCTCCGACAGGGAAGCAGTTTTTCCTGAGATGCAATGCACTTCCTAAAGATCCAGTTGCTACTGTCCAAAGGGAGCCCTTTGCTCTGTGCACAAAACTCAGCCAGAGGTGTGACTTCCGAATCTAGGTTGTGGATGGTGGTTGTATAGAGGAAGGATTGGCCCATTCTTGTGGGCCTTCCAGTTTCTGCTTCTTTGCCTTGGTGGACCTGTTAAAAGCAACACAGGGAAAGGCCTTGTTCTTCAGCTCATCACACGTGTCGGGGAACGTGGCCCATCTACACCCAGGTCTTACTCCCTTGCAATGAGTCAGATCCACCAGCCCTCTTGATCCTCAGGAGCTTCTGATTGATTTTCCTGCCAAATTTGCATGGGCATCCCGTAGCTGCTTATCATCTTCGCATCCTGCGGCTGTTGGACGCCAAGCTCTGCACTTGAGAGAGATTCATAGGATCATAGGGTTGGAAGGGACCTCACCATGTTCCCTAGTCCAACCCCCTCCAGGCTATCAATTCCTTGTTTCTCCATATGCTTCCCATATAACCTTAGGAAAAGCTTTTGTCCTTCCTCAGTTTTCCCATCTGTGCTTTGCAGTTAATGGCATTTCCCAGGGACTTCTGAGGATGAATGCAGTAAAGATGGTGAAGAGTTCCGCTACCGTGCATGCGGGTGTACACACATACTAAGTAGACTTAAAATAAAGCGACTTAACTAGGCTGACTTAAATTAAGCCACATTGGAGCATACACAGGTACAGCTCCTTAAAATGGTGGCAGCCATCTTGTGAGCTATATTGATTTAACTAATGCCATTCAAGATAATACACCTGGGAAGTGTATTATTTCGTGCTGCATTTAAGATGATTCTGCTCCACATATATGTGCACGCACTCACAGTTTAGTTGACTTAAAAATTGAAGCCGGCTTAATTGTCAGAAAGTTAGTTTGTGTGTATGCACCCATGGTCATGCATTCAATAGACTGCTCCTTGTCCTGGCATCTGCCCCCACTGAGACCAGCCCAGCTTCATCCTCTTTGCAGCCCCCCGGCAGGGTGGTGAAGGCTGCTATCAAATTCCTCCTTGATTTTCTGTTCTCCAGATGAAATAAGTCCAGTTCCCTCCGCCTCCCCTCACGAGTCTTGTCTCCCAGCCCCATGACAATTTTCTGGACACTCCAACTTGTCCACATCCTTTCTGTAGTGGGGGGCCCACAGCTGGACACAGGACTCCAGATGTGGCCTCCCCAGCGCTGAATAACTGGAGTAACTAAGAACAATGGCCACAAATTGGCAGAGAGCAGGTTTACATTAGAAAGAACTTCTTCACAGTGAGGGTTGCCAGAATCTGGAACGGGCTCCAAGGGAGGTGGGGCTCTCCCCTACCATGGGGGTCTTCAAGAGGAGACTGGACAAGCACCTGGCTGGGGTCATCTGACCCCAGGGCTCTTTTCTGCCCAGGGCAGGGGGTTGGACTCGATGACCTACTGAGGTCCCTTCTGACCCTAACAACTATGAATTGATGAATCTACGAAGAGAGGGGAAGAATCACTGCCCTGGCTCTGCTGGCGACGCTCCTACAAATGCAGCCATCTTGGCACCAAGGGCACACTGCTGGCTCCTATTCAGATTATTGTCCACTGTCCTCCCCAGGTCCTTTTCTGCAGAGTTGCTGCTTAGCCAGTCGGCCCCCAGCCTGCACCGGTGCATGGGATTTTTCCATCCATAGCCAACCTAGCAATCAAATGTATTTACAACTTGCTTGATAGCCTTGCCCCTGCCTCTCAGGACAGCCTATGCAGGCTACCCCACGATGGAACTGGCTTTGCATTTCTCTCCTGTCCCAATAATAACAAAGTCCCTGTGGTTTTCTGGCCCCAAGCACACACAACCCATCCTTGGAGCAGCCAAAGACCAAAAGGAAAGCGGCAGGAACACCATGTCCTCTCCAAAGCAACTAGGCCAGGCTGGGGTCTGGGTGGGGAAGTCCTTCAGTAGCAAGGCAATGGCTGATGAAGAGGCTTGGCAGAGGGGGAAAGAACAAACCTAGCAACAGGCTCCCGGATGGACAGTGGAGCAGTATTGAGGCCAGACCGAACCTCTACATTGGGCTCAGACCCCTGGGTGTAGGGAGAGGGATGGACTCCCATCAACCGTCGCCATGCCGGCTGAGGGTGGCAAAAGCCCTCGAAGGACAAGGAGAAGGAAAATCCTTGTGGCATGGCCCACCTTTGACCAAGCCCCAAAGACGCTCTGAGCTAGCAGCCTGCTAAAGCACCCCCTCAGCATGCACCGTGGGGAAAAGAGAGGTGCAAAGCTTGTGTAAGCAGGGAGCTGTGCTGCAAAAACTGCTCCTAAAAAGGTTGGTTCCTCGGTGTGTAAATGTCCTTGCTCCAAATGAACAAACGAACAAGCTTGAGTACGTTGTAATGTGGCTAAAGGACTTATCACATCAACCGCGTTGGGTTGACTGCATGGCTCCACAACAAGGTAATACTTCATTTCTTCCTCTGCTCTGCTTTCTGCTTTCTGCTGCTCTGCCTTCTGTTCCATGCCTTCCCACCCTCAGTTTCTATGATTACATGACATATATCCAACCCCCTTGGAGATCTGTTGTATGGTGAGGATGCACAAGTGTTTTTTGCTAGGCAAAACCAGGGAGAGGGAGATGTACAAGCCCAGATACCCCTCCAGCTCTCTGCATTGAGGGAACTCATGCTGGGAATGACTGAAAAGGGGAGAGTGTGTGTGTGTGTGTGTGTGTGTGTGTGTGTGTGTGTGTGTGTTCGGGGGGGAGGTAAGGGAATTAGAAGTATGCTCTCCCCTGCCAACGAGCCTGGCAGGATGTCTTTTTGGAGAAGCCCAAGAAGTATTTAAAAAATGGGGACCCAACCCAGCGTGGGAAATACAGCGTGACCTTCCCTAATGTGGCGTGCAGCCCAGCTGCTCGGACGCCCTGCACTAGGGTGGTGAATCGTACCCAGCAGCTCAGCTACCTGGTGTTACAGGGACCCAAAAGCCTGAGGACTTCAAGGCAGAGCATCTGCATTGCGCAGTGAATGCTGACATGTCTGGATATGGGGACTGGTCTCAGTGGGGGCAGATGGCAGGACAAGGAGCAATGGTCTCCAGTTGCAACAAGGGAAGTTGAGGTTGGATATTAGGAAAAACTCTCTCACGAGGAGGGTGGTGACGTGCTGGAACAGGTCACCCAGAGAGGTGGTGGGATCTCCATCCTCAGAGGTGTCTAAGACCCAGATAGACAAAGCCTCATCTGGGATGATGTAGTTGGGGCTGGTCCTACTTGGAGCAGGGAGTTGGACTAGATGTGACCTCCTGAGGTCCCTTCCACCCTCATTGTCTCTGACTTTATGATTTAGGTGACCCATCAAAGAGGGAAAAACAGATCAGCACACACTGACAGGGGGGCCAGTGTGCAGATAACAGGCGAAGCACTGATCTCTCACCTCTCTGCTTCATGGATACGGATGCACTGTGCCAATTCACATGTGTGGGGCCCCACGTGACCTGCCATGGGAAGGCAGCTGCTTTGGGAGCAGGATGCAGCAAACCATAGGTCACTAAAGGAGCCCAGGATGTAAAGAACAACTGAGTCCATGCAGAAATGCAGAGGAAAGTGAACGCAAACCTCATCCACCACTTTGAGACTCAGCTGGGATGTCCAGGTTAACAAGACCAATGTCATGAAAAGTTCCCCAGGAGTTTTAATGAGCCAGAGCAGCCAGGCTTGCAATTCTAGATCTCCTTGGCAGTATACCACCGGCACGCACCGTGCGGGGTCACTGGAGCCAGTCTTGCCTCAAAGGGAAAAACATTTTGGGCTCCGCACTTCAAGAAGAATGTGGTCAGATTGGAAAAGAGTGCAGTGAAGAGGGACAAAAATGATTAAAGGTCTGTGAAGCAAGATTGATGAGGGCAGGCTGAAAGAGCTGGGGTTATGTATAGGGACCTATTTAACTCACGGCGAGAGAAAGCAATTCTTATGGCTTGGTCACAGCCCAAAGAACCAATTTTGTGGTCATTTTGTGCTTGCCCCACCCCTCAGTGTTGATTGGTGGTAAGCCATGAAGGGGCAGCTGCCCTACCAGCTGTTGCCTTCCTTTCTTGGGTGGGCTGCCTAGGGGCAGCAAGAACCCCACTGGGGATCCAGAATTTTTATTAATTTTTTTTGGTTGATTTCCTGGAAAAATGTGACCATTTTTCACTGTTTTTCATGTTTTTTGAGAAAATTTCAAAACCATGATTTAGATGGGCCTTTAGCGATGTAGCCTGGAGAAGAGAAGATGGAGGGGGACTTGATGACAGTCTTCAAATACATGAGTAATTATAGAGAAGATAGAGATAGGCTTTTCTGTAAGGGGGCAGGGCTAGAAGTAACTGCCTCAAGCTTCAGTAGGGGAAATTTGGGTTGGAGATGAGGAAATTTTTGATTCTGAGGGTGGTCAAGCCTTGGACCAGGCTGCCTAGAGGACTTGTGGAGTCTCTATCCCTCGAGATGTTCAAGAGTAGGTTGGACATTCATTGGGATGGGATAGTTTAGTCAGGTATGGTCCTGCCATGAGCAGGGGGATGGGCTAGATGTGACATCATGAGGTCCCTTCTAGCCCAAATTTCCTGTGAGTCTATGAATGCCCCCACCGTGCCCTGCAGAGTCACGCCCACCATTCCCTGCAGCAAAACACCCCTAGCACCATGAATGGGGATTGGAGTCAGATTGGGGACACCGGCTCCTCCTCACACCCCATCCTTCAGCAGGCGCTGGGCTAGGACATGGAGTCAGGGTTGTAAATGTGCTGTTCAGGGTGGTTTTCAGCCCTTCATGGAGAGAAAGGGGTGGCATGTGGCTGCATACCAAAAAGGGAAAGGTGAAGCTATTCAAGGATGATAAAAAATAGGATGGGACTGCATCTGCCACCTCTCCTGCTAGATTGTTTCGATTGAGTCTCTTTCCCACGGCTGGCTAAGCCTGGGCCCAGCCAAGGCCAAGATGAGCTGCTGGCAATGGGCCCCTTTTTCAACGTGCATGCAAAATGTGCATAACACGCCAGAACGCCGTGACCCTGTTGCTTCGGTGGGTGTCAGCTACTCCCCTCCAAGCCGAGGAGGTCAGATCTCGATCTGCTCTGAGATCCCTCCTTGCTTCTGAGATTTGGCATGATCCCAGCTGGGGGGACCACTGGATCTGTGTACAGGGCAAGGATAAGTTACAGCCCCTGGTACCTCAAGTGGGGAAGCCCAACCTGAGTAGATGCAGCCATCCCTAGAGATACGCACAATCTCTCCCTTGTACCATCGGCTTCATCGTAGAGACCGAGAACTCTGTCAGATTCAAACCCAGGTGGGACATTGGCATGGAGGATTGTGGCATCTTCGTATCAGAGCTGGAAGGGAGTTCAGAAAGATAGGATGAGCTTCTTCTAAACCAAAATGAGATCATCTCAATAGCAAGGATCAAAGGACTAACCCAGGCTTTTGGATAAACCTTCAGTCAACTTTTAGGTCTTGGGGGGTGGTGGGAAATAGCAAGCTACCCCATACTTGTCGTGTAGGGACATGTATGGCTGGGCAAATCAAAGCAATGGGGTGGGCCACTGGTCAATTCTGGATTCCCATGAAAATTGGTGCCATCGCGCCATGCGGAAGAGCAGATCAGCACTACAGCCAGAGTCGCGAGCATTCATAAGGGATAGGAAGGGGTCCGGGGTGAATGTCAGGAGGAAGTGATGGACTGGGTGGATTTGGGTTTCCTGTATCTCCCTGCACAGCCATGGCTCCTACCTGTGTAGAGGGGAGAAAGTCCCTTGCTACTCACACCAGGCCTCCCTGCTCCACTACCCTGTACAACGACATGAAAACCCATTTTTTCCCCCTCCTGTGTTCAGTCTGTAGCCACAAGAACAGCAGCATCCTGGATCCCCTCCAGCTGTCCAGTGAGAGCAAGGGAAAAACATTAGTAGTAGCACAAGAGGGGGAGGGGGAATGAGGAATCATTTTTCCTGGCACACGGTGGACGCATGGATTCAGGAACGAGGGCTGTGAAAGCTTTTTGTTTAGCTTATTCCTTGCTGGTCTGACAGCTGATAAATCCCACAGTGCAGAGGCATCTGACGGGCCCCAGGGGGAAAGTCAATTCATCTTCCATCTGCCCGTCAAGCTGGGGAAATGGAGAGTGACACGCCGGCTCCCCCTGTCCCCCCCTCTCGCTTGCTGTTGGTTGGAATTGGGGAACATCCGATTTCCTTCCTGCCTTCTGCCTCTCTCCAGCCCCCAGTGCTCGTCTGCACCTGCTCGCTACAGCTGCGAGGCTCTGCCGAAACACTTCGTGTCCTGCCAAGAAGGATTCCACTTCGCCTTTTCCTTGCTGCCCTCTTAATTCACGGGGTCACTCCTTGCTTCTCTCCCAGCTTCTTGGACACTTCTTCTGTACCTTCACCATCTATCCTCCACCCCTCCTATCCCGCCTGCTCAAGCCCGGCTACTTCAAGTTTTGGCTCTGTTAACTCTTTGCTCTGGTCCTGTCAGCTGCTAAGCATCTCCTGGCTGGGTAGGAGTTGGCTTTCAGGGAGCAGCGAGGTCACTTGCCTTCCACAGGATGGCCTGGTCTTCACCAGAAAGGACCCTGTTGCCCTCCTGCCCATTGCATTCTCAGCAGGGTCATAGCAACATCAGAGCTACCATTTCCTGGGTCAGACTGTAGGTCCACCTTGCCCAGGCTCCTCCGTCATGTGGTGGCAGACAGCGGAGGCTGGAAGGGACCGTGACCTGCGTTTGACATGGGTTTTTCCTCCTACTCCTCTCTCCCATGCAGCCTGAAACAATTAAGGTCCAGGAAGTTCTGATTCAGAGGCTGTATCCTTAACTCCCATGCTCAATAGCACCTGATGCCCCTTTCCTCCAAGAACGCGTCCAATTCCTTTTGGAATTTGGCTAAGCTCTCAGGGCACGTCTACATGTGTACTTTAATGTGCATTAGCTTATTTTAATGCGCATTAAAATATTCTATTTAGTTTATGCGCATTAAAATAGACCAATGGGCCATGTGTAGACGAAATGAGAGGCTTTGTGCATGACACTTTAAAGTGGGCTAAAAGCGTTTGCACTGCTTTAGTGGTGTCGGTGTTTGCATGACTCGGTGGCATATTGTGAGTTAATTCCAGCCACTGTAGGAAATTCGGCAATCTAATGCACCTTAATTGACTTGGGGCACAGCAAACTAAAAGTCCTTTGAGGAGTTTTAGTTTTAGTTTTTTTAAAACCCACCGCTTCAATTTAGGGCCCCTGTTTTGTCTATACATGCTCCTGCACATGAAGCATCACTTAAACACCTCACTCTTTAGTTAATGGACATTAAGACAGGCTAATGCACATTTTCCTAGAACCTCACAATGGAAGTAATTGGTTTAATGCACATTAACTAAAGTGCATTAATGCATGTGTAGACATGCATTATTCCACCACGTCTGGTGGCCATGAGCTCCACCCTTTAATGCCACGGGGTGTGAAAAAGAAGCATGCATGGTTTTTCCAGGGCCACATCAGCACCTGTTTTGGAAAACGGAGCCTCTGAATGTTTTAACTCACTCATCTAATTGAATAGCCTGCACATCTATTTAATAGGCTGCCCTGCTCTCACAGCTTCCCCGAGACCTTCAGAAATATGAGGTCGGGTTATGTCTGGCCACCAGCTGGCCTGATGTGAATGCGATCGGCTTAGCTGACTGGCTGCGGCTGGGCTGACAGCGCGTGCTTCTGTCTTCCAAACTGGTGTGACCTGTGGCTCTAATCAGGACCATAAACCTCCCAAATCTTGCAACGGTAGCCAAGATCCTGGAGGAAGGAGGGAGAACTGTATTGATACCTGCCGCGGCCTTTTTACATTGCAATTTTTTAGATGCTACTTGAATGACAGCTGGGGGGGAGGGGGTCGAAAAAGAACGGGTGTCTCTGGTATTGTGTTGAGTTACTCCATTTGGGTCTATGCCACGAGGCAGGGGGAGGGCAGGGAGTTCTTCACATTCCACCCTTTTCCAGCGGGTAACAGCTTTCCACACGGTGCATTGGGTTTTGATGTGACTCCAGCTGCGCTAATGCAACTTACTGTTAGGGATGTTCCAGTGCAAATGTGTTGTGCGAGTGTCTCTCCCCTCGCACTATGACTAAATGGAAGCAGCTGCGGGCTGGGGAACCAGCCGCGGCTCGTAACACGCAAGCTGGCGCTTTTGAGGGCAGCTTTCGTGTTGAGAAACCTCCTTTCTCCCAGGGTTGGAAACTTGGAAGAAATTGAATTTTGTGTGATGAAAAAAGATGCTCCAAGGAATGGTTTTCCTTTCCAGAGCAGATACAAGCCCGGCACGGTCTGTTTCTCCAGCAGATGTAACATTATCCTCAGCATGTTGACGATCGGCCACTGTGCACTGGTGGTGAAAGCCACCTCCCCAGGCTTGGAGGACATGTATATGAAGAGGGAGGGACCTTGCAAAGGGCATAACTTGAAATGGGGGTGGGGATACACAGAGCAATGGAAAAGTGAATCTTTAACAGTTGGGGGTGCAGATCTGTGGCAGAGTCCCTCTTCTGAAATGATATTACCACAAAGTTCAGGTCTTTTAAAATTAGCTTGGGCAAAACCCTAAAAATGATATGATAGGGATTGATCTTGGGCTAGAGTCATAGCATCAATGGGTCAGGAGGGACCTAGACAGATCATCGAGTCCGACCCCCTGCCACGGGCAGGAAGGAGCACTGGGGATGGCAGGCGTCATAAGACCCCAGTCAGGTGCCTGTCCAGTCTTGTCTTGAAGATGTCCAGGGAAGGTGAGAGCACCACCTCTCTGGGGGGCCTATGCACACACTGGTAAAACAAACCTTCCCATTCAGACTCTATGGAGCTATTCGGTTTTATACTCTGCTAACTCCAAGAAGACTTTGTCTCTTGTTTCCATCCAGGGGCCTTCACCATGCATTACAGCCTGTAAGGTAGAAAGGCGACGGTTGTTACAGGAAGATAACTACCTTGGTTTTCATTCTTGGATCAGGCAATTAAGTCTTGGCCCATCTTCGGATGTGGTTCCCAGGAGAGGGGGAGAAAGGGTGTGTTGGAAAAGGGTACTCCTTCTGCTGCTTCACCCAAAGCACAGATGACACGTAACCATTTGGAAACGTCTGCTAGAAGTGCAATGAAACACTGGAGAATCCTAAAGAATAAGAAGAAAATACTAAGCATGAGGGGAAACTGGCTGGATGGGGGTTGAATGAGAGTGGGGGTTGGATGAGAGTGGGGTTTGATGGACCTTTTCTTGCAATGGTCACTGGTTTTTATCTGCCCAAGTGTCTGATGATTTTTACCCTCCGGTGGCTCACGTGATCTGAGTCTGTGGACACAAAAGCCACCTTTGCCCTCCCACTGGCCTCATTGGGTGTCTCATTAGAGCAACTAAGGTGCACAAGGACATCTTCTCCCTAGCTGTTGCAGCCCCGCTTTGATTCTAGCTCGACCCAAACTCTAAACCCAACTGTCTGGCATCAGCATTTCTATTTGGGCAGCAGTGATGGAGATGACTGACTTCATGACTTATTTTCGTCTACCTGATTCCTTCGAAGTGCTTCATTCTGCAGGTATTAACAACCATGTCTCCTTTTTAATGGTCTTGCTGTTCCACTAATCCAGCTGTCCTTTCCTGGGCATTTCTGCTGTCTGCTAGCTTCTTATGGGAATGTAGCTCTTATTTAACATCATTACAGACTGTCTTAACTCTAGCTAGAAACATTAACTCTGGTGAACATTAAGTTAGATGTGGAAATAACTTCCAGCGAAGCATTGGATGCACTGCCAAGATTTGGCTAGATTTTTTGTTGTGAATCTGAAAAAGAGATGTATGGACTACAGGACTCATGAAAGAGCATTATTTGATTATGTTTTTGCCCAGTTGGTTGTGTGGCTTCAAAAAAAATAAATAATAGCAAACAAATGCACATCCCAATAAAGTTATGTTAGGTTTTGCTTTGCTTTGAAATGGAATAACATACCCTGAGGCCCCTAGCATATTAGTAAAACACCTTATTTATTTTTAATGGGAGAAAAATGTGTGTTGTTGTATACGGGATGATGCACCTCAACTTCTGCTCTGCCCCTTTTCAAAATCCTAGATCCACCCCTGTTACCACCTATGCTATCCCTCCTCTCTGGAGAAGCACAAAGATTGTGTTCACTCCAGGGCTAAGTAGCATTTAACAGCATTGGCCACATGGCCCAGCTACTTCCATTTGAGCCAGCTGTAATTTGGATACCTGGTCATTCAGGCTGGAGAGTTGGAGGCATTGCTAGATACATCACTCCCTCCTGTGCCGTTGGCTATAGAAACTGCAGTGCCTTAGGGTGAAGCTACACCTTACACTTAGGTCACATTAAATCTGTGGGATGTTAAGCTGTGTTAAAAGTTGGAACACTTTGTGAGCAGTCACATGGTAAGGGTTAATGCTGTTTTTTGCCAGCACTGATCTGACTGGCCCCTACAGGGATGGTGAGCAGGGGCATGGTTAGCATCCAGGACACCTGGGCTCGTTTACTGTTTTGGTGGGGGAGGAGGAGAGCTGGAAGTGGTGCACCCTGGGATACTGGAGGATTGCAAATTACTTGTTTTATCTCCATGGAGCAGACAGTTTTCATAGAATCATAGAAAATGAGGGTTGAAGGGATGTCAGGAGGTGACATCAAGTCCAACCCCCTGCTCCAAGCAGGACCAGCCCCAACTACATCATCCCAGCCAAGGCTTTGTCTACCCGGGTCTTGAAAAGCTCCAAGGATGGAGATTGCATCCCCTGTCTAGCTAACCTGCACCAGCGTTTCACTACCCCCCTAATGGAAAAGTTTTTCCTAATATCCAACTTCAACTTCCCTTGCTGCTACCTGAGCCCATTGCTCCTTGTCTTGTCGTCTGCCCCCCCGGAGAACAGCCCAGCTCCGTTCTCCATCCGTGACTTCAGTCATACAATAAGTCATGGGAACAGCTTGGATTGGAGTCCCGGATCCCAGGTTTATCCTCTAGATGACACAGCCTCCTAAATATAAGTCCATGGGCACATTGGCAGCACCGTAACACAAGGTTGGTTGTCTGCATTTCTCCAGGGGGCCATTCTGGTCGGCAGTGGAGGCCTCTGCAGAAAAAGGTGCTGGTTCTCACAAGCTCACCCCACACCTCGCGGTGTTGCAGGTCCTGAACTTCATCTCCTTCCATGTGTATTTTTTTTCTTCCTGGAAATGAGCCGCCTGTGTCTTTAACTCGGTGGGGGTTTATTTTTTTCCCTTCCACCCTGCATGAAACGAGCTTTCCTTGGGTAATTAATCTCACACGCTCACCACTCTCTGCCTGGGAATAACCCTGCCTGGATTTCCTGTTTAACTCTTCATTTCCTCCATTGGAGATAGCGAGGTTCTAAAATTAAGCCACAGGAATGGTCCCTCTGCTTCCATTTTCCAAAGCCGACCACACAGCGCTGAGAGACAGCGGCGCTTACAGTTATCCAACCCCAGTTACGTTTATGAGAGCATTCATTTTTCCCCGGGGGGGATTAGGCCGGTAGGTGTTTCTGAGCAAAATGTTGATGGGCGAGCTGTAACATGAGCTGGAAATGCTGAATTGTGAGGGCGTCCGTATCAGATCTCCATCTACCCGCTCAAGTTCCTGCCTTCTGCAACTGAGTTCAGTCCGTTACACTTCCTCTCTTTGTATGCTGTATGCTCCAGACACATTGTCAAGTGGTTTAAATTTATATCTCGGCTCCTACGACCAACATCCTTGGGGTGCCCAATGGAAAACGAAACTAGAGTGAGAATGAACCCAACTCAGACGGAGTGTCTGAGTGCAAGAAAAGAAGCCGTCTGGCCTGTGTGCTTTCAGGCCGTCCTCGTTTGAGCAGTCCAGATTAGATTGGATCAAATGAGATTACAGACAGAGAGAGGGAGAAGGATGGATGTCAGCATCTTGCCCTCCCCTAGGCACCTAATCACCCAGGAGGCAACTGCAAACAGAGGGAGGTGCTGAGCTTTGCAGGCTGAAAGATGCTACCGATGGATCCCAGTTTAAAACCCAGGATGCATATATGTGTTGCTGTCTTCTTGGCAAAATGCCGATGTTTGAGTTTTTCTGCAGCTGGAGATGGTGGTACCAGGTGGAGATGAACTGAAAAGTTGGTCCTACAGCCCTCAGAGGGATCTGTCATCTCCTGTGTTTCTGAACGCTTTCCATGTCGGACAGATTGGCAAAACTCAAAAAAACCTCCAAGGGAACTGGGGGCAAAATGTTTCTTATGAGTTTGCGGGGGAGAAAGGAGACGCGGATGCCAGGGTAGCTCTTTTGGTTGTCGTGGAAAAGCTTCAGCAAATTCATCAAGGGTTTCTGAATGGAAGCGCCCCATTGCCTCTGCCAACATTGAGACTCGAACCAGAGAAGGGTGCCAGGCATTCATGGCATGTGGTTATTGCATGGAGATGGGGCCTACGGCAGCTGGGCCAGATTCGAACCCATCTATTAGGAGCCTCAGTGGACATCGAGTCATCGAGTAGCCAGGTTGGAAGGGACCTCCAGCTCTTCCCTGATCTCCCAACCCCCTTCCTATGTGCCCTCCAGTGTTGCTGCTACTAGGTACATGCTCATCATTGCTCAAGTGTCCCACTGGGTTGGGATCGTTTCTTCCATCTGGCGCATTTTCCTAATATATACAAAATCAATGGTGGCGAAGTGCGACTGCTGTTGAGGCTCATTTGTAGCAATGCCTGATAAGAGCAACATCCACTTGCCAGCAACATTGCTCCTGGGAGCACTTTCCCTGACACGTGTCCCGGTGGCAATCCCTAGAACAGCAACAGCTGCTTAGGAGCAACATGACACCAGGGCACCAATGTGCTGCTACGAACAGATGTTTGCTGTACTGGGAGAGAGGGTGCAGGTATCCTGGCCTTTCTAACTCACCTATAAAAAACCAGGGATTTTGTTTGTTTGATTTGTTCTACGATGATAAACTGGACCAGTGGGTCTCAGTCTTTTTAGATAAAGATCCTGGTCGTTACACTCAAGGCAGCCCTTGAGAAATGCCGGCTCTTTGCTTGCAGTCATTTTTGGACTACAGAAAACTCCTAGAGCCATTCTTCTGCTCACAAGACCTCAGGAAGATCCTAGCAGGTCAGCAGGGTCATGGCATGCTTGAGTCCTATTTGCTGCCTCTGGGTTTATCTTGTGACTCACGGGTAGGTGTTGGCACCCCCGGTGCTCATCTTGTGCAGCACCCTGCAGCCTTTCGCTGGATCTCGTGGCACCCCAGGGTGCTGTGGCAGCCTGGTTGGGAATCACTGAACTAGACCGGGGTGCTCAATCCTTTCCCTACCTTGTCCATGGCACCTTGGGGAAGGGATGGCCATGGCACCATCCCTTCCCCATGGCACCTTGCCATCTGGTTCATCATTGGGGACCGCCCTTTCCCAGCATGCAGGACCAGGTGGAGGTGACGTGGGGTCCTGGGGCCCCAATTCTGGCATGCAGGGCTGGGCAGGGGCAGCATGGCCTGCCGAAATATTGAGCACCACTGACCTAGACAATTGAAGGGATTTTTCCCTCTTCAGTGGGGAGGAGAGCTAAAAATCCTCTCCCTCCATTTCCGACAGCTCAGCTACATTCCCCTTTTCAACCTTAGGAGACATGCTGTTGTATCCTGCCGGAGAGGTCAGCAAAGATGATCTTCTTGGAGTTTCTGGAGTCCCAAAACCAAGGACACGATGCTGGCTGCAGCTCCGCGACGGGAAACATCCCAAGCAGATATAACACCTCGCAGCAGAGGCTGCAGGCGGTCCCAGACGGCGTTCCCAACCGAGCAAATCTATTTTTATTAAATGTGACCAAAGGGCTCCCTGAGCCCTAATCATCACGCCGGATCGACTGAGTCCCCAGCCTCAGCTGCCATCGCCCTGCGCAGCTGCGTGACGAGATAGAGTTACATTTTTATAATGACTCAAATCTTTTCCCAAAGTCTTTAAGCATTTTTCACTGAGAGAGAGGGGGAGAGAAAACACACACACACACACACACACACACACACACACACACTGCAAAATCCAGGCATCCACTTCGAGTTGTGTGTGGTCTTTTTGTCTTGCATTTCTGGCTCCTGTCAACACACGGCTTATTCCTTATGCTTGGATGGACTCCCATACCACAGTGAGCTGGCCAAGGACTGCGCACAACAAGAAAGTCACCTTCTCAGGTGCCAAAATAAATGCCTGCTTCCAGCTATCTGTCCCCAACCCTGACACTAATAGGGATAGATGCCGTTCACCGTGTCTTCCTGAAGCCAGGCAGAAAGCAGTGCAGATTTGCACTGTATGGGCTAACTAAATCAGAGCTGCAGAAGCTTTTGGGGTGTCATAGCTTTAGGACAACAGCTCCTTAAAGGCATCCCTGAACGTGTTTGGATGCTGCTTCCATAACATGGATGCAACACAGCATTTGCTCCTGACAGGTTATTACTAGGAGCCATTGACTGCATATAGATACAGAACGGACATCTACAACTGTATATAGCTTTCTCTTTCTCTTTAATGTATACATGGGCGTAGGAGCATGTAAGTATATATGCATATAAGACTGAGGGAGGATTTGATAACAGACTTCATAGGAAATGAGGGTGGAAGGGACCTCAGGAGGTCACATCTAGTCCAACCGTCTGCTTGAAGCAGGACCAGCCCCAACTACATCCTCCCAGACAAGGCTTTGTCCACTGGGTCTTCAACACCTCCAAGGGTGGAGAGTCCACCACCTCTCTGGGTAACCTGCTCCAGTGCTTTACTACCCTCCTAGTGAGAGTTTTTCCTAATATCCAACCTCAACTTCCCTTGCTGCAGCTTGAGCCCATTGCTCCTTGTCCTGTCATCTGCCCCCACTGAGACCAGTCCAGCTCCGTCCTCTTTGCAGCCCCCTTGCAGGGAGGTGAAGGCTGCTATCAAATCCCCCTCAGTCTTCTCTTCTGCAGACTCAGTCAGCCCATTTCCCTCAGCCTCTCCTCACCAGTCCTGTCCCCCAGCCCCCAACCATTTCCATTGCCCTCCACTGGACTCTCTCCAATGTGTCCACATCCTTTCTGGAGTAGGGGGCCACAGTTGGACACAGGACTCCAGATGTGGCCTCACCACTTGAGGTCTTCAAACACTTGAAGGAGGATTATGAAGAGGATGGGGATGGTCTTTTCTCTGTGGCCGTAGGGAAAGGACTAGGAGCCATGGCTTGAAATGGCAGCAGAGGCAATTTAGGGCGGAGATAAGGAAGAGCTGTCTGACTCTGAGGATGGTCAAGGGTGGGTCAGGCTGCCTAGACAATTGTGGAGGGTCCATCTCTGGAAACCTTCAAGAGCAGGCTGGACAGACACTTGACTGAGATGGTTTGGTCAGGAATGATCCTACCTTGAATAAGGGGCTGGATTAGATGATCCTGTGAGGTCCCTTCCCAGCCTACTTTCCTATGATCCTACATACTATATAGTGCATGTCTGTATGTGTGGTCTATGCATGCCCGGAGAAACCCCATTACGATCCATTTAACAACCTTTTTGTTGGGCTCCTAATCACATTAGAGGGCCAGATGTGACTGAGATCAGAATCTGGTGATGTAACTCTTCAGAGTAAGCTCCAGGTCACGGTTGGGTATTTGGAAATGGGAATTAATGGCATAATTGTGCAACCCACACTCAATGGCACATTGCATAACTGGGCAAAATAAGAGTGACTGACATGCCAAGAGGGGTGAGGTCGGGTGTGACAGGGAAAGCAACAGACCACATCAGGCAATGCTGGCCAAGTGTCTACCCAGGGACGCCAAAATAAATCCTTTCTTCCACCATGTAAAGAGCGGATCTCTATGACCAGAGTCCAAAGTCAATGGAAATACTCCTGTTGACTTCACATGGCTTTGGATCATGTCCTAATTATGTAGCTACAAATGTCCTGCTGCTTTTGTAAGTCTGTTTTGTTGCAAAACAATCAGTCTGAAAGGCAGGTCCTAAATGAGTCATGGCATGCGTCCGATGCACTCTGCATTCACACAGTTGAATCTTTTAGCAGCTAATCAGATCCCTGTTTTTAACATCTTAATTTTTTTCAATAAACACCGACTGTATAGAGCAGTGGTCTCCAAACTTTTTTGATTGCTCACCCCATCAGTAAAAAATTTTTGAGCACGCCCCCCCAATATACGAGTGAGGGCGCCACTGTCAGCCCCTCCGCGTTGTGGAGCTCCCACTCTTCCCTCAGGACGCCTCGCGTACTGTGGGTGCCAGTGTCAATCCGTATATTAAATATGAGTAAAGCTTAATTTCTTTCTTATTTTTTTAGATAAAAAATAGAAAGAAATAGAAGTTCTAATATTTTCTTCCCGCACCCCAATGGATCGTTTTGTGCACCCCTGGGGTGCGCGCACCCCCACTTCGGAGACCACTGGTAAAGAGCAACGTGTTGTTTTCTCCCCCGGCATCACAGCAAATTGTTGGTCAATCTCTTTAAAGTCACCGTAGTTCACCAGCTCTCGAGATGGCTTCCAACATACGGGCAGATGGCAAAGTGTACCATATGAACAATTAAAGATAAAAGCAAGTTTAGATGAGTCCAAAAATACTAAATTAGTGGGAAAAAAACCCTTTCTCTGTTTTCTGTGAAGATTTGTGGAGCAGCTGACCAAAATGTCAAAGCGAAACAGGTTTTGAGAGTTGTTGTTTTGGATCAACTAACTTGTTTCGGCCGCCCTTTCCTCAGATCAACATCTGTAACACATATTTCATCCAGGCAGGTCTCACTTGAGGACTTTGGTTCCCATTAGGGCCATGTCATGCCTTTTTGCTCAGGATACATAGGTTCAAATGTGCACTGGAGTTCACAGGGGACATGGCTCAGTGGGTTCAACACGGCAGAAAGACCCTCAGCTCTCGTTAGATCCAAGCAGTTGACTTTCTAAAAACAGCTTCCCAACACACTCCCAGGGCTGGAAAACATTCAACAGTTTGTCTCTCAGGTCGAAGCTTTTCAACAACACTTGGTGAGTTCAAAAGTGCTGCAACACAGGGAAACGTTTGCATTTCGGTCGAATGGGGGTGTCAACCTCACTCCACCCTGGCACCAGGTCTGGATGGGCTGAATGGTGGCACTGGGCACAGCAGCCATCACTCACCCCTGCCCTTGACATGCATTGCCAATGGGTCTCCATACCCCAGATTTTTGGTGGCCCCCCCTCACCCTCACCTCCAAATTCCTGGACCCAGAGCCTATGGGTCATGGGATCATAGAGGATCATAGAGAAGTGGGGCTGGAAGGGACCTCTGGAGGTCACATCTAGTCCAACCCCCTGCCCAAGGCAGGATCAGCCCTATGCAAACCAGCTTATACAAATGCATCATCTAAACTCTTCCTGAGACTACCGTCAGCCTTGACGCAACACAAGACATCACACCCTAACTGCCACAGGTAAAGCAGGGGAACCACGGCGGTCGATGTTCTGGCTTGGTGAGCCGAATCTGGGCCCCGGGGCCCATACGTTTGACATTTTGGTTAAGAACCCAATGACAAACCATGCATCTTTGTTCCCCAGATATCTACATGCTTATGAAGCATTCAGCAGAAAACGGCTTTTAAGCAGTTTCTTTAACACATTTCAAGGGGAAATACATCAGATCTGCACAAAACACTGAAAGTAGCAATCCTGCATTTGTAGCAGTGAGTTGGACCAGAGGAGACATGAAGTCCCTTCCAAAACTATGTTTCTACTACTGTATGCTATCTCTTGTTGTTGCTGCAGTTTTTAGTCATCCAAACTGAAAATATTAGGGTTGAGAGACATTCTTCCCCTACCCCTATTTTTTCCAGCTATGCAGAACAGAAATATTTCAGTGGTCGGTTCCAAGAAACAAAGAATATTTTGGGGAGGAGAGTCCATGTTTTGGTGCTTGTCAGTGGAACAAAAAAATAAAAAAGATCATGAAAGAAAAAGAAAAGGAATTGGCATGGGGAAAAATCATGTCTTAAATGAGCACAAGCAGAATAAATGGAAATAGCAAATATGCTGTAGCCATGGGACAATTTCCAGGAGCTCGCACAGAAATGTCATTCAGCTCTTTTGCTAGGGCCCAAAGGTTCAGAGGTGGAAACCCTTCATGGATATAGAGGAGGGTAGTAAAATACTGGAACAAATTACCCAGAGAGGGGGTGCAATCTCCATCCTTGGAGGTGTTTAAGACCCAGGTAGACAAAGCCCTGGCTGGGATGATGTAGTTGGGGCTGGTCCTACCTTTAGCAGGGGCTGGACTAGATGTGACCTCCTGAGCTCCCTTCCGCCCTCGTTTTCTATGATATTGTGATATGTGGAGTTGTGCTGGTAGGTGTTGCTCATTAAAGCCGATCACGTGCTCGGCATATGTTGGGGGCACAGGAGGAGCTACCGGAGTGGCTGGGAGGGAGACGATAACTCCTTCTGGAGGAGAAACTTGAGACTTTTGATTTTTGCTGTTATTATTGGAGTGGCCAAACTCAGCCACAAGACCTGGCCCAATCCCTCAGCGAAAGGAGGAGGAAACGGGCCTCAGATGACTGCAGAAGCGTGGTGGTGTTTGAAAGGGACACGAACAGAATCCGGATGCGTGTTTGCAAAGCTCCCCTGCACATCGAACTCCCTTCGGCCCTTTGAAAAACCTGCCTTGGCGCGTCTGCCTTCTCCATTCACTCATCCACCTCCTACAATTCCCATCGTCTCCGTATCTGAAAAGCGATACGATCAAGGGTTGGAGGGGGGAAGGAAACCAATGAGATATGTGTATTTCTTTGGACAATGGGTCTTCAGAGGCTGCGTTTTTAAACTAGATTCTTAAAAAAAACCCCAAACAAAAACCCAAGCTAAACCCCATGTCTGTGATGCAGGCAAAATACAGCACTAAATCTAAAGGCTTTCACTACATGAGAGAAGTCAGATGTTAAACAATCACAGCCTGCTTCCCCCAGCCAAACAAAAGCCAACTGAATTTATACGGACTATGCACCTGTATCCATTATTCTCTGTCCTGCGCCCAGTGAAAATGAATATCACGTTGTGCGGAAAGACCCTGACGGGCTACAATTACTCAACAGGCACCGTCCTAAATCTATCGGCCGTAACTCGCTTGTGAGCCTGTGGGCCTAATGCTCCCAAATGGCTCCTCACGCACGTTTATTCCCGTTGATAGATTTCATCCACTTTGCTTACAATGGCTGAATTATCGGCGGGAGATTAATAGCCGCGAAGAGGCGTCTTTCCTGGTTGCCCAGCACTACGTTAAATGGGACATGCGATGCTGACACCATAAAACCGTGCAGGAAGCTCTGTGCTGGGATAATTTTGTAGGCTGCACGAGAAGTTGGTTCCTCGCACTCACTGCATTGCTGTTTTCTGTCATCAGCAATTTTGGGCCCATCCTCTTGGCTAATTGAACTCAGAGAACGTTCTGGGTTTTAGTGGAGTATTTGAGATCCCTGAATACAGACCAACTTTGCTGACTGGTGCCAGCTCTTTGGGCTCGGGCCTTGGACTGGAACATGGTAGTTACCATTAAAATGCAAGTGGAGACCTGAGCTGCTCTGGGAAATGGGTGGGTTTTTTCCTGTAGAGTTCCTCAATTTCTAGCTAATCTGATGTGATTTTTTTGGGTGATCTTTCAAAATGTGGATTCAAAATGTGGATTTTAGTTTTGCTTCAAATGTTGGGCTGTAGAAAAATGAAAATCTGGTGTTTTAGTTTTGGTAGGTGTCAGCTCCCATTTTTTATTTTTTCCTTTAAAATGCAAATGGAAATAAGGGAAAATATTTTCATTAAAAAAGAGCTTGTTTTCCACTGGAAAAGGGAGGAAAAAAATTCACAATGTTTTTTAAAGAAGTCAGAGATCTTCTTTTCATCTGCCAGTCTGTACTGAGCTACTATCATACAGGGCAAGGGAGACCTTTCTGCACAGTGCTTGTACAGCACCTTGCACACTGGGTTTCTGTTCCAGGATGGGGGCTTGTAGGCAACAATGAATGACAAACAATACACAACAAGAACTTTGCCACTGAGGGGACCCATCAGTATCAAAATCCCAGCCACCATCATCTCTCTGCCCATGGATATATATGCAGGGGTGCTGGTTGTAGCTACGTTGGTCTACGGACATAGGCAGACAAGGCTCTGTGGGTAAATCCGATATCTTTTATTGGACCAACTCAAATAGTTGGAACTATTTGAAATATCTGATATCTTTTATTAGATATCTTTTATTAGACCAACTCAAATAGTTGGAACTACTTCAAATAGTTCCAACTATTTGAATTGGTCTAATAAAAGATATCAGATTTACCCAAAACCTTATCTGCCATGGATAGCGCGCGCTCTCTCTCTCTCTCTCTCTCTCTCTCAATAAATAAATAAATAAATAAATATATATATTACCTGTCCTTATGATACCTAGGAGGATGCTCACTGAGTGGTGCAAGGCTGTCCATATAATTATAGAAAAATAGGGCCCTGAGGAGCTCACATCTATTCTAACCCCCTTTCCTCCAGGCAGGATCATCCCTGTCTAAACCATCCCAAAGAAGTTGTCCAACCTGTCCCCAAATACATCCAAGGATGAAGATCCCACCACCTCTTTGGCAGCTTGCTCCAATGCTGAACCACCCTCATAGAGAGAAGTTCTTTTTAATCTCCAGCTTAAAATCCCCCCATTTCAATTTAAGACCATTGCTTCTAGTCCTGTTGTCTGCAGCAGCAGACAACCAGTTCATCTCCATCCTCCTTATAACCATCCTTCATGCATTTGTTCTAAACTGTTTCTCCAGACTAACCCATCCCAGTTCTTCCAGCCATAAGAGGCATTTAGGGTGAGAAAAATGTCAATCTGTATTAAAGTATGCATATATTCATGGTCCATATGTCTGGCTCTTTTGTGGTGCCACACTTTGATGGCCTTGCTTTTCATGCCTATTCCAAACAGAATTGGAAATCAGCATCAGCAATGAGAAAAAGGTGGATATACTGGTGGTCTCCAATCAGTTCCCAAAAGTCAGATCTTGATGGTCTAAAGCTAAACACCCAAACAGGCCACTTCATTGATATCTTTAAACCCAGGGATCCAGGCTGCTCTATCTGACCATTTTTTAATTGGATCTCCAAAGTTAAGTTGAAGAGATGCTTTTGCTGGGCATCAAGTGGTGGGCAAGGTGGAGATGACACAGCCATTGCTGGCTGTCTGTCCTGGAGATATGAAAAGGACTTCAGGTCTCCAGCTGCTGACCCAATATCTGTTTTGCAGCTCTAGATTTGCCCACCTGCAAACTCATTAAAAACCACATCGCAGAGGAACTCCGGGTCACGTGCGTGCACGTGCGTGCACGTGTGTCCGCAAAGCATTGGGAGGAGGAGAGCGGAACATGGTCCATTTTTTAAGAGCTGGTGTTTTCACTTATGCAAGTGTTTTTTGTTCCCCAATGTGGGGACGGGATGTTTCTTAGCGGCTGCTGCAGAGAAGAAAAGGGCCATTGTCTGGTGAGAGGCTTCGTTACTAATCTACCCTGATGCATTTTAATTCATTTTAATGACTCTGCCTCCTGTCAGCCCTTTCATTCATTAAAGGGGTTTGTTAAAGAGATTAAGTAGAAGGGGAACATGAGCCTTGAAATGCTCAATCTCTCCGTCCTTCTGCCCCCTAGATTAATATCACACACACACACACACACACACACACACACACACAGGCATTTTCTGTAAAATGCATAAATGCATGACAGGCTATTTTAGAGCAGAGGCAAGAGGAGGGTAATGAGACTTGCTTCGTTATTTCACTGGTGGGGTCAGGAGGTGACAGTGTAGCTCTGATGTCACTCTGAGTACACTGCCACCCATGTGCCCCAGAGCACTTTGGGTAAACACAGTTTGTTAGAGATATCAGGGTAGGAAAACATAAGCCGTCAGCCCCAACAGCCTCCCCCACCTTCCCCTGTTCCTGCAAAATGAGGGAGCCTAAACATAGCTCCCCCACAACCCCTTGAAAAATAAATATACCATGTAACTGATACACCAAAAGACTTTGCATTGAGTCCTGGGGAGGAGGACTAAGAGAGCTTCCCAGATTATACCCACAGGTCCCAAAGTGCTTCACAAGAACTAATCAGAGACTTATAGAAAATGCAGGTTGCAGGGACCTCAGGGGGTCACATCCAGTCCAAGGCAGGACCAGCCCCAACTACATCATCCTAGCCAAGGCTTTGTCTACCCGGGTCTTCAAAACCTCCAAGGATGGAGATTGCACCAGCACTCTGGGGAGCCTGCGCCAGTGCTTCACCACCCTCCTTGTGAGAAAGTGCTTCCTAATATCCAACCTCAGCTTCCCTTGCTGCAGCTTGAACTTGAACTAATGGAGGACGGAGACCTCAGGACACGTCGTGGTAAGATGGGCAAGCAGGCACCCATTGGACAGGGATGCTGGCCGGGTGCAGGGATGTGACACGGGTCACTCCAGCAGTGCAGTGACCAGGAGCACCCCAACACGGATCTCCAGAGTTCGTTCTACTTCCAGGACCTGGTCCAAAACCCAAGGAGCTCACTGGCAATCATTCCTTTAGGTTACCGTAGATTTCAAAGACAGTCCCTAGAACCAACACGGGTTTTTTTTCTAGGACCAATAATAATTTTAAGGATAGGAACAGACCTAGAAGTTCATAGTAGGATTATAAAACTGGGTTGCTTCAATAGCAAGAGACTGGCCTTGATGGCCCGGGGGTAAATTCCAGTTATGGGACCTATGATCCTCAGCACCCCACTTATATACCTCCTGGTATGTCAGAGCCATAGAGGTAGCCCAGGTTTTACATGATGCACTGATGTGAAGTAGCAGAAGCAGTCCTATCATGTTCAACACCCATCTACCCATCTACATGAGGAGTCGTTTTTAATAGGCTCGAATGTACTTTACTACAGGCCCCTTTTAAGCAAGATATCCTGTTATCCACATGACCGTCGGCTCTAACTCTTATACTCTTCTCACTCTTGGAGGTGGGAAGCTAATGCCTATAGGGTGAGAAGACAGGTCCTCAAGGAAAGACCTGCTTTCTGATTGCATTTCTGGACTGCAGTTGATGTTTCAAAGACAAACCGACCCTGACGTGGAGCACGAAAGCTTGGTGCCTTTGGTGAACCGAATGCAACGAGCTGAACACAAGAGCGCATCCTCTAGGTCAGTGATTTTCACCCAGGGTGCCACATCACCCAAGACCCACTTAAGAGTGCCCTAGGATGCCCAACAATACTAATTACATCAGGTGAGTAAAAAGCTACACACAATTCACAAGATAAAACTAGAGCTTTCCAATAGGAAGCCAGAAGGTCACACGTATTCTGACGTGTTTTGTTTTACTTTAATTTTATGCAACAGAAGACTTTTCATAAAATGTTCCCACAGCCAAAACATGAGGGGTAGCTTGGGTCTAACAAGGGGTGTCTTGCCTCTAAAAAAAACATTGAGAACAGTGCTCCAGGTTTTGTCTTAGCTTGGAAGACATCCAAGGGACCCGTTGTGTGGACAGAACAGCAATGTCCTATGGGAGCCAAGTCTAAACAAGCGTGTTCCTCCACGTCCAGGTGTGCAGACTGATGACAAGCTGTTTTTGCCGGCTGCCATGTTTTGTGGGTGGGCGGTGGGTCAGCCAGGCTTGGAAAGAGAGGAGAGTCATGTATTTTCCATTGCAAGCTCTCCAGCTTCCATTATATAAATGTCATCTGAAATGCAAGCTGACCTCCTCCTTTCATGGAAATAGCTAAAGCTATTTAGTAATAGGGATTAATAGTCTTTTCAGAGCCCCATGGCATTTGTAGAGAATTAGACTTCATCTTCAACATAAGATGATAAGTGGACAATGCATTTACAGTGGACAATAAGGTGGATATGAACCAGCAGTGTGCCCTTGTTGCCAAGAAGGAGAACGGCATCTGGGGCTGCATGGGTGGGAGCGGTGCCAGCAGACGGAGGGCAGTGATCCTTCCCCTCTATTCAGCACTGGGGAGGCCACATCTGGAGTTCGGTGTCCAGCTGTGGGCCCCCACTGCAGAAAGGATGTGGGCACATTGGAGAGAGTCCAGTGGAGGGCAATGGAAACGGTTTGGGGGGCTGGGGGACAGGACTGGTGAGGGGAGGCTGAGGGAAATGGGCTGATTGAGTCTGCAGAAGAGAAGACCGAGGGGGTCTGAATAGCAGCTTCACCTCCCTGCAGGGGGGCTGCAAAGAGGCTGGAGCTGGGCTGGTCTCAGTGGGGGCAGATGACAGGACAAGGAGCAATGGGCTCAGGTTGCAGCAAGGGAAGTTGAGGCTGAATATTAGGAAAAACTTTCTCGTGAGGAGGGTGGTGAAGCACTGCAACAGGTTACCCAGGGAGGTGGTGGGACCTCCATCCTTGGAGGTTTTTAAGGCCTGGCTAAAAGCCTTGTCTGGGATGAGGCAGTTGGGGCTGGTCCTGCTTGGAGCAGGGGTTGGACCAAATGCAACCTCCTGAGCTCCCTTCAACCATCATTTTCTCTGATTCAACCCTCCGTTCAGTTTCGACGTGAGGTGATCTAACCCCCAACTCCTGTCTTGAACAATCCTCAAGATTTTAAAAGAGGAATTGGGGTAGATTTTCCATAGCTTTCAAAGGAATAAAGCAGATGTATCAGATTCACCCCACCACCAGACTAGATCTGGTTTGCCTGGGGTCAGATCGGGACGCAGCAGTGGAGAGGTGAGCGGTGACTGTCAGGGTGGACTGGGCAGCGGAGGCTGAGGGGGCAGCGGGGCAAGAGGCAGGGGCGATGGACCAACAGCAGTGGGGGCCAAGGGACTGTGGGTCAATCGGGGCAGCGCCGGGCAAGTGGCACTATCTGTTTGACACCCCTGGAATAAAGGATTAGCGGCATCTTTGGACTGCCGAGGACTCCAGCCACAGAACAAGCACCTGTTGTACCCGATGCTAAACAGACCCAGTCAGGAATAGCAGATCAGACCCAAACAGCTCGCAACCTCCGTACGAGCCAACAGACAGTCAGACGTGAGATGGACTCATGCGAGGAAACAAGGGGAAGAGCTGGGCGGTGATCTCGGTAGGCCGCCTGCCCTGCATTACAGGATAGATGCATCTCAGAGCCCCAGATATCTTTGGAAATGCCAGCCTCTAAAGGATCCCGGTACAACCCTGGAGTTTAGAGCAATTGCCATAGAAAGTTATTATTCCCAACCGGCTTCATCGCTATTATATTCAGTAGGACTTTCCCACAAGGGTTTATCCTTTTGCTGTCTCAACTGGGAGATCTGGGAAGGCAGAAGGAGAGAGACAGAGGAGACAAAACACAGTCACAAGTTGTTCGGCCCCGTTCCAAGATGCCCTGTCTCCCTGCAGCTGAGATGCTTCTGAAATCCATGGTTGCTAACTAGCATTCGTCAGTCCAGGCCACAGTAATTTACTGGTAGTGATTTTCCACTTCCAGCTGCTGACCTCCTAACCCAAGAGGTTAAGACAGCTTTTATTCATGCTACTGAACTTGGCATCGAAACATTAATGTCATGGTTCTGCCTTCTCCTCCTTTTCTTTTTTCCAGGGAGGCTTATAGACGGGAATGTTTTCCAGGGAGACTAGGGGGGAATATGGCCAGTGGCTGGTCTTCTCCAGAGCATGGCATCTCCACCATGGCAAGTTGGTTATGCACAAACTCCCGACCAGCCCGCCACCCTTCATCAGGTGTTACCTGGCACTGTGAGGAGTGGAGACGCTCTTCCCTTTTTGCACAAGGTGGGGTTGAAAGGGGTTTCCCTTTGGAAAGGACCTTAACTTACAAAAAACCATGACTTGCTCCACTTCTGGCCAACTCAAATCTCGTGTGTCCTAGGCTTGGGCTGTTCCCTTGATTCTCCCAGTGTGCTCAAGACTGTGAAGAACCGTTGGTCAACCAACTCAAACGACTTCCATAGAAACACATCCAACAGTCAAGGGAGTGAGAGGTTTTTTCATCCAAAGCTTGAGACTTTTCTGCATGCAAAGATGAATCCATCTTTGGATTCATCCAGCCAGGCAGTGGTAACCAAGACAGGGGTATTCAGAGGAGTTTTGGCAACTAACTTCCATGGATTACAATGGGAAGGAGCCACCCATGTATCTCTGGACCTATGTTTCCAATGAATTACCATTCAAGCACCCTGGAGGATGTCCATTCTTGTCTACAAGCTCTTTTAAGGTGGAGAGAAGAGCCAGCTGCTCCAATGGTTTTTGGCTTTTGTTGGTTTTGTCTCTATTCTCATCTCAGTCCTGGACAAAAGTCCTAGGCTCCATCATATCTGATCTTCGGTATGACTTAGGTACCTCTCTGGTGCTGCAGAATAGCTAAACTGTGAGCAATGCAGATGCTTCACCCATGCCATGAAGGACAAACTATCAGAGGAGACTAAAATCAAAAGTTTAATCTGGGCATATCCCTGGGTTCTTGGGACAGTCAACCCAGGTCTATAATTCCCAGAAAACTTTTATCTCCACAGTGGCCTTAGCCAGATTTGGACAAGCCTTCTGGGGCTGGTTTTGTTCAGCAGCTTCATCAATGACCTGGAAGATGGGATGCAGTGCACCCTCAGCAAGCTTGCAGATGACACCAAGCTGGGGGAGTCGTAGTTATGCTGCAGGGCTGGACTAGGATTCAGAGAGACCTAGACAAGTTGGAGGATTAGATCAAAAGAAATCTCCCGAGGTTCAACAAAGACAAGTGCAAAGTCCTGTACTGTGGAGGGAGCGATCACTCGCACCGGGGCAGGCTGGGGGGGGACGGGCTGGGCAGCAGCTCTGCAGAAAAGGACCTGGGGGGACAGGGGACAAAAAGCTGAACAAGAGCCAGCAGTGCACCCTTGGTGCCAGGAAGGCGACCGGCATCCCGGGCTGCATCGGGAGGACCATTACCGGCAGATCGAGGGAGGTGATTCTTCCCCTCTATTCAGCACTGGGGAGGCCGCGTCTGGAGTCCTGTGTCCTGTTTTGAGCCCCCCACTACAGAAAGGATGTGGGCATGTTGGAGAGAGTCCAGTGGAGGGCAGCACAAAAGTTTGTGGGTCTGGGGGACAGGACTTGGGAGGGGAGGCTGAGGGAAAGGGCTGCAGAAGAGAAGACCGAGGGGGATTGAATAGCAGCCTTCACCTCCCTGCCGGGGGCTGCACAGAGGATGGAGCCGGGCTGGTCTCGGTGGGGGCAGACAACAGGACAAGGAGCAATGGGCTCAAGCTGCAGCAAGGAAAGTTGAGGTTGGATATTAGGAAAAACTTTCTCACCAGGAGGGTGGTGAAGCACTGGAACGGGTTACCCAGAGAGGTCGCGGAGGTGTTTAAGACCCGGGTAGACAAACCCTTGTCTGTGAGCAGGGGGTTGGACTAGATGTGACCTCCCGAGCTCCCTTCCACCCTCATTTCTATGATTCTTTGGTTCTGACTAGGTTGCTGCATCTGCTTGTTTTGTCTACGTCACAGCAGCAGAATATGATGCTTCCCCTCCTGTGCAGCTGCTCGGCTTTGTGTTTTATTCAGTCGTGCTTATTTCTGTGGCCTGGAGAGCTCTCTGGAGGAGAATTCCCAACCCCACCTAACGGTCTGCAGCATTGCAAAACCACCGCTTGCACAACAGTGCAGCTGTCAGTGGAAGCAAGAAGCCAAATAATCACCACAGAAAAGGCCTAGGAAATTCACAGGGAACTACAGAGAAGAGAAGCCATGGTCTATGCTGAGCCTGGATGAGCAAGGCAAAGGATCCTTGGTGGTGATGCTCTGACCAGGACTTTGGACCTGCTCCAAAGAAAGACGGTGTCTTCTGGAGACACAATAGGTCAGTGAAGGAGTTTGGTTTGTTTTTCCCTGGCATTTCAGTGTCAGCTAGGTGAGTCCCATGGGAAGTGTACTCACATCTCCTTGCAAACAAACAGGTAGGCCCTCCTCCCAGGGAAGGGGAGCCCTTTTTCAGAACTGGATGCCAGGGGCAAGTCACGTCTTGAAGGTCATCTGCAGCCCTGTGTTTTGGGATGATGGCCAGCAAGGAACAGACAGAGCGCCAGACTCCTCTGGACAGCACTGTATTTTCTGTAATACAACCTGCATTTTGTCCCCAAAACCCATTTTGTTCAGCAGCTGGAAATGTAGCGAGTCATATATGCAAGAAATACAGTCAGAGCAGTTCCTGCTCCTTACCCAGCTAAATTGAAAGTAAATCCCACGTGGACTTAGAGGGATAAGAACAATGATCAGGCTCAGCTCCCCATCCGCTGCTACAGGTATTTGCTACAAGGGGTGATCTTTGCCTCCAAATTCTGCCTTTCAGAAAGAAGGCACAGCTTTTATTCCAGGGCGTGTTGTGTGTGAGAAGTTACAGGATGTGGCTCACCAAAGCCATTCCAGCCCAGGCCATCCCACACGCTGGGTAGCTCATAACTGCGGCGTTGCACGCACGTGCCAACCACTGTATTGTCTCATATCAAACTTGGAGCCAGAGTTGGTTGGTCAAGGGCTGAAGGCCTCAGTCTTCACAGCTGGAGCTAAAGAACCAGGCTCTGGGTCTGGGAACTGTCACGGTCATCCCCAGACTCACCGATGACTTCCCTATTTGCTGGAAGACTGACCTTGTGTGCAGGGATTGCTGACGATGAGGGCTGCACAGACAACCAATACACTAGGCAAAGAGTTTGCTGGTTGGGGAGCTCTTGGTGTATTGGTAAGACTCAGACTCTATTACACCCGTTGGGTGTCTAAGTGGATTTAGGCACCGAAGTGCAATTCTATTCCACTCTGTTCAAATCCACTAATGCTCCTGTTTCCTAACGCACCATCATTTGACCCTTAAGATGAAGTCACCAAATAGTGCAGAGGAAGAGGACCCAACCGGCCTTGGCACGAACTGCTTTTCAGGGCAGAGTAGAGTTGAACTGCACTTAAGCCCCTCTGTCCAGTTCAATGCCTAAAGGTGGAATAGACCTTTAATGACCTGAATGCCCTTTTGTAGTTAGTTCATTGCTATAATATGCTATGGCCCTTTTGACCAGTTGTTCCCAGAAGCCTCTAAGCCAGGCTCAGAACTGCGCATCTCATAGATTTCATAGATTTCATAGACATCAGGGCTGGAAGGGACCTCGGGAGATCATCGAGTCCAGCCCCCTGCCCAAAGGGCAGCAAGTCAGCTGGGGTCATAGGATCCCAGCAAGATAAGCATCCAATTTACTCTTGAAGGTGTTCAATGTAGGTGCTTGAACCACCTCCGCTGGCAGACTGCTCCAGACCTTGGGGGCTCGGACAGGAAAGAAATTCTTCCTTATGTCCACCCTGAAACGGTCTTGCAGGAGTTTGTGACCGCTCGACCTCGTCATCCCTTGGGGCGCTCTGGTGAACAGACGTTCCCCCAGATCCTGGTGGTCACCCCTGAGAAACTTATAGGTGGCCATCAGGTCACCCTGAGCCTGCGCTTTTCCAGGCTAAAGAGTCCCATGGCTCTCAGCCTGTCGTCATAAGATCTGTTTTCCTGACCTCTGATCGTGCGCGTGGCTCTCCTCTGGACTCTCTCCAGCTTCTCCACATCCTTTTTGAATTGTGGAGCCCAAAACTGGACGCAGGACTCCAGCTGCGGCCTCACCAAGGCCGAGTACAAGGGGAGAATGACGTCCCGGGATCTGCTCGAGAAGCACCTATGGATGCAAGCCAGCGTTTTGGTCGCTTTACTAGTCGCAGCATCACATTGCAGACTCATGTTCATCTTGTGGTCAATGATGACCCCCAAGTCTTTTTCTTCTGTAGTGCTAACCAACGTAGCACTGCCGAGCCTATAAGGGTGCTGCAGGTTTTTCCTCCCAAGGTGGAGAACCTTGCATTTATCGGTGTTAAACACCATGAGGTTCTCGTCTGCCCATTTGCTGAGCTTGTCCAGGTCAGCCTGGATCACCCACCTATCTTCTGGCGTGGATGCTTTGCCCCAAAGTTTGGTGTCATCGGCGAACTTGGCCAGTCCACTCCTGACTCCAATGTCCACATCGTTAATGAAGATGTTGAACAGGATGGGTCCCAGGACAGAGCCTTGAGGGGCCCCGCTGGTCACAGGGCACCACAATGAGCGACTGCCATCAATTACAACCCTCTGGGTCCGACCATGGAGCCAGTTTCCCAGCCAGCAGATCGTGGTGGAGCCAAGGCCACAACTGGGCAGTTTGGCCAAGAGGTGATTGTGGGATACTAGATCAAAAGCTTTTTTGAAGTCAAGATATATGACACCAATCTCTTCTCCCTCGTCCAGGTCATAGGTCACCTGGTCATAGAAGGAAATGAGATTGGTCAAACAAGACCTACCCGCAACAAACCCGTGCTGGCTATCCCTTAGGATGCTAGCCTGGGCCAGTCCCTCAAGGATGGCCTCCTTAATAAACTTTTCTAAGATCTTCCCCAGGAAGATAGGCGGGGTTTAGGCTGGGGGGTAAGATTGGTTTAGCTGCCTGAGTCAGATTTGGGCTGGGGGGACTCTCACTTATAGCCCCCAGTGGAGCTTTGCATCTTGAATTTTACCCCCATTCACTCTCCCCCTCCCTAAATCCTGAGCCCCACTTGGAGTCCTGTGAGCCAGTTGACACAGCTCTGAGGGCCATATGTTTGACACCCCTGTATTTCATGTATCTATCCGGGCCACGGGGATGATCCGGGTTAAAAAAGCCAGCTAGCGGATGGCTTGGTGCGTATATCAGAGAGAAGGTAGATTTCTCTATGTTTTTAAGTAAATCATTTCCAGAATGATGAGTCTGGAGTCTTGTTTAACTCATGCCATCTAAAGACCATTCATGAAAGAACTTGGACTGGTTCTCAGAGGTGTAGAGAGATTCCCAAAATAGTGAAGCAAGGTCTCTTTTTTCCCACATCAGCCCCTTCCCTAAGCAAATTAGCCTAGGGAAGCAGAATGAGAAACAGACTCTAGATGTCTATGTCATCAAACCCCAGGAGGAAAACGTAAACAAAACTTGGTGAAAAACTCCCTTGAGCCTCTTTCTGTTCCTTTCTGTCTACTGGGGGTACTGGGCTGGTCATGTTCAGCTAGTAACGGCTATTGGGATTGTTCCAACGGGCATCTAATCATTTCAGAAATCTCTTGATCCATGAATGACTTTGGCAAGGGGTCAACTGGCTCCATGGCCAGAAGTCAAGTGATGGCCAACTGGTGGATCATCCAACAGATCCCATTGAAAATCTTCACCTGGTTTTTAGCAGGCAACACCTAGTCCCAGCAACCAGCAGAGCTCTCTTCCAAGGCCTAGCGGCTAACCACCATAAAGAGATACCCACAGAAAGTCACCGTCTACCCTTGCTGCCAACTCTTCACAGAAGGTCTGAATGGCAGATTTTCTCTCCAGTAGCCTTGCTAGATGTATCATAGTATCATAGCACTTAGGGTCAGAAGGGACCTAAACAGATCATCAGGTCTGACCTCCTGCCCCGGACAGGAATGGGTGCCAGGATCATATCACCCCGGCCAAATATCTGTCCAGCCTCCTCTTGAAGACCCCCAAGGTAAGAGAGAGCACCACCTCCCTTGGGAGCCCATTCCAGAGCCTGGCAGCCCTAACCATACAGTAATATCTCCTGATGTCCAGCTTGAACCTGCTCTCTAACAATCTGTGGCCATTATTCCTAGTAACCCTGGGTGGTGTCTGGGGGAACAGACCCTCCCCCGATTCCTGCTGGTCCCCCTGGTGAGTTTATAGATGGCCACCACATCCCCCCCCAGCCTTTTCTTGTGGAGGCTGAACAGGTTCAGGTCCCGTCGCCTCTCCTCGTAGGGCCTGCCCTGCTGCCCCCTGACCATGCGAGTGGCCTCCTCTGGACCCTCTCCATGCTGTCCACATCCCTCCTGAAGTCCAGCACCCAGAACTGGATGCAGGACTCCAGCTGCGGCCTGACCAGTGCCACATAGAGGGGGAGGATCACCTCCTTGGACCTGCTCGAGATGCGTCTGTGGATTTCATAGATTTCATAGACATCAGGGCTGGAAGGAACCTCGGGAGATCATCGAGTCCAGCCCCCTGCCCAAAGGGCAGGAAGTCAGCTGGGGTCGTAGGATCCCAGCAAGATAAACATCCTATTTGCCCTTGAAGGTGTTCAATGTAGGTGCTTGAACCACCTCCGCTGGCAGACTGTTCCAGACCTTGGGGGCTCAGACAGTAAAGAAGTTCTTCCTTATGTCCAGCCTGAAACAGTCTTGCACGGTTGACAAGGTGAGGTTGGCCTTCATAGTATCATAGTAGTTTCATAGTTGCATAGAAGCTAGGGTCAGGGGCGACCTGATCAGATCATCTCGCCTGACCCCCTGCCAGGCAGGAATGAATGCTGGGTTCACAAGACCCCAGACAAGGTGATCGTCCAACCTCCTCTTGAATTAGCCCAAGGTAGGGGCGAGGAGCACTTCCCTGGGTAGGTAGTTCAAGATTTTGGCCACCCTAACTGTAAAATATTGCCTTCTGATCTCTAACCTAAACCTATTCTCTATCAGCTTATTACCATTGTTCCTCGTCACCCCAGGTCATGCAGGGGAGAAAAGGGCCTTACTGACCGCTTCCTCACATTGGTGGCTCATGTCCATCCTGGAGTCAACAATGACTCCAAGATCCCTTTCTGCCACTGTGTTGACAAGATAGGTGTTTCCCAGCCTCTAAGTGTGTTGCTAGTTCCTTCTCCCTAGATGCAGCACCTTGTACTTGTCTACATTGAACTCCATCCTGTTCTCATCTGCCCACCCCTGCAGCCTGTCTATGTCTAGCTGGATTCGGTCCCTCCCCTCCAGCGTGCCCACCTCGCCCCACAACTTGGTGTTGTCAGTGAATCTGGACAGCGTGCATTGCAAGCCCACATCCAGATCGCCGATGAAGATGTTGAACAGTGCAGGCCCGAGGACCGGGCTTATCGGGTGCGTAACACTTAGGAATGCGTGTGTGGGGAGATGAGAAATGACCCCACTGCTCACATCCCTCCAGGTCGAAAATGACCCATCCACCACCGCTCTCTGAGTGCGACCATCGAGCCAATTTGCCACTCATCTGACTGTGTGGGCATCAATGTTGCAGTCACCAAGTTTTCTTAAGAGAATGTGGTAGGAAACCATGTTAAAGGCCTTCTTAAAGTCCAGGAAGATGACATCCACCCTTGTCCAGGGACTCTGTGACCTGATCATAAAAAGAAACGAGGTTAGTCAGGCAGGACCTGCCCTCAGTAAACCCATGATGGTTGCCCCTGAGCATTACCTCCCATGCTGGGCCCTTGCAGATGTACTCCTTGATAATTTTCTCCAAGGTCTTCCCAAGGACTGAGGTAAGACTGACTGGCCTAAAATTGCTGGGGTCCTCTTTTCTCCTCTTCTTGTAAATGGGGACCACATTGGCCCTTTTCCAATCCTCTGGACACATCCTTCTTGAAGTGCAGGGCCCAAAACTGGACACAGAAATCCAGGGAAAGCCTCCCCAGTCCTGGCCAGATTGAAAGAGTCCCATCCCCTCATTTGCAAGTGACACTCCTGGTAATACAACCCAGGTCACATCTACACATGTGCTTTAATGTGCATTAGCCTATTTTAATGCACATTAAAGAGTCACTAAAAACAGTGGGCTTCTATCGACATGTAAAGAGCCTGCTCTAACGTGGTGGAAAATTAGTGTATCACAGTACTTGATTAATCAAGTTTGCTGGAGCAGGAAAATTGCCGTGCTCCGGCAGCCTCCTGCAGCACGTGTGTCAGTGTCCCCGCACATCTCTGTGCTGAGAAAATGGTGGTGGGGCATTTTGAAATAAAATGCTTTCAATGAACTTTAGTTCAAAGCACCCCGCCACCATTTTTTCAGTGAGGGGATGCTGACACACATGACGTGTGGGCAATTTTAATTAGTGCAGCTTGTTAGTTAAAGCACCTGGTGCCTCATCCTGCACCACAGGTAAAAATGCCCAGTACACTTTTGCTAATGCACATTAAAATAGGTTAATGCATCTTTTTCTGGTACCTCAGTACCTAGTACCTCTATTATAAACAATACACAGAGGTGCTTTAATTAGAGCAGCTCCAAGAGCCACTCTAATTAAAGCACTGCTGCATCTTGTACATCAGAGTCCCTGCACTTAAAAATGGTGGCGGGGGCGCTTGAACTAAAGCTTGTTCAACAAGCTTCAATTCAAGTGCCTCCACTGCCATTTTTAAGTTTGGGGACACTGATACATGAGCTGCAGGAGGCTGCTGGAGTGCAGTAATTGCCACGCTCCACCAGCCTCGATTACTTGAGTCTGCTCCGACATGCTGGAATTCCAGGGCATCGGAGCAGCCTCGCTGCTCACGTGTAGGCTCCCCTATATTCATGAAGACAGACGAATGCACATTTTCCTAGTAATTCACGATGGAGGTACTGGATTTAATGTGCATTAACTAAAATGCATTAATGCACGTGTAGACACGGCCAGCAATATGCTGTTAGCTCCTTGCTATCCCTTGAACTGGAAACAAGTGGGTAACATGTCATCACCTCCAAGCAGTGGATCTGCTGTCCTTGCAAAGTACAGAGCAGCAACTCACTGGACCTTTTATGAGCGATGCCATGGCCCAGTCTACTGCCAGGTAAAAGCATCTGTTTGTCCCATGGCATTCATGTCTGGTTGGGAGGGGAGCGGGGAGGGTGAAGACGAGAAAGGCAATGCTCTGGGAAGACGATCTGCCCTTTTTCTCATCTCCCCACACACGCATTCCTAAGTGTTACGCACCCGATAAGCAGCGCTGCTGGCTGGCTGACTACCGCATGATTGTTATGGACCATCTGGGAACTTATAAAGCCTGCAGGATATGAGTCGAAGCTGTGCTGGAAGTAGGAGACGAGGTGGTATCCAGTGTCTAAATACCAACACAGCTGTTTGGGGCAGGAAAGGGAAAACCCCCCGAAGGAGAGATGGCAGGGTCTCTTCTTTACGGAGGAGATTATGTCTGAATTATTGAACTGTTCGTGACTTCTCGGCTCAGCTCTGTGTAACGAGATCCCTCTCCCAGAATGGGCTGCTGCTGCTGTTGGAGACTCAAAGGATATATATATATATAATTTTTTTATGCCAATGAAAATGTGTGTGTGTGCATGTAAAGGTTTTAATGACTTGGGAGGCATGAACTCCATATCACATGCTGCCCCTGGAAAGAAACCAACATGCTTTAAAGGAAAAGAAAGGGGTTTGGAAGACAGCAGTTGCCCAGTTTCTGAGCACAGCCAGCTTTCTGGCTTTCGCCACCCTCTGCGCTATGCAGGCAGGAATGTCATGGCTTGGCCCCATAAGGGGCTCTGAACAGGTGAACCAGGCTGGTGGGAAAAATACCGAGTGCTGAGCTGTCAATGGCTGGCGTGCAGGAAACGCGATCGGGGCTTACAGGACAGCAGGAGCTCTGGCTAAACCAGAAGGGTCTTTTCTGGACCATGGCTGGGGGACTTTGCTGAAATTTGGATGTTTTGGATGGCAGGGAGCACAATTATCTCCATGCTGGCACCGCTGGGATCCAGGAAGAAAATGAGGGGTGCATTGGGCTCTCTGATAATCTGCAAATTTCCAAGGCCTTCATCGAAGTCCCAGACTCTTGTCAGCACTTAAACTGCATAGAGTCATAGGACTGTAGGAAAGGAGGGCTGAAAAGGACCTCCAGAGGCAGGTCACCCCTATTCAAAGGATCACCCCATCCCATCCAAGTCCTTCTCACCTGCTCCTAATGCTACAAAATCACCCCATGACAAGGGCCCAAAACACCAAGAGCACCTGCCCCAGGAAAACAGAGGACTGCCAGTGTCTTGCTGCTGCCGGGGTTGTTAAAATGCCCTTGTAGAGTCATAGAGAAGTGGGGCAGGAGGTCATCTAGTCCAACCACCTGTTGGAGGGAGGTCAGCTCTGCCCAAGCCATCCTATACAAATACATAATAGTAAAACTACTGTGAATCCTGACACAGCACCAGACATCGCACCTGAACCTGCCACAGGTAAAGCAGGGGGTTGTGGTAGCCAGCGTCCTGCTTCTGCACAATGTTGTTCATATATGCTCGAGAGATCCCAGGTCAGAGGCTGTGTCCCTCTGCTACAAAGGAAGGCAACCCCGCAGTCTGTATCCATCGGACCATGGGGTAAAAGTCCTTCCTGTCCCTAAATATGGTAATTGGTCCGACCCTAAGTGGGGCGACAAGACCCTGTAGCTAGGAACTTCTGGGACTGAGTCCCACAAAAAGCACTGGCACATCCCATTGCTGGTCTCCAGCTGTTGGTCTGTATAGTGCACTCCAGGCATAGCTACTCCTACATCATCCCTGACCACTGCTTATCCACCGTCTTCTTGAACAGCTCTGGGCAAGGGGACTCCATCTGCCTCACTGCTTTAGCAGTGACAAAGATTTTCCTGATATCCAATCTAAACCTTCTTTGCTGCAACATCAAGCTATTGATCCATGTCCTCCTTGCTGAAGCAAAGAAACAAAAAGGTGTTCTCTTGCTTCTTTATGGCAGCCCTTCAAATATTTGAAGATGGCAATTAGGTTCCCACTTAATTGCCTTTTCTGAAAGCTGAACATGCCCATTTCATAGAATCAGAGACAAGGAGGGCTGGAAGGGAGCTCAGGAGGTCATATCTAGTCCAATCCCCTGCTCCAAGCAGGACCAGCCCCAAATACATCACCCCAGCCAAGGCTTTGCTTAGCTGGGTCATAAACACCACCAAGGATGGAGATTGCACCACCTCTCTGGGTAACCTGCTCCAGTGCTTCACCACCCTCCTCATGAGAAAGTTTGTTCCTAATATCCAACCTCAACGTCCCTTGCTGCAACTTGAGCCCATTGCTCCTTGTCCTGTCATCTTCCCCCACTGAGACCAGTCCAGCTCCGTCCTCTTTGCAGCCCCCCTGCAGGGAGGTGAAGCTGCTATTCAATCCCCCTTGGTCTTCCCTTCTGCAAACTAAATCAGCCCATTTTCCTCCGCTTCTCCTCACCAGTCATGTCTCTCAGCCCCACAACCATTTTCACTGCACTTCACTGGACTGTCTCCAATGGGTCCACATCCTTTCTATAGTGGGAGGCCCACAGCTGGACACAGGACTCCAGATGTGGTCTCCCCAGTGCTGAATATGGGGGATAATCACTTCCCTTGACCTGCTGGCAATGCTCCTACCAATGCAGCCCTTGATGCCGGTCGCTTTCTTGGCACCAAGGGCACACTGCTGGCTCCTGTTCAGCTTCTTGTCCCCTGTCCCCCCAGGTCCTTTTCTGCAGAGCCGCTGCCCAGCCCATCCCCCCCAGCCTGCCCCGGTGCATGGGATTGTTCTGTCCTAAGTGCAGGATTTTGCACTTGTCCTTGTTGAACCTCATGAGATTTCTTTTGAATTAATCCTTGGTCACTCTGAATCCCAGACCTACCCTCCAGTTTATCTACTACTCCCCCCAGCTTGGTGTCATTAGCAAACTTGCTGAGGATGCGCTGCATCCTGTTTTCCAGGTTGTTGATGAAGACTTTGAGCAAACCCAGCCCCTTGACTGACCCCTGGGGCACTCTACTTGATAGATAGCAGCTGCCAGGTAGACACTGAGCCATTGACTCTTACCCTCAGAGTCTGATAATCCAGCCAGTTTTCTGTTCACCTGACAGATCATTCATCGAACGCATACTTCTTTAGCTTGTTTGTGAGAATATTGTGGGTGATCATATCAAAAGCCTTGCTAGTTTTCCAACTATTTAGTTTGTCTAATAAAAGATATCACATGTACCCAAAGAACCTTGTCTTGCTGAAGTCAAGGTATTCTTGTGTGCACCTGCCTCACACTTCAGGTTCATGTTAAGTCTGTGATCTACCAAGACACCTAGATCCTTTCCTGTAGCACAGCTTAGCATTTGTGGCTACATCTCTCACTAGGGACTGGGCCCATAACAGCATTATCAATCACATACTGGTAAAGCTTTGCCATATTATTAATATTCACACTGGGGTGGTGCCTCAAGGGCCTCACTGCCCATGCTGGGATTAGGGAGGTCGGATCTGGAGACCAGCTTGGAGGTGATGACATGTTACCCCACTTGTTTCCAGTTCAAGGGATAGCAAGGCACTAACAGCATATTGCCGGGCATGTCTACACGTGCATTAATGCATTTTAGTTAATGCGCATTAAATCTAGTACCACCAAGGTTATGGCACTGGGCAAGAGATGTCCAGAAAGAAGCCAGGCGGTCACGAAGCAAGAAAACTAGCAGACAACACTCTAAGACCAGGAAAAGCCCTACTCCCCCAGATACTTCCTGGCCCTCTTCCTGGTCCTATATAGGGGAAGTGGAGAGTCAGATGATAGGAGCCAGCCATTCACATATCAGGGAGTGGGTGGAGTCTTGGGCACTCCTGGCAGCTTTAGGTGGGCTCCATCCAGCCTCCAAGGGCAGCTGTAGGGTAGCAGGTAGCTAAGCTAGTTAAGCTAAGGTCCTGAGTTCAAGGCTGCTGCTTGGTATAAATCAGCATTAAATCCCTTTGCACCAGCTGTTGTGCATGTAGAGAAGCAGAAAGTAGTCCCTGGCTCAAAGAGGTTTTAACAGAGGTAGATAAGCATGGAATAGTTGGCAACTGAGGGCAAGATAATGGATGTTCTTTTGCTGCATTTCATTTTTGGGAATGCTGACTTTCTTCCAAACAGTCTTTGCAATCAGCTGACATGAGAAGTTGGCTTCCCATTTAGTGACCATGTGTTGCAAACACAGCAGCTAAAGAACAATTTCAGGTTCACTTCCAGCCCTGTTTTCCCTTTTCCTCCACTCTGTCCCTAGATTAGGACTCCTGTAACTTTTTTTGGACCACACTTCAAAGCACGTAGTAGAAAATAATTACCATACAAATAACAGACTGAATATTTATGGGATAATTGTTTCCCCAGACATATAGCTCTAACACGGCTCGCCTCAATGAATTGAATTCTAGGGCAAATAAAAGAGAGATGATTAGGAAATCCAAATATGTTTCAAACTCATTTTACTGTCCTGGGAGCTAAAAATAGAGGCCTACCTAGGCCAAAAAGGAAAATCATTATAATCAGGGAAATATAGACACAGTGTGCTATGTATTTGGGGGGCAGGTCTGAGCTTTTCAGAATTCAAGGCTTGCTTTTATTTTAAGTCTTGTTCATAAAGAAGTAAGTTGGATTTATATGCAGTGATGGAACGAGCTCCCTCTGGCTCATTGAATTTGGGGGAATAGGAGCTGCCAATATCATAGACATACACTATATTTTCTTGCATACAATATACACCTGAATAAGACACACACTTTGTTTTTGGGAAGCCAGAATGAAGACAAACGATTTTTCCAATTATGGCTTCAAAGAGCAGGGCCAGGGCCCAGTCTTCACCCACTCACCCTCCCTTTCCGGCTCAGCCAGAAACTTAAACTGTACCTTCTGCTGGCAACTGGTTCCCATGGGTGGATCTATGAACTGAAAAGAGATAAGAAAAGCCTATAGGGCTATGGATTAGGAAAATAGAGATGAGGAGCAGATAGCAGGCAGCAACATTGCTGGAAGGAAGGTTACCTTCATTGGTGGAGCACGAAGACCGTTACAGAGGGGATAGGATATTTAATACCTGTGGAGCGAGGAGCTGTGAGCCATGAAGTCAAATGACTCCCTTAGATGCCTGAATAGAAATGCCACTGCTGCTTCCAGGCAGTTGGCTTGAAATTTTGCATGGAGAAGAAATCAAAGTGGGGTGCTTCAAAACCACCCCACTTCTGTTCTTGGCAGATAATCAGGTACCCTGCTTAAGATACATGCCCCAATTTAGGGAGGCTAGGTTTTGGGGAAAGGGTGCATTTGGTAAATGCAACAGTCATTAAAGTTAAGAGGTAAAAGCATAGTTATTGCAGCATAAAAGACTCCACAAAGACTGGAGGCCCTGTGTGTGGGGTGCAATTCATATACGCAGACTGGAGCTAGGCTGTTCTCAGTGGGGGCAGATGACAACACAGAGCAATGGGCTCAAGTTGCAGCAAAGAAAGTTGAAGTTGATATTAGGAAAAGCTCTTTCACTAGGAGGGTGGTGAAGCACTGGACCAGGTTATCCAGAGAGGTGGTGAAGTCTCTCTCCATCCTAGGAGGTTTTGAAGACCTGGCTAGACAAAGCCTTGGCTGGGATGATGTAGTTGGGGCTGGTTCTGCTTGGAACAGGGGGTTGGATGAGATGTGACCTCCTGAGCAACCTTCCAAGCCTCATTTGCTATGGGTTTCTGGTTCTATAGTGCCTGCTCAAGATCTTCCAGTCTGCAAAGACACAGCAGAGAAAGGATGTGGGAATATACCTAGTTGCAGAGGGCGATCAGGACATAAGTCCAGCCAAGCTGGCTGGCCCATTAGGCAATTGGGGCAGGCTAATCTCTAGCTGACGGTGTACAAGGGATGGACATAGCTAACATCACGATTGGCTTCTTTGGACTCCCCAGCTGACAGGACCAGCCTTCTCTGCCCATAGTGTCATACAACAGTAGGTCTGGCAGGGCCCCCAGGAAATCACATCTCTCCAACTCTCTGCTCCAGGCTGGATCATGCCTGTATCCAGCCCGGCCAAGTGTCCGTCTAACCTGCTCTTCCAAAGACTTCCGAGGATGGAGAATCCACCACTTCTCTGGCAGCTTGTTGCAATGTTGAGGCACTCCTGTAAAGTCAGAAAGTTCTTCCTAATCTCCAAACTAAATTTCTCCTGCTACCATTTAAAAGTCCACAGAGAAATAATCTATCTCCATCCTCTTTATAGCCACCCTTTAGGTATTTGAAGACTTATTAAATCCCTCCACTTTTCTCTTCTCCAGATTCAACAATCCCAGGTTGTTCAGCCTTTCCTTACCTGTTTCCCAGAGGTCTCATTATTTCCACAGTGATGCTCACACACAGGCTTGAGGTCTTCACCATTCTGCCCTCATTGCACCACTCTTACAGCCATCGTAAGCACTGGCTATCCCTGGCCCACTAGGCTGATTGTTTTATCTAGGATAAAATTACTTACAGGATCCTCTCCCAGCTAATCTGCCAATGTCTCCTGAGAAGGTCCTTTCACCACCTCCCTTGTGAAACCCAGTGCTTTCTCTGAGCCGACGGTGGGAGCTTAGGCAGCGTGCTCATTCTCCCTTCACAACATGACGTCTTTGTTGGCTGAGGTCGGAGAACTGTGGCATGGTCTATAAACCCCCTACACTAAGTCTGCCTCAGGAGGTGAACTCTGCAATGGAAACGTCCTTAGCAATAAGGAATACACAAGTCCATTATAATATGGCGAGTGGCAGACTTCCGACTGTCCCCCCCAATTCCCCCCATAACTCTTGATTCCCAGCATCCACTGCTATTTCCATTCCCTGACCTTTCTCCTACCTCTTGCATGCAGCTTAGATCCAAAACCAAGCTCATGGTTTATCAACCAGTTGACCCCCACTTAACTATATGGAGTGGAGACATGGACAATATACGGAGACACCTCAAGTTGCAGGAGAAATATCATGAATGTTGCCCGTGGAAGATCCTTCAAATCCCGTGGGAAGGCAGATGCATCAATGTTAGCATCCTCTCACAAGCAAACACCATGAGTATTGAGACAATGATCATCTGGCATCAGCTTTGCTGGGCCAGACACATCCACCGGATGGGTGACTCTAGACTCCCAAAGTAAGTTTTATTCTCCCAGCTCAGTCAAGGTGTAGGCTCAGGAGGAGGGCAGAGAAAGCGCTTCAAGGACGTCTTCCAACTTGAAACTTAGCAACTCGAAAACCTTGAAAGAATGCATCCTTGACATCAGCATTGACATCCACTGGGGGAGACCATCTCCCAGGACCTCCCCAAATGGAGGAAGAGCATTTGCAAGGATCTTTGTACTTGGAAACCTCATGGCACAACAGGAGATGCAAAAGCAGGAGCAGCAGAAACAGGGTGCTGCAGACCGAATCAGGAACCCAGAGCTACTCACCCCATGCGGAAACACGTGCCCGAGCTGCAACATGGTCTGTTGATCCCGGATCAGCCTCGTTGGCCATTGTTGGACTCACAAATAAGGCGATCATGGAAGACAACCGTCTCCGACTGCGAGTCTGGAGAAGAGAAGACTGAGGAGAGATTTAGGGCAACAAAAATGGTTCGGGGGCTGGAGCACGTGACTTGTGAGGAGACACTGAGGGAAATGGGCTGGTTTAGTCTGCAGAAGGGAAGACTGAGGGTGGTGGTGGTTGATACCAGCCTTCAACTCCCTGAAGGTCAGTGGCAGCACAGAGTAGTTGACATTGCCAGAACGGTCATTTAATATCATAATATCGATTCACGTGGATTTTTCTCCCTCTCTCTCCCTGTTTCTTTCCATATAACCTGTCTGCAATGGGTTTGAACAGTTGCTCTCAAATGCTAGAGCTCAGCCCACAGCCCCGTGGAGAGAAGTCGGGCTCTCAGGGACTATTTCCATCTAGATTTGCTGTTATCAGCCCCCATCGTGGATCACGGTGCATTGGGATTTGAAGGTTTACGGCCGATGGTGGGCTGCCTGAATATCTCAGAGCTGAAATGCAAAAGCAAGGCAAGCATGAAGACAATATCTGCTTGATGCTACATGCCTTTCCAGCATTTTTAGATAAGAGATACCATTTGTACATAGCTAACCGGTTACCTCAAGAAAACAAAGCAGCTTTTGACTGTGGTTTGGTTTAACTCTCTTCTCGCTAAACAGATCATAGGATCACAGACAACCAGGGTGGAAGGGAGCTCAGGAGGTCACATCTAGTGCAACCCCCTGCTCCAAGCAGGACCAGACCCAGCCCCAGCCCCAGTTACATCATCCCAGCCAAGGCTTTGCCTAGCTGGGTCTTACCAACTGCCAAGGATGGAGATGCCACCATCTCTCCGGGTAACTTGTTCCAGTGCTTCACCGCCCTCCTAGAGAGAAAGCTTTTCCTAATATCCAACCTAAACCTCCCTTGCTCACTTTCTAATGCATGCATTTTCTAATGCAATCTGCTAATACATTTGTAACAGGCTGGCGCTGCAGTGCTTTTTATAAAGGGCTCCTCACCTCATGCATGCAATCTCTCATATCATGGACTCCCAGCCTGGGTTAATGCTCCCACCCAGCTCACTTTTCTAGGCTTATTTTAGCATTGAGGGAAGTGATTCTTCCTCCTCTGAGGACTTATTATGTGCTGTCTTTAATATCCCGGAAGCAGATCCTGGCTCGGGGGTTCAGCACGTCCATCTCAGCGTCTCCAACGCGGCAGGGGAATGTTTGCTTTATACATTTTTGACTTCACAAGAAATAGGACTGGAAATATTTCTATTAGTCTTGTTCAAAAAAATGAGAAATCCTCTAGCCCACAAGTGTGGGTTGAACTGGAGCTAACAGGGTCCCTTTAACTCAGAAAGAAGTAATGGATACGCCAGTTGGACATTATCACAGATTATTTCCTGTCTGTGTTTTGACTGTCCTGGGATAACAGCTTCCAAACCTAACACTGGGTCAGTGAATAGGAACAACCCTCAGCTACTCTTCCTGCTACTCATGCTACCAAAATAATGAAAAGAATGAAACCACAGCCCACCTAGTATGGAAAAACCTCCCTCCAAAGCCATTCCCCGACTGGGTCTCATAGTAGCTTATGTTTTCTGACCAAGGTGTATAAGCCTGACGCAGGAATGACCGGACGAGGCACCACGGCCAAAGTGAGACAGGATCGCAACCGTCCCATCTGGCCTTCAAACCCATGTCTAGGTGTAAATGAGACGGGGTCTCATTCATTATCAGAGCTGGAAAACCCACTGAATGCTGGATGCCAACCATCCCAAACAGCAGAGCTAGGTGGATTACCCTTTTTTTGGGGGGGGGTGGGGGGCATATACAAATCTGGTGCCACCTAGATGTTTCCAGGATCTGCTCATTTACTATAGTTCATTTACTGGGTAGAAAGAAATCAGAAAAAAAATGCGTCATCAAATACCAGTACAGTTGATTTTTGTTAAATGGAAGATTTCCACATTTTGGTTGGAAATAACCTTTTCTGGGAGGAAAAAAAAATCCTTCAGTTGTGTTTAAAAAAAATAAAAAGGCCCAGAAGAAAAATGTTTTCAAATCATCCAAACTGATGTTACCATTTGGAGACAGAAGGGAATTAAAAAAAAAAATTCCACTGGTTCAAAAACTAAAAATAAAAAGGGGGATTTTTCGTCCAAGTAAAAATGTTTTTTGAAATTGCCAAAGAATCAAAAGTTACAGATTTCATAGACTTCATAGACATTCAGTCTGGATGGGACCTCGGAAGATCATTGAGTCCAGCCCCCGGCCCCAGGGGCAGGAAGGCAGCTGGGGTCAGAAAACCCCAATTCCCACCCCCCTAATACACAATGGGTGTCTGGGATGGTTTGGGTAGGGTTGACCCAGCCTTAGGCAGGTGTTGGACTAGACATGACCTCTGGAGGGCCCTTCTAGCCCCACTTCTTGATGATTTTATGGTAGACAGCCCTACAGACTTGTAATTCGCTCCAATCTAGGAGAGTATTACCTGTTGGAAACTCAGAAGTCTATACATATTGCCACATATATTTTTACGTGTGTGTGTGTGCATATTTGTATACATATATATGTACAGATGTAAATATGGACACAGATAGCTACATGCATATTAACACAATTATCGCTCAGGATAAGGGGATGAACCTGTGTATGTGTGTACACCTGGATGTACGCCTGGGGAGGCACCATTTGTCCTCCGTTCTAGATGGATTGTGTTTTATTCCTGTGTGGTACTGATGCAATAGCCAAGTGGTTAAGGAGACTTGCTGTGGTTTTTCAGGTCTGAGTTTAAGCCTTCTCTAGACTCATGGCACAGGCTGCTCCAAGCCTACCCAGGTGTAAATTGTTATATAGTCACCTGAGCCAGAGACTTAGAGACAGCCAGGTGTCACACCTAAACCTGAGGCAGGCAAAGCAGGGGATCACAGTGGCCAATGTCCTGATCTTGTAAAGGTTGTTAATATACACTCAAGGGATCCCAGGAAGAGGCCATGCCCTGTGCTACAGAGAAAGGCAACCTCCTCCACCCCCCATAGTCCATATTAATCTGACCAAGGGGTTAAATTCCTTCCTGACCCCAAATAGGACACTGCCCTGACCCTGAGTGGATGATCAAGACCCTCTAGCCAGGACCCTCCAGCTTTAAGCCCCAGCAGCAGCATTGGCAGAGCGGAGTCACCATCCCCAGCCTTGGCTTCAGCCAACACTCAACGGTTGGTCCAACTGACCCATGGGTGGTGGAGCCAGCCGTAATGACCTCCCCTGGAGATTTTGTGATAAAACCATAATAGACAACAAGTGGATGCAAGAAACTGAGGGGACCCATGAGACAAAGCTGGTGTGCTTGACTGGGAGCGGTCCCAGCCTACCAGCTACCTCAACATGGTTGTAGGCGATAGCTTTTATTGGACCAACTCTATGGTTGGCTTAGACACAGGCAAGCTTTTGGGTATCCCAGTGCCCTTCCTCAGGCCTCTGGGACAGAAGCAGACCCAGCTGAGCTAGACAGCAGCTGGGACACAACCTTGTTGAGCAGGGACGCTATCACCTCTGAAGTGCAGGAGTTAGGGAGTATAGGGAAGATTATAGCGGCCCCTTGATGAGATCTTTGTAGGCACAATTTTAAGGCAGGATCTGAGGGAGGAAAGTGAGGTGGCCTGTGTGTTCATTTGGAGGGGGCTTCTCATCTACGGGAGAGAAAGCACAAATTAGTGGCATGGGGGGATCCATCCTCTCTGCGTTGGGGTGAGTGCTTACAGTGAAAATGGCCATGGCACTGAGTTTTTCTGCCAGGCTGAGGTAGCCCAGTTGAGTCTGAGGTGTAAACCCCTCTTCTCTCCTCTCCCCTGCCTCCTCAGGCAGGGTAAGGACATATAGGTGGGTAGTTACGGTAATGAGGCCAAGTCCGAGAATCGGCGCAATTCCTCCCCTGCGGTGAGCCAGGATCAATGCCTTGGGCCCAGCTTGTCCTAGGGGCCAGTCAAGCCAACCAGTGCCCTGAGGCCACAGACAACAGGCTCTTCAGGCTCCGGCCTTTAAAAGTCGGCCGAGGTGGACAAGGGGTCTGCGGATGGCATTGCGAGTTCGTGCAGCTGGCAGCGAACAAGGCTTCCCTCCTCAAATGGCCTCACGGGCTGTGTTTCAACTCGCAAAGCAAACTTACAGCAGGTGAGGCCAGGAGGGAAAAAAAACAAGGATCAGAAACCGAACGAGATCAACGTGAAAAGGCGGCAGAGATAAGGAGATGCGGCGCTGGCTGACTCGCGCGTTGCACACGACGGCGAGGCCGGCAGGGAGCTCCTCGCTGTCCGGGCGTGCTGGGGCTGGCGCAGGCCAGGGCGCTGGGAAAGAAGCATTGCCGAGAGGAGCCTGGGTGCGCGACTTGCTTGTACAGTCCACCGCATGTCAAACAGACCCTGAGTAAAGAGGCACTGACACCTGCCTCTGCAACCTGTTAGCAGCTCGAAATGACGGCTCCTCTGGAGACTTTTTAAGGGATAAGGGTCCCCATGAAATCAGCCCAACATCGAGAGCCTCTCAGAAATGTCTGGTCCCGCCGTTGTCTCTGACATCAGCCGTCCGTGACCGTCCTGTCCCCTCTGTTCTGGCAGGAGCTCTCTTGGACCTTTCTTCTGACGGGCATAAGAGCAATTTCCTGGGGACGCAAAAGAAGTGGGACTTTTCTGTGCCTCAGCTGTTCTGCAGTAACTGCCCTGTGGCAAGTGCAAGATTACTCATGGGAACTTATCCCTCTCTCACTGAGGGGGAAGGTACTGTGGTTTAGTTTCCATTTAATGCCAGGTAAGAACATATAAGTTAGGGTTACCATATTTCCAGCTCCACATAAAAGGACCCCTGTTGGCAGGACACTTTGCTCCCACCCCACAGACCCCCGGTCCTGCTGGTGCCCCTCAGTCCCAACCTACATCCCTCACCCCTCCAGGCTCTGCTGCAGCCCCCCAATCCCTGCCAGTGCCCCTCACTCCCAACCTGTAGCCCCCTGTCCCTGCTGCTGCCCCTCACCCCAAGGCTATGCTGATTAGGGCTGCGTGAAATTTTGACGGGTATTTCACTTCAAAACTGTTTTGATGAGTTTCAAGGTCAAAACAGTGACATTGAAATAAAATGACAGGCTTTGAAATAGCTGCAGAAGGAAACGGCAGCGCTCGAAACATTTCAAAAGTTTTGAAACGTTTCGAAGCCGGGCTTGCTTGCAGCTCAAGAGAAAGTAAGGGGGAAGGATGGCTCTCACCGTGACTGTGCAGCTGGCCAGTGGCCGTCATCCTCCCCTGAGGTCTCTTCCAATCCCAGTGCTCTGGGGGAGGGATGGAAAACCAGCATCAAAATCATTGTCTGAACTGAACTTTCTCTGCACCTTCACGTTTACAAGCGACACGAGTTTGGGTCTGAACAGCTTGAGGTGCAGTTTCCCAGAAACCCCTGCACCTACCTTCTTGAAACTTGACAGGCCTGGTGGCCTCAGCAGGGGCCACCATCCCTGCTGTTTTCATTCAAAATAAGGAAAGAAATGACAAAGTTATAGGCATTTTCGTGATTACTCATTATAGCCTATGGGCGAAATGTCAAAATGCATCGAAAGAGCGAAAGAGTTTCAATGAAACAAAACGTAATGGTGCTTCAAAACAGTGAAACGAAACACTGTCCCTTCAAAACCGCAAATCGGAAGTCAAAATGAAACGGTGCTGTTTCGCACAGCCCTAACATTGATGCGCCTCATGCCTGACCTGCAGCCCCTCACTCCTGACCCACAAACCCCTGCTCCCACCAGCACAGCGGAGCAAAATCCCAGACATTGGTTCAGATTTTTAAAAAAATGCCCAGATGGAGATTGGAGGGCCCAAAAAGAGGACACGTCTGGGAAAACTTGGAAGTATGCTAACCCTAATATAGACAGGTTGTATGAGCTCTAATATAGATGGGTTGAATGGAAGTATGAAAATTTGGAAGTATGGTAACCCCAATATAGACGGGTAGTTACTGTAATGAGGCCAGATCAGAGAACCAGAGCAATGCCTCTTCTGAGCCCCCTGAAGAGCAGGCTGTGAGCCAGGATCAGTGCCTGGGGCCCAGCTTGTCCTAGTGGGCCAGTCAAGCCAAGCGATGCTCCAAGGCTACAGACAACAGGCCCTTCCTGCTCTCGCCTTTAAAAGCTTGGCCCATGCTGCAGGACTCTTTATAGGCTCAAACTTAAGTACTTGAACCTGACCGTCGTGCCCTTCCTTCCTTCACCCAGAGGATTTCAGGTGGGCGACAAAAATGGTTAAGGTCTTGGAAAGCAAATCATATGAAGCAGCTGGACATGTTCAGAAAAGGTGCTTAGGAGGGGACACGGTAGCAATCTTCAAATGCTTGAAGAGCTGCCGTGAGGGTGACGGAAATCACCTTTTCTCCCTTGCTGCAGAATCGGGCATGGAGCAATGCCCTGAAGTTGCAGCAAAGTAGGTTTCAATTGGATATTAGGACACTTTCTTGACTGTCAAACAGCGAGGCAGTGGAATAGACCCCTGGGGCGGGTGAGGACTCTGCATCACCGGAGGTGTCCAAGACAAGGTTGGACAGCTGCTGGTCAGGGGAGATTTCGGCGTAGCGATGCCTATGTTGTACTATGGGAATTTTTTGCCTGCCTCTGTAGCAGAGGGCATGACCTCTGCCTGGGCTGTCCTGAGCACATACGAACAGTCTTTACAGCAGCAGGATGTTGGATGCTGTGGTCACCCTGCTTTACCTGTGGCAGGTCTGGGTGTGAAGTCTTGGGTTGTGTCAGGGCTGACTGTAGTTTTGCTTCGACAGTTGATTTGCATAGGATGTTTTGGATAGGGCTGATCCTGCCTCAGGCAGGGGGTTGCGCTACATGACCTGGAGAGCTGGGCTGATTTAGTCTGGAGTAGAGGAGACTCAGAGGGGATTTGGTAGCAGCCTTCAACTCCCTGCCGGGTGGCTCCAACAAGGATGGAGCTGGATTGGTCTCAGTGGGGGCAGGTTGCAGGACAAGGAGCAATGGGCTCAAGTTTAACGAGGGAGGTTTAAGTTGGATATTAGGAAAAACTCTCACCAGAAGGGTGGTGAAGCACGGGAACAAGTTACCTAGAGAGGCAGTGGTCTAGCCAGGTCCTAAACACCTCTCCACCCTTGGAGGTGTTTAGGATCCGGCTAGATGAAGCCTTGGCTGGGATGATGTAGCTGGGGCTGGTCCTGCTTGGAGCAGGGGGTTGCACTAGATGTGACCTCCTGAGCTTCCTCCCAACCCTTATTTTGCATCAGTTCATGATGTCACGGCTCATTATCATCTCCCCGTGATGTCACGAACATCATATCATCTCTTTGACCCTGGCCGTGGTTCCTGATTTCAATGCATCCTGACTCTGGCTTCAGCTCCTAATTCTAGTTCTGACTCCTGGTGTAGTCTGACTCCATCTCTGGCTTCTGGAATTTCCCGATCTCCCTGAAAACACAGCTTCAGACTTCATCCATGTGTCAGGTCACCCATGCCCTAACAGTTTGTGCAGCACAGCTGATTCAAGATACAGCCCTACCCTGTTTTGCCCCAGGGTAAATTGTTCATCTGTCCCATATACTTAGAGATTCAAGGTTGCCAACTTCGCGGTGTTGATCATAGTGTCATAGTACTTAGGGTCGGAAGGGAGCTAAACAGATTCATCAGGTCCAACCCCCTGCCCCGGGCACGAACGGGTGCTGGGGTCATATCACCCCAGCCAAATATCTGTCCAGCCTCCCCTTGAAGACCCCCAGAGTAGAAGTGAGTACCACCTCACTTGGGAGCCCATGTTCTTGATGTTGTATTTTGATGTCCTCTGATCCTGAAGCGATGAGGTGAGAATTTCAGATCATATTAACAGTAAAAAAAATAGCATGTTTCCAAATTTTGTGCTTTTGCAAAAAGAAACATGAATTCTAAAGGGTTAAAAAATAGAAGACAGAGAAAAAGAAACTGAAATTTATTGCATGATTTTAAAAAAAAATCAATCTCATCCTAGTTTGGGCTCTTAGGGCTGTCAGTACGGGAATATCCATTAATCCAGAGATATTATCTTTGCGAGGTTTCTGCGCCCTACTGGCTGTCATCTCGAAGAACGGAGTTATTTTTAAATCACTCTGTGTGTTGGATGGGCGAGGGAGTCACGTTACCTTGTCATCAAACTCTCATTTCAGGGGGACTTCACCAATAATCACTTACCCAAACAATTCAAAGTGTCTGAACTTGTTGCCGTGTCTCCTCCGTTCTTCCTGACAATATGTCAAGCAGAAAGAAAACAGCTTAATTTTTTACAAGCTTGGGTGATTTCTGAACAACAAGGCAGCTTGTTTGAACTAGCACATAAAGTAAACACGTTAAAAAAACCATCCTCAAAGTGTCCCCTGCTCCCTTCCAAATGCCGATCTCTATACAGTTAACCCGTGTCTCTATCACTTCAGGTGCGACAGACAGCTACGTTTTCAGGTCTGGATGCCAATTGCCTCAAAGTTTCAAGGTGCTCGTATGTGGTGGTCTCCACTTGGTCCATTACAGAGATATTGGTAGAGGTGTGTGCATTTATAGGACCACAGGAAAGCAGGGCTGGAAGGGACCAGGTCATCCAGTCCAACCCCTTGCTCAAGGCAGGATCATCTCGGGCTAAACTATCCCAGCCAAATGTCCGTCCAACTTGATCTTGAAAACTTCCCAGGATGGAGGTTTCACAGTTTCTCTAGGCAGCCTGTTCCCATGTCTGACCACCCTCCTAGTCAGAAAGTTCCCTATCTCCAACCTAAATTTCCCTTGCCGAAGCTTGAGGCCCATCCTCTGTGGGCACAGGGAAAAGCTCATCTCAGGTGCTTGAGGACTGGTATGAAATCCCTCCTAGGTCTTTTCTCTTTCAGACCCAAGTTGTTCCAGCATTTCCTCATAAGTCTTGCCTCTGAGGTCCTTAATCATTTCTGTTGCTCTGTGCTGGACTCGTCTCAATCTGTCCACATCCTTCATGAAGTGCGGGGCCCAACACTGGCCACAGGACTCCAGGTGAGGCCTTACCAGTGCCAAACAGAGGGGAAGAGTCACTTTGATTTGCAAGCGAGCCTCCTGTTAATACTACCCACAATATGCTGCTAGCTTTTTTTTTTTTGCAACCAGAGACAACTATTGGCTCATATTCAGCTTAAGGTCTACTGTAACCCTCAGGTCCTCCTCTGCAGTCCTGCAGCATGGCCAGTCATTTCCCAGTCTGCATTGGTGCATGTAGTTATTCCATGCCAAGTGCAGGACTTTGCAATTGTCCCTGTTGAATTTCATCTGTTTGATTGCAGACCGTTTCTCCCATCTCTCCAGGTCATTCTGGACGTTAGCCTGACCCTTCGAAGTATCTGCATCTCTGCCCAACTCGGTGCTATCTGCAAAGTTGCTAAGAGTGCACCTGGTCCCATGGTCCAAATCCTTTTGAAGATAATAAACAACAATGGACCCAGGCTAGACCCCGGGGAGAACCCTCCTTGATACCCTCTCTCAGCTAGACATTGAGCCACTGGTGACTTCTTGTTGAGCACGATGATAAATCCATCATATAATTCTGTCATCTACCCAGTTGTTCCTTAGCTTGTTATGGGAGACAGTGCCGAAAGCCTCACTGAAGTCAAGGTATATCACATCCATTGCTGTAAGCTCCTTCTCCTTCCCTTTCATAAAGACAGGAACTATATTTGTCCTTTTCCAGTAACCCAGGACCTCACCCAACCTCTGAGTCCTCAAAGAGGATAGCCAATGCTCTGAAATTACCCCAGCCAATTCCTGCAGTACTCTATCTGGCATCCCACCTGGCCCTGCCCACTTGACAGCATCTATCTTCCCTAAGTGATCCTTAACCTGTTCTTCTCCTGCTCTAGGCTGTTTGCCATCTTCCCTATCTTTGCTGCCAACTGCACTTCTCAGCAGGTAGCTTTCTGAAGACCAAAGTAAAAATGGCATTAAATATTTCAGCCTTCACTGCATCATGTATAACTAGATTGCCTTCTATGTTCTGCAAGGGACCTGAGGTTTCTTTGATCTTCCTCTTACTTCTAATACCTTTGTAGAATTCCCTTTTTTATTGCCTTTTATGTCCCTTGCTAGCGACACCACAAATCATGGTTTGGTCTTCCTAATTTTCTCTCTGCATGCCTATGCAATGCTCTTATACTCTTCCCTAGAAATATGCCAAAGTTTCCACTTTTATGGGATTCCTTTTTGAGTTTCAAATCATTGAAAACATACCAATCCTTTCATTGATTAGTCAGCACTTCATATCCAGCCCAGCTTGCTGGGACTGAAAGCCATCACCACCGGACAGCTGGATAGTGTGACACGGGCTGTTATCTTCTACTAATACTAGGACTTACTGGGAAATGGTGGTGAGTTCCATGAAAAATTGTGAATAAGAAGAAGTCATTGTTCCCTAAAGTTTCCTGGATTGCATTTTGATTATTTATCAAAAAAATGCATCCCAAAACCCTGAACAAATGACCAATCTCTTTCTAGCTAGCTCTCTCTTGCAGACTTTGCTTTGGTTTTTTCTTGTTGGTCTTTCTTTTTTCCTTGGGCTCTAAAGTAAAATACAACATTGCACAGATGGAAAACATCTGTCTGTTCTTTGTGCACGGAAAACAAAACACTTGGCAGAGGTGATAAATAATCATAAATATTCAAGATGATGAAAGCATTTCAAAGGTCATGGGGGTTGGATATGTCCGGAGCAGGCGTCCCACATGCTGCATTTCATAGCTGAGAAGCACAAACGTGCGTTGAAAGGGAGTGAATAGCAATGCTGGAGTCAACGCTGAGCAAGGTTTGGCTTTGGAGAGTTTGCTCCTGGGTGACTAATGCAGTGCTCCTCTACTGTGCAAACTGAAACTTGCCCTGGCCAAGGGCTGGTTTGTTTACATACGAGATGCAAATCGCTGCCTCCCCTAAAACCAACACGTTGAGACCCAAGAATGACACAGCTTCCTGATGACATAATTATGCTCCTTTCTGCCTGGTTACCCACTATGCGGTTATAACATCTAATGCAAGCAACCTGGTTTATATTTAGCATTGCATCAGTAACTTTCTCCTGGAACACTGAATCCCCTGACTCTTCCAGCCTGTGCATAGAGCAATCAAATTCAATTATTCTCCATGGGCCTCACCCAGCTCCTCATCTCTTTCCAGATTTACTAAAGGGCTTTTGCAATTGTTTGGATGATTTTGGATCAGGATTCCTGGGCTTTGAGTGAGATAAACTTAATCGTCATTATCTGCCAGGTGCCAGGTGATGGGTTTGGTGGGATGTCGGTTCACAGAATCACAGAGAAATAGGGCTGAAAGGGACCTCCAGAGGTCATCTAGTCTATCCTCCTGCCACAGGCAGGATCATCCCTGTCCAGACCAATGGGGCTCAGTCCATTTTCTACTCAGAAATGATGAACTTTGCAACTTTCTGCATAACAATTGTGTCCTGAGGGTGGTTTCCAAGCTCAGAAATTAAGGAAACAACTGAGCTTGCTTCTGAACCGTGAGGCAGATCAATTCTAGATCCAAAGCTTGTGACTGGTGCCTCCTCTCTAGTGTGGGGCAAACCCAAGAAATGGACTTGCACATCCATGCAGCTTGAAAGCTGACTGCATGCAGCAGTTCACTTTCCCTTCAGCCAGCTCACTGGCTGCTGCCTTGGTAGTACCTTTGGGATGGCCAGCCAAAAGTTACTGGCTGGCAGTAGCAGCTATGAAAGGGTTAAAATTCAGCAGCGGCTATGAAAGGGTTAAAACTGGACCTGCGCCCCTCCTGAATGCTGTCTGGAGGGAAGGGCGAGAAGCAGAGCACACATCAGCATCTTCATGTTTCTGTTCCAGCACAGAAGTGAACATCCCCACGTAAGACATGATGTCCAAGGAACTAATGAAGAAGTGGGGCTATACCGGTGGTTCAGCCACTTGTGATGGTGACACAGAGCCTCAAACTATGCAACACCTGCTGCCGTGCCCGCTGCTTGAAGGCACATGCACAATGAAAGACCGTGTAAAGTGCAATAAATGGGCACAAACATGCATAGCAAAATGGTCATATGTGGTGCAGAGACACGAGAAGAAGTGAAAAGGTACTCCAAGGCTACATATTCAACTCCTTTTACTGGTAGTAAGTACATCCCAATTTATATATATCATTTCAGAGGCCAGTGGTATTCCCCACTCAAGCCTCAGTTCTACAATGAGGCAACCGAATATTTGTCCCTAAGGTCACAGAGTTCAGAGATATTGTTTAAAAACTCTTTGTCAAGTTCTGTATTAATCCTGGAGCACATGCCTGTGTATGCACTTGGCTGTGGGGTTGGGAGAACATTGGAGGAGTATACACAATTGCATCGTCTTCCTCTAGCCTGGCTGCTTGAATATGAAGCTTAACTGGGGGGCGGAAAATGAGGAGGAGGGAAGGCAGGCGCCGTGAGGATGCTGATGTAATGCCCCAGCAGCAGCAGGAGCAAAAAACCTTCTGCTAAAAATACACCAGAGGGATCTAAAGGTTTCCATAAACAGATGGTGACTGGAGCCCAAATGGAAGAGAAAATGCAAGTGAAGGAAATGTTATCTGACATTCAGAATGACCTTATACTTCTTTTGGGCCTTATTTCCCTTGGGTTTTACCAGTACTAGCAGTTGTAGAATCAGATAATCACAGACAATGAGGGTTGGAAAGGATTTCAGGAGGTCACATCTAGTCCAACCCCCTGCTCAAGGCAGGACCAGCCCCAACTACATCATCCCAGCCCGGGCTTTGTCGAGCCGGGTCTTCAAACCCTCCAAGGATGGAGATGCCACCACCTCCCTGGGTAACCTGTTCCAGTGCTTTACTACCCTCCTTATGGGAAAGTTTTTCCTAATATTTAACCTAAATGAACACTTGTGTTTTATCCCACAAAAGTTCACTCACCCGTGGAATGCGTTTCACATCTTGTAGAGGGTCAGTGGAATTGCTCATGTGAGTAGAAGCTTGCATTAAGACCCCTTTTGTTCAAGGCATCCAGCAGTGCCTTCTAGCTAAAGCTGACAACACTTTGCAGTCTCTCTGGAGATGTGGGCTCGTATCCCACCGCTACCACCATATTTCAAGTGGTGAGATTTGGATGGCAACAAGTTAGGTCTTTATTTGAAGTGCTGCATGCTCGGTACTGCTGCTGGCCTCCACGTGGTGCTGTGTGGGCTCTATTTCAGCTACTAGGAAATCCTCCAAGCCCGTTGAGCTTCCTGTTGTCACCTTCCAAATCTTCCCTGCTGCAAGCTGTGCTCCATTACATTTATGCCAAAAAGGATTGGTTTATGGCTTTGCTGGGTTTAAACAAAAAGGGTATTGAGAATTGAATATTGGTCCTAGGTAGTGCCTACTCCAATGTCTACACCAAAAGGATCTTATATAACCATTCTTCCAAACCCAGTGGTCTCTCATGTCCTTTGCTTACAGTTTTTAACAATACTATTGGTGACAATGAACACTTACATTTATTTACACACATTCTATCTATCTATCTATCCACCCATATGCATGCATATACACACACACATATATGAAAAAATTTTGCACCAGAGGCCTGGAAATCATGACACAAAAAGTGGAAAACATGGTACTAACACTGTGCAGGTGCTGGAATTTCCACAGTGCAGAAGTTTCATGATTTCAGAAGTTTTTGTTCATTTTAAGCTGGAGAGAAAAAAGGAAAACCCAAAGAATTTTAGTTTTTGCTCTGAAATGACCTTTAGAAAATGACCGTAGCTGTATCAGAAGGTTTCAGTGGAAGGAAATTAAAATATTTTCACTGAAACTTTTATTATGATTTATAATATTATAACTATTTGATTTGATTAGTATATATACGTATATACATATAGATTTAGAGATGTACACGCACATATGTATTAAGTGGATTTGACTATTATCTATACATTATATATTATATATATTGATATATTTAATTTAAATGTGATTATATGCATGTGCACACAGGCACATATAATCAAATCCACATTTAAATGAAAAACAATTTAGCGATGACATATTGACACGCCTTATTTGGAAAACCTTTGGCATCACTGCAGCTCTTCTACTTGAATTCTTTTTTCTTGATAACATTTCTAACGCTTGCTGCCACTGACAGTATTTCCTGGTAACATTTAATTGAGAGCAGTAGGTTCCCACAGAAAGTTTTCTTGTCAAAGAGATCCCACTTTCTTGTGGAAAATATGTTCCAATGGAAAAAAAAAATCAAGACGCTTTTTGTGATACTTTTTCTACCTAGACCTGTCTTTCCATCATGAAACAAAGAGAAAGGTCAGACAAATCTATTAGTCCAAAATACTGCAGCAATTTCATTTATGGCATTAGACCCAATGTGAAAAGTAAGCAGCAAAGTGGCAAAGGGAAGCATGGCATCTACTGTATACCCTATTGTGCATCTTACCCTAGACCCACAGTTAGCTATTCAGAGATATACAGTAACATAATTGTTTTTAAAAGGGGCAGAAAAGTTATGACCCAAACTTCTGCTGTTGTTCTTGCTAAGATGATGGAAGAGGGATCAAATGCCATGCTACAGTGCCAGGTTAAAAACAACTACATCCCCTTTTGCACAGCAACAAGCAATTAATGAGGTGCTTCACGGAGATGGGGTGGGAGTTGCGATTCTCCTATGGCGTCAGGAACTGGCCGGTTGATGGACAGATGATCTGCTTTGCTATTATGAGGACTAAAGGCCTTAAACTCCATGAAAAGCATGGATCGTTCTGTCTCATCTACATGATAGGGCCTGGTCGGGAGAAGAACAGATAGCTATTACAACATCACGGGGTCTTCATACCTCGCTGAAGTTTTCATGTGCTCATTCAGTCGGACAGAGACTGGAGAAGGGGCTCAATCTCCTGCCCTTTCCCAGCACAAATCATCCTAAAAGATCTTCCTCAAGCATCTTCTTTGGATGTCTAGAACATCTGCCAAGAACATTTGCACCCGCTGCTGTGGTTCCCCTGCTTTTGACCTATGGCAGGGTCATTGGTTATGTCTTGTGGTTGTGTCAGGGTTGACTATGTCGTTTGTCTAATAGGTTGGACAATGGGTTTGTATAGGGCAGGTCAGTTAGGGATGATCCTGTCTCAGACTTGGGGGTGGACTAAATGTGACTTCTGAAGTTCCCTTCCAGTCTGACTTCTTTATGATTATCCAATCCTTGCCTGTTATTGAGGTGGCAGGGGGGAAGGGAGAGTCTTTTTACTGGATCAAAGGGTGCATCTATATGTGCATTAATGTGCTTTCGTTAATGCGCATTACATCTAGTACCTCCTTTGTGAGATACTAGGAAAATGCGCATTAGCCTGTCTTAATGCACATTAACTAAAGAACATGGTTTTTTAAGTGACACTTAATGTGCATTAGCCTATTTTAATGCACATGAACTACACAGCGCATTTTTGTCGTGATGCTTTAATACGCATTAAAATAGGCTAATGTGTATTAAAGCGCACATGTAGACGCGCCCCCAAAAGTCCATGCCTGAGTTGCTTGTTTAGCAGGCTGGATGCCTTATGCTCCGCCAGTGCTGAACACATGGTGACTGATGTCACTTTGAAGCAGCATCCAGGAAGGAAGTCTTATTTTTTTAACAAAAGAAACATGTTTGGTGAATCCCCAAAGCCTTTGTGCTGCGAACGGCAGGGCTTACGGCAGGTGGACGCTCTCCATTCACTGTGCACCGAGGTACGCTCCCAGGCTCGGCTTGGCTCACATTGCGTTTCAAAGAGTCGCTGCTAATGTTGATTTATTTAGTGGTCGAGTGGTAGGTTTTGGAAGAGGCTGGAGGAAGCTCTCCCTTCCTGTTCATACACAGCTGCGTTCCTCTGAGACCCATCTGTACTCGACTGAGAGGCATCGGCCTTGCTAGAGCTCTATCCCAGGCAGTGTTTACAGCTATCCCACGCAGCCGACCAGTGTGTGGTCTGCAACGCACGGCAGAGAAGCAAGTGGAGGAAGACAAGTGCATCCAGCAGAATTTATGCTCTCCTCCTCCCCTCGAGCTGCGCAGATGCTTTGTTATCAGATGTCATGTCACGCCGACATCAGACCCTAGCTAAGTCATGGCAGGCGTCTTGGATCGCAGCTACCTTTCTGGGAGCCTTTTCAACCCTGATAAGCAGCCTCCTGTGGGGAGATGAGCCATGTCTTGCGATCCCAGGCTGTCAGCGATCCTGGTAATAGGAGCCCTCGGAAAACCACAGAGCGATAAAAGGCTCTGTATGTAAAATAATTGTCCCTAATTCTGCAGACTTATGTAGGCCCTACCACTTGCTGATTCAACTGCGGGGAAGCCTTGTTCTTATACACCGGATTGGGAAAGCCCTGAGATTCATCTCCTTTAAACAATATCTGCCACTTCTAACTATTTGGGGATTTTTGCAAGGGGTGAACAGGATCAAGTCTGGAGAGGAGGGGTCTAGGATACAAAACTGCTAAAAGCCAGGGTTAAATCTCATCCAACCATCCTCCTCAAGAACAGCATCGTTTCCTCCTGGTCCATCCAGGAGAAGGAAAGGCCCAGAGTGCCCAGAACTGTTCCAGTCCTTCTACATTGGGGTGTTACCTTAATCTGAAGAAAGCTTCAAGAAGTGCAGATGACACCAAGTTTGGCGGAGTAGTAGATATGTTGGAGCATAGGGGTAGGATTCAGAGTGACCTGGACCAATTGAGTGATTGGGCCAAAAGAAATCTCCTAGGTTCAACAAGGACAAGTGCAAAGTCCTGCACTGCAGAGGGAGCGATCCCCTGCACCGGGACAGGCGGCGGGCGAGGGGCTGGGCAGCAGCTCTGCAGAAAAGGACCTGGGGGGACAGGGGACAAGAAGCTGGACAGGAGTCGGCAGTGTGTCCTGGGTGCCCAAAAAGCCAACGGCATCCGGGGCTGGATTGGTAGGAGCATTGCCAGTAAGTCAAGAGAAGTGATTCCTCCCTCTCTTCAGCTCTGGGGAGGCCACATCTGGAGTGCTGTGTCCAGCTGTGGGCCCCCACAACAGAAGGGATGTGGGCACATGGGAGAGAGTCCAGTGGAGGGCAATGAAAATGGTTGTGGGCTGGGGGACAGGACTGGTGAGGAGAGGCTGAGGGGAAATGGGCTGATAGAGTCTGCAGAAGAGAAGACTGAGGGGGACTGAATAGCAGCCTTCACCTCCCTGCAGGGGGGCTGCAAAGAGGACGGAGCTGGGCTGGTCTCAGTGGGGGCAGATGAGCAATGGGCTCAAGCTGCAGCAAGGGAAGATGAGGCTGGATATTAGGGAAAAAAATCTCACTAGAGGGTAGTAAAGCACTGGAGCAGGTTACTCAGAGAGGTGGTGGACTCTCCATCCTTGGAGGTTTTTAAGACCCGGGTAGACAAAGCCCTGGCTGGGATGATGTAGTTGGGGCTGGTCCTGCTTCAAGCAGGGGGCTGGAGTCGATGTGACCTCCCAAGGTCCCTTCCAGCCCTCTTTTTCTATGATTTTGTGATTGTAAGTGGCTTCTTCCAGGTGCCCTTCACAGTCCCTTCCTGGAAGGACTGCTGCTTGTGAAAGGTGCTGTGTCTGGTGTAGGGGGAAGAGGATATTTGAGCAGCTCTCACGATGATCAGCAGCCAGCTTGCAGCCTCCTCTACCAGTCAGTTGAAATCAAACACCCAGTAAAGACAAAAGCCTTTTTTTCCACTGGCCTCCCACTACCCTGGCTTCTCCTCCATCTCCATGGGTGATGGATCATGTCCTAGACCCACATCAGACACTTACTAACCAAATTAGCATCCTATGCCACGAAAAACCGAGTCATGGAGTTGCTTGCATGTTGCCCGGTCAGTAGATAAGGGTAGATCATATTCTACTTTATTCACATTATAAGGGCCTCAACTGGTTATAGGTTCAGATGTATCACTTTCCCTTATAAACCTGATATTTTCTGGAGCCTCATAAAACATCCTTAGGAAGACCTGACCGTGCTGTGAAAATAATCTGGTTGTAAGGCTAGAACTTGCAACAGGTTGGAGAGAAGCTTTGCTGCTGGCTGCAGATCTTTTCAGTGAACTTGGGCTTTAGTTTAAGGAAACCATGAGCAGAATCCAAGAAATTAATTAAGGTATAATAGACCGAAAACTCATTATGGATCTGAGTGACAACCGGGAAGGACTCAGCAATACAGGACGGTATCCAGTCCCACCAGACATCGGGGCGAACTCGGCCGATATCCACCGAGCTGAGCTTTGGCTTGGTTTGAAATGCACCGTGCACCACAAGAGCTGACGAAGCTGCGAGAAACAAAGTGGTGGGAAGGGCATATAAAGCTCCTGTGAAGCTACTCACCCCTTCGGTTCTCATTCTTCTCTTATAGCAATAACTTCTCCGACCGAGCCAAAACCTAGGACCCTTCTAGTTTGGGCAACTCTGTGATATCTCTCTGTACCCCTCCATTTAAGACAGATGCAGCACAGCCAAATTCTGCTTTCTTTACCCTGCTGACCAGGTGTGGCTTCACCGGTGCTGAGGATGAAGAGAGAAAGAAGGGTAGCAACATAGCAGAATTTGACCCTTGTCATGTCCCTGTGTTGTAACCCTGTTCAGTGCAGACAGAAACGTCATCCCAGAAACGGCAGCAATAGGATTATTTGTCCATGTTACAAAACCTCACGTCTAGTGTGAATAGCATGGAAATAACATGTGATATGAGGTGAGAAATACTTGGATGGCGACTTCATTGTCCGGAGTACAAAGACCCACCCGTTACTTGGAAAGTTGGGACATAGCACTTGAATACCGCGCTGAAACTCTCTATGGAGCTCGGTCGAGTTCCCCCAGTTCTTGGACAACTTGCTCTCCCCTCCTGTTTTATTTTGGTCATGAGCTTGTTTCTTGCTGGAGTAAGTCACACCAAGGTGGCGGGGGGGTTGTGTCTGACAGCTGAGTTGTTAGAAACATGAGTTAAGTCTCCCTGGTGTAGCCCCATCGCCTTCGGTCCGTTATGCCTTAACTGATGTGTAGATGCTAAGGAATGTCATTCGACTTTTATTCCAGTTCTTTACTATATGGAATATTATATGCCTGCTGATGGGTTTTGGCAGGAATTTCTGGAAAATAAAAACATTTGACAACAGAGATCGCCTATTAAAGAAATAAATCCATCATCGTATCGTAGTCTCTTGCCTCCGCTGGCTGCTGTGGGGTCCCTCCCTTCAGGTCCTTTTTCACATGTTGAGAAGGCTGCCTTTATCTCATGCTTGGACTAGACGCAATTCAGGCTGGCCCGGATAACAACCTTCTCGAAGTGTGTGTGTAAGCGTGCATCGAGGAGTCTGTTTTGGCTCACGACACGGTTTCTGTGGTCAGCCCATCTGCAAAGACCGAAATATGAACCCCTTATCAGATTCACACGTGCTGAAAGCTCGACCTCATGGCTAGTCTGCACCTAAAACATATCAGCTTTCCAATGCTCCCGACATGGCGTTGACCTGAACAGCCTGGGGCGATGCGAAGTCCAGAAGAAACAGGGCTCGGTGTAGTGCAGGGCGGCAGGATGCATTTCCAGGAAACTTGGAGCGGTCCGCAGCAAAATCTGTGTTCTTGGGAGGGCGGCATTCACGGTGACATTGGAGAGCGGATACATTGCCCATCTATGAAAAATATACATGTCTAAAGCCAACTGGGAGAGCAAGCAGAGAAGGTCAGGTCAAGATGAGATCGCTAGAAAAGAAGCCAAGGCAAACAAGGTATCATTAAGGCTACAATATTTTCCTACCATCTTCCAAGCTCCCTTATGGGGGTTTTCCTAGGGAAAGGTCAATAGAATCCATATTGGCCTTGCTTGGCAACAGTTAACTCTTTCCCAAGTCATGTCTTTTCAGTGGATGGTTTCCTTGAAACCCGGCTGTGTTTTGTCAGATGTTTCTGAGCAAACGTAGCAGGTTTATTTTTTGCTTTGGGGGGAAAAAATGATTAGATTTGTC